>NC_134698.1:79030031-79380031 GCF_050947455.1 Rhinoderma darwinii | reverse complement strand
AACGCGCCAAGACAGAGAGCCCCCGCTCTCAACGCGCCAAGACAGAGAGCCCCCGCTCTCAACGCGCCAAGACAGAGCGCCCAGTCCCAACGCGCCAAGACAGAGAGCGCCCACTCTCAACGCGCCAAGACAGAGAGCGCCCACTCTCAACGCGCCAAGACAGAGAGCGCCCACTCTCAACGCGCCAAGACAGAGAGCGCCCACTCTCAACGCGCCAAGACAGAGAGCGCCCACTCTCAACGCGCCAAGACAGAGAGCGCCCACTCTCAACGCGCCAAGACAGAGAGCGCCCACTCTCAACGCGCCAAGACAGAGAGCGCCCACTCTCAACGCGCCAAGACAGAGCGCCCACTCTCAACGCGCCAAGACAGAGAGCGCCCACTCTCAACGCGCCAAGACAGGGAGCGCCCGCTCTCAACGGCCAAGACAGGGAGCGCCCGCTCTCAACGCTCCAAGACAGGGAGCGCCCACTCTCAACGCGCCAAGACAGAGAGCGCCCACTCTCAACGCGCCAAGACAGAGAGCGCCCACTCTCAACGCGCCAAGACAGAGAGCGCCCACTCTCAACGCGCCAAGACAGAGAGCGCCCACTCTCAACGCGCCAAGACAGAGAGCGCCCACTCTCAGCGCGCCAAGACAGAGCGCCCACTCTCAACGCGCCAAGACAGAGCGCCCAGTCTCAACGCGCCAAGACCGAGAGCGCCCACTCTCAACGCGCCAAGACAGAGTGCGCCCACTCTCAACGCGCCAAGACCGAGAGCGCCCACTCTCAACGCGCCAAGACCGAGAGCGCCCACTCTCAACGCGCCAAGACCGAGAGCGCCCACTCTCAACGCGCCAAGACAGGGAGCGCCCACTCTCAACGCGCCAAGACAGGGAGCGCCCACTCTCAACGCGCCAAGACAGAGAGCGCCCACTCTCAACGCGCCAAGACAGGGAGCGCCCACTCTCAACGCGCCAAGACAGAGAGCGCCCACTCTCAACGCGCCAAGACAGAGAGCGCCCACTCTCAACGCGCCAAGACAGAGAGCGCCCACTCTCAACGCGCCAAGACAGAGAGCGCCCACTCTCAACGCGCCAAGACAGAGAGCGCCCACTCTCAACGCGCCAAGACAGAGAGCGCCCACTCTCAACGCGCCAAGACAGAGAGCGCCCACTCTCAACGCGCCAAGACAGAGAGCGCCCACTCTCAACGCGCCAAGACAGAGAGCGCCCACTCTCAACGCGCCAAGACAGAGAGCGCCCACTCTCAACGCGCCAAGACAGAGAGCGCCCACTCTCAACGCGCCAAGACAGAGCGCCCAGTCCCAACGCGCCAAGACAGAGAGCGCCCACTCTCAACGCGCCAAGACCGAGAGCGCCCACTCTCAACGCGCCAAGACAGAGAGCGCCCACTCTCAACGCGCCAAGACAGAGAGCGCCCACTCTCAACGCGCCAAGACAGAGCGCCCACTCTCAACGCGCCAAGACAGAGCGCCCAGTCTCAACGCGCCAAGACCGAGAGCGCCCACTCTCAACGCGCCAAGACAGAGTGCGCCCACTCTCAACGTGCCAAGACAGAGTGCGCCCACTCTCAACGCGCCAAGACCGAGAGCGCCCACTCTCAACGCGCCAAGACCGAGAGCGCCCACTCTCAACGCGCCAAGACAGAGCGCCCAGTCTCAACGCGCCAAGACAGAGCGCCCAGTCTCAACGCGCCAAGACCGAGAGCGCCCACTCTCAACGCGCCAAGACAGAGTGCGCCCACTCTCAACGCGCCAAGACAGAGTGCGCCCACTCTCAACGCGCCAAGACAGAGCGCCCAGTCCCAACGCGCCAAGACCGAGAGCGCCCACTCTCAACGCGCCAAGACAGAGAGAGCCCACTCTCAATGCGCCAAGACAGAGAGCGCCCACTCTCAACGCGCCAAGACAGAGAGCGCCCACTCTCAACGCGCCAAGATAAGCGTGGGAAAGATATGCAGGGATATATTTAGTCAGTTGCTTAGTAATAACTTTGTGTGAAAATGTAACAATGTTACTCAATGATGTTTCATTTACTGAATCCGCCGTCTCTTCCTTGAACACGGGCCGCACTTCCTTACAATTCCCCTAAAAGGCCGCCCGCAGCCCCCCCCCCCCAGATCAGAGTTTTGTTTCTTATTTTTGGAACTTCCTTTTCTTTCCACTTCCCCTCCCCCCCCCACACACCTCCTTAATAACGCCCCTGTTCTTAATATACATCACTCACCGTGCGACCGCCCCCTGCTGACAGACCACAGATATTATTTCACGTGAGCGGGGGGGGGGGGCGACTCCTGCTCGGATGTTAAATAGTTATAAATTGTATTCAAACAGATCTTCATTATATAAATTTCTTAGAAAACTGCCCATAGGGGACATCACCCAGCTTTCCTAGTATCCTGTATAACAAATCTGCAAAGTTATGCTGAAGTGCACCCCCTTCTTCCATATCACAGCCTAACTGGGCAGCTTTAACATTCAGAAGCATAACCGTGATAAAGCGCGTATATCATAGAAGCGCTATACATAATAAAGCAAATATCCATGCCCCTCCCCCTTGTTTAAGCTCCTCCCCTTAGTTTACATTAATGGTACTCTATGGTAGATTTGTAACTTATAGTTCATAATCTTTCTGTCGTTACTGTAATGAAATCATCCCCCCATGTATTGACATTCTGCTGAGCAATCTGTACAAGAAAGAGCTGCAGTGTAAAGCATGGTGGAGAAGAATAGAGCAGTAGCCTGAGCTTCTAATGAGACAGGGAGTGGATTTTAGACTACTTCAGATTTCGAAAGACAATGCAGCTAAGCTGGAATCACTGATCATAACGTGTCCTAATGGAGTAGGGCTAAGAGATGTACGTTCAGTGTTTTAATGGAAAGCACAATAACTTCCAGATTTCATTGTATGATCAGAATCTCAAAACAACATTTGTCGAAGCAAATAAAACAACGCAGAACATAGACCTACAGAATCAAAAAGAAAGAAATTGAAAAGAAAATATTAGGAATTCCACCCTCTGCCAGTAGGTGGCGCACTTCTCTGTGGTTTATTTAGAAGGAAGCGCATCTGTAACCTCATGTAACCGCGGCGGAATCTACTCAACCTTTTTAATAAAGAAATTCCTTGACTGTTGACCAAATCAGATCCTACAAAGCCCCTGAGATCATCGTCTGCTGCGGAGCACAATCCTCTTTTTCCTTATCACCAGTCTTTTCCCATCTTATTTCCAAAGGGCTTCTAAAAATTTCCAACATTTCAAATGACAAATTGGAAATTCCGGAATATTCCCTGCGGTCTATAGATAGAAATGAATGACAATGGGAATCTCACGTGCCCAAATCTTACAGGAACCCGACCGAAAATACTGTAAGATATTCAGAACCCATAGACAATGGCAGATCAAGGAATAATAATAAATAATAATAATAATAAATAATAATAATAATACTGATGCCCAACAAGCGCCAAGAACAGCAGAGAACAAGTGTTTTGCCTAGTGCAGGGTCTGAGGGGGCGGAGCATGACACCGATTTAAAGACCACCAAAGGACCCCTAAGTCCCTGCACTAGGCATAAGACAATGTATCCGCATTGCTTGGAGTGTTCCTTTACGGTCAACAGGCAAACCTGTACAGACCTGATACTTCTCAGAGTTGAGGGTTTGCTACAATTGTATCCAGTTTAGACAATGATCTGTGAGCAAAACATATCAGCAGCACAAATCTTCTCCTGTTCCGATAGTTTGCTACAATGTATCGGTCCAGCCTATGCTGTTTAGCTCACAGAGTTTTCTAGATTAGATACAATTGTAGTAAAGCCTCAGCTGTGAGCAGACAGGTCATCAAGTAACTGCCCCCTTGCATTATAGAAGCTCATCTAAGGTGTCGTGGGGGGTGGTTGACAGAAAACTTGCTGACTAGCAGTATAGTGAGTGTAGCTGTGGAGTATAATACAGGATGTAACTCAGGATCAGTACAGGATAAGTAATGTAATGTATGTACACAGTGACTCCACCAGCAGAATAGTGAGTACAGCTCTGGAGTATAATACAGGATGTAACTCAGGATCAGTACAGGATAAGTAATGTAATGTATGTACACAGTGACTCCACCAGCAGAATAGTGAGTGCAGCTCTGGAGTATAATACAGGATATAACTCAGGATCAGTACAGGATAAGTAATGATATGTATGTACACAGTGACTCCACCAGCAGAATAGTGAGTGCAGCTCTGGAGTATAATACAGGATGTAACTCAGGATCAGTAAAGGATAAGTAATGTAATGTATGTACACAGTGACTGCAGCAGCAGAATAGTGAGTGCAGCTCTGGAGTATAATACAGGACTCAGGATCAGTACAGGATAAGTAATGTAATGTATGTACACAGTGACTGCAGCAGCAGAATAGTGAGTGTAGCTGTGGAGTATAATACAGGATGTAACTCAGGATCAGTAAAGGATAAGTAATGTAATGTATGTACACAGTGACTCCACCAGCAGAATAGTGAGTACAGCTCTGGAGTATAATACAGGATGTAACTCAGGATCAGTACAGGATAAGTAATGTATGTACACAGTGACTCCACCAGCAGAATACTGAGTGCAGCTCTGGAGTATAATACAAGATAAAACTCAGGATCAGTACAGGATAAGTAATGTAATGTATGTACACAGTGACTCCTCCAGCAGAATAGTGAGTGCAGCTCTGGAGTATAATACAGGATGTAACTCAGGATCAGTACAGGATAAGTAATGTAATGTATGTACACAGTGACTGCAGCAGCAGAATAGTGAGTGCAGCTCTGGAGTATAATACAGGACTCAGGATCAGTACAGGATAAGTAATGTAATGTATGTACACAGTGACTGCAGCAGCAGAATAGTGAGTGCAGCTCTGGAGTATAATACAGGATGTAACTCAGGATCAGTACAGGATAAGTAATGTAATGTATGTACACAGTGACTGCAGCAGCAGAATAGTGAGTGCAGCTCTGGAGTATAATACAGGATGTAACTCAGGATCAGTACAGGATAAGTAATGTAATGCATGTACACAGTGACTCCACCTGCAGAATAGTGAGTGCAGCTCTGGAGTATAATACAGGATGTAACTGAGGATCAGTACAGGATAAGTAATGTATGTACACAGTGACTACACCAGCAGAATAGTGAGTGCAGCTCTGTAGTATAATACAGGATGTAACTGAGGATCAGTACAGGATAAGTAAATGTATGTACACAATGACTACACCAGCAGAATAGTGAGTGCAGCTCTGGAGTATAATACAGGCTGTAACTGAGGATCAGTACAGGATAAGTAAATGTATGTACACAGTGACTCCACCAGCAGAATAGTGAGTGCAGCTCTGGAGTATAATACAGGATGTAACTCAGGATCAGTACAGGATAAGTAAATGTATGTACACAGTGACTCAACTTTTTAGGTAGATTCATTTTAGTTAATCAGAGGTGGACATATCCTTTAAGCTTCCATCATTCTCTTTTCACCCTTCTTTGTCTCTTGAATAGGTACGGACATATACCTGACCTAGGGGATGATCATGCGTCACCTCTGTCCACTATGGCTTCCAGCAAGATGTCTGCAGGGACTTGTATCCATCCCTTTAGCGTTGTTCTCACCAGTTGTCATTAAACATTTTTTTGTTCCCATTTCATTTCTTTCCTTTTCGATGTCTCCGCTCAGTTACTAATGAGTTTCTTCAGAATGTGGTAGATTAGAGATGAATGATTCATGAGGGATGGAAGGATCTGATGTCACTTAAGTCGTGGCCAGAAACAACTACAATGTACAGGAGATAGAGACGACCGGTGCAGACACAATGCACCGACCATCATTGTAGTCTGCACGGATCCCGTTACTCCCAGGGTGTTAGTCTTGATTAATCAAATATATTGTAATATTACAGGCAGTCCATAAAAAGCGATGACCATTGGGGACAGTTCCTTATTTTTACAAATTTTTGCATGTGATGTGGCCTTATTATGGAGCCCCAGTGACGTACCAACCATAGAGGCAGGGCACGTGACGGCTAGGGAGCCCAAGGTGGGAGGGGGCCCAGCATGGCACTTTATCCCCTCCTCACCATGACATTGCTTAGTGGTTACCTGCAGCTGCCACTAGGGGGAGCTCACTGAATACAGACTTTTACAGCCCCTATGGAGTCTAATACTGGCTGTATGCATCCATACGCTGTGATCTCCCCCTAGTGGTGACTGCGAACAAAATTAATTATATCATTTATGAAGTCAGGAAAAACTGCTTAGAAAGTTGTAAAACTTGTTATAGGATTTTACATAAAAACTGAAAAACCCATTTAAACCAGTACAAGCCAAAAAGTAATAAAATGTGTCTTGTGACCGTACACAGAAAAGGGCGGCGCAACAATCAAGATGCCCTCCGTCCTCCTGGAGCGCTTTTGTGTTCCAAGGGATTATTAGTCAATGAGTTGGTATTACAATTTTTTGCATAATTCACATCCGTATTGGTTGCGTTTTTGTTTTTTACATCCGTATTTCAGCAAAGAAACAGAATAAAAAATTGTTGATTCTTTAAAAAAAAATAAACGGAACAAATACAGATAAAAAACGGACAATTCATAGCAAAACATAGAACAAAAACAGGATAAATTGTAAATAAAATGATCCAATTTGCGCATACGCCCTTAGATTCGCTCCCCTGGGGCAGAGGTGAAGGGTTCAGCACTGGACCATCTTTCCCACAAGCACTTCCCATTTATTGGCTTCTCTCTAAACCAGATATACCCCGGTCTCTAAAGCGTTAAATATAGGAAATGATAAAAATGCGGATTTTTAGGGTCAGTAAATTTCCTGACATTTGGCCGCCGTGTCAGCCGCGCACTTTAATGAGTTGAACGGAGGACGTAGATACATGAAACAGAACGTCCCTCATTAGCTCGTACACGCCACAGACTTGTCTACAATCACTGACGGCTGCTGACACAAGCAATATGTTTCCATGGCAACTCGTTCCTTAAAAATTCATTTTTGTTACCATCCGCATCAGCAGCGAGAGCTACACAGAGGGAGACATCACTCAGCTCATAGTCCTCCAGACGAGGTGACGGCGTATTGAACCGACATGCGGAATCATTAACAGGATAGTAAATGCCCGCTCATATCAATGCTGCCAAGTATGAGCTCAGCAGTTGTCACTTCCCCTCCCCCACTAATTATACATAGTGCAAGACCCAGCAGGGGGCGGCGATGAGCTCAAAAAGCCCCTCATAGTAAAGACCTTGTAAAAATCTCTGCTGCACTGCTGGCCGGGTCGGGCTGGCTCACATTGTTACAGAATAACGGTCTCGGATTATTTCATATATACCCTGCCAGTCCCCATTAATTATATGATGAGTGTGGGCGCAGCCGCGTGTGTGACGCCATTAAAGGGGACATGCAGAGCCTGTGGGCCAGGGTCCGACACGGACTAACAAGACAATGCAAGACAAGATATCTGGAACGATTGGAATGGAGAATTGCAAAATTGGAAACTTTTTGTCATTTGCAACTTTTTTCCCCATAAGGAATAATTGAAATTGAAATATGGGAAGAATCCTCCAGCTCACCAATCACGCGTCTTTAGTCCAGACTGCGCTCGGATCCTTGTGACGGCGCACGGCAGCAATTGCAAAGGATAGGAAAAAACTATGATCCAGCGTTCATAGCTTTAAAAGGAAACAATGTTCCAATTTTATTCCAAAAAAGTTTCAAATTCCATAGTAAACAGGTGATTGCAATGGTAGTTGTGCCTACGCGTTTCGGACAACACTCGTGTCCTTACTCATGGCATATCATAAATGAAATAGTGGCATACTGAAGCTTATATCCGGTCAAGACAGGTGGAACTTTCTAACATGTATTATACCAGACGTCCCGGAGGACACGTATACCGCAATAATATGTATGTGAGATATAAAACATGCTAGAATATAGCAAAAACTATAACCACACGGCCGTGTTTAGGCAACGGCTCATGTTAGAAACATTATAGCAATATCGTTGCATGCGTAAATATTTTTTGCGACCGGGTGTAAAAACTTGACAGCGGTGTTATGTGTAGTTACACCTGAAGAAAAGTTTGACTATGCAGGAGGAAATGCCTCCCCCAAAGAAGGAAGACCGACAGCCCCCCGGGGTGGGGGGGGGCAGATAATAGGAGAAGAAGCGTCACTTAGACCTGTGGTGACCTGTGCTCGGTCTGTGAGGCAGCATCTCATCTACTGACCTCAGGCCGAGTCTAATAATGACAGGAGGATCAGCAGGAGGGGACACGTGGAGGAAACAGCTACAATATCATTCTTTTTATTCTTCCACAAACCTGTTTGCTTTCTTTATCGGGGGAATTCCCTGCCTAACGGGGAAATACACAGGCAACAAGGTCAGGGGGCCCAAGTATACAAAAAGAAGCTCAAGTCTTCCCTTTAAAGGGGAGGGGGTGATGTGGTTCTCTGTATGTGAGGGTCCTCGGCTAACATTCAAACATCATCTTATCCAACAATTCTAGGATGGACCCATTAAAAGTGTGATATCCCGTTAATAGAGCAGGTGTCCTCACGCATCTCCTTAAAGGGGTTCTCCCCATTAGTTATAGAATAAGCTGATCACAAAATATCCTCCTGCTCAGACCCCCGGTGATCAGCTGTGATCTGTGTGGAAACATGGTAGTAAGTGTTCAGTTTCCCTGTAGCGCCACCACAGGAGAAATGAAGTATTACACAGTGTCCCTTCATATCAATGTGTTGTCTGTGTAATACAGGACAGGACGGGTCCTCCGGAGGGGAAGACGCTCTATGTAACCGCTCTCCACTCTGACCGAGAGATGAGGATCCTGAACAGAGGACCCTCCTCTATTAACTCAGAATTCCCTAATAGGGTGTATGGTGGTGGGTTTTCTAAACTGGACAGCCCCTTTAGGCTCTGTCACCAGATTATAAGTGGCCTATCTTCTACATAATATGATCGGCGCTGTAATGTAGAGAACAGTGGTTTTTATTTAGAAAAACAATCAATTTTGACGGAGTTATGACCTATTTTAGATTTATGCTAATGACTTTCTTAATGCCCAACTGGGCGTTTTTTAGCTTTTGACCAAGTGGGCGTTGTAAAGAGAAGGGTATGACGCTGACCAATCAGTGACCAATCAGCGTTATACACTTCTACCCATTCATGTACTCAGCACATTGTGATCTTCTGAGATCACGATGTGCTGTCACTTACTCACACATTAACTTTACTGAAGTGTCTTGACAGTGAATAGGCATCACCTCCATCCAGGACGCGATGTCTATTCACAATCCCAACAATTCGGTAACGTTTGTGTGTCACTTACTCACACAGCACATCGAGATCACGCTTGCTGTCATTAAGTCCCACACAAACGTTACCGAAGTGTCGGGAGTGTGAATAGACATCGCGTCCTGGCTGGTAGTGATGTCTATTCACTGTCAAGAGACTTCAGTAACGTTAATGTGTGTGTATGTGACAGTACAGAGCGATCTCGCAAGATCACTATGTGCTGATTACATGAATGGAGAGAAGTGTATGACGCTGATTGATCACTGATTGGTCAGCGTCATACACTCCTCTGTACAACGCCCACTTGGTCAAAAGCTAAAAAACACTCCTGTAATCTACATTACAGCGCCGATCACATCATGTAGAAGATAGGCCACTTATAATGTGGTGACAGAGACTCTTTAAGTAAATAAGCCTACATAGACATCACTAAATGATAAAAGTAAACACTAGGGGAAAGTTTATCTGTAGGGGTGGAGCTTTGCAATGGGGGCGCAGCTCAGGGCTCCTTGTCTCCTATATCAGAGAGCAGCAGTGAGAAGACCCTCTGCAGCCAGTTGCCTTACAACAAGACACAGATTTGTGAGGAGGAGGGAGAAGTTGTGTCATGTCCTGTCAGGGGGCAAGTAGCCGTGTGGCCCATAGAAAAACTTAGAACAGGGCTGCACTACACTAGGACGACCCTCAGCAGCAAGTTCAGAACATGAAAAGACAATTATCCTCTACTCAATGCACGCAGTGATGTCACAGTCAGGAATAATGCACATAGTGATATCACAGTTCAGGGATAATAAACACAGAATTGAAATGTCACAGTACAATGATAATACAGTGATGTCACAGTACAATGATAATACAGTGATGTCACAGTACAAGGATAATACAGTGATGTCACAGTACAATGATAATACAGTGATGTCACAGTATAGGGATAATACAGTGATGTCACAGTATAGGGATAATACAGTAATGTCACAGTACAGGGATAATACAGTGATGTCACAGTACAGGGATAATACAGTGATGTCACAGTACAGGGATAATACAGTGATGTCACAGTACAGGGATAACACAGTGATGTCACAGTACAGGGATAATACAGTGATGTCACAGTACAGGGATAATACAGTGATGTCACAGTACAGGGATAATACAGTGATGTCACAGTACAGGGATAATACAGTGATGTCACAGTACAGGGATAATACAGTGATGTCACAGTACAGGGATAATACAGTGATGTCACAGTACAGGGATAATACAGTGATGTCACAGTACAGGGATAATACAGTGATGTCACAGTACAGTACAGGGATACTAAATACGGTGAGGTCACAGTACGGGGATAAGAAATGCGGTGATGTCACATTACGGGGATAAGAAACGCGGTGATGTCACATTACGGGGATAAGAAACGCGGTGATGTCACATTACGGGGATAAATAACACGATGAGGTCACAGTATGGGGATAAGAAACACGGTGAGGTCACAGTACAGAGATAAGAAATGAGGTGATGTCACAGTACAGGAATAAGAAACACGGTGAGGTCACAGTAGGGAGATAAGGAATTCGGTAATGTCACAGTACGGGAATAAGAAACACGGTGAGGTCACAGTACGGGGATAAGAAATGGGGTGAGGTCACAGTACTGTGATAAAGCACACAGTGATGTCACAGCTAAGGAAGAAAACTAAGCACAGGCAGTGATTGCCGAGTGTTGTTTAAATAAAGCTTAATCATTGTATATTGAAAAGATCTGTGTCTTCCTAATATTCTGGTTATTGTGTTTCCCTTCACCATTTTTAAGATCCGTGCTTGCTGTCAGTAAATCATACAGGTGCATAGCTTGTTATAGTGTCTCTCATAGTGGATGGTCCAGTTTTATGCACTGCACCTGCATCAATTGGGTATGATCAGGACAGGTTTTCAATATCTAGATGTAAACAATATAGTCTCCATTTATTGACAGCAAGCGGGTATCTTGAAAACAGAGGAATTGAAGCACAAAGTATATTACAAAGTTACATAATTTTTCATTGTTCAGTAATTAAGCTTTTACATTAAACCCATATTAATCTGCGACAGTATAGGGTTGAGAATAGGTGCCGGACTATCAAATATTCTGTATTATCGGACGGATGGAATTATATATGTAAGAAAGCACAAAGTAACACAAAATCTGCTACACTGTTCCCACCTCCTCTCTCTGCTCAGTTTTAGAAGATTCTACCTTATATCGTAGGATTATCAAACTTTCTGGATTATCAAATGCCGGATTAAAGGAATTCCAGCGTACTAGGAGCAGAGCTGGGTTCGATTTGTCTTTTTTATGGTTTTGGATCTTTGTTTTTCTATTTTGCAGAGGGATTTTCCACTTTTTGGAGTTCATCACCACTTTGGTCCTGTTGTTTCGCCTCTCGGAGTGTGATACATGTATGAGCAAAGAGTTTTATATCCAACCCCCACTGATTCTGAATCCTAGGGAAATCCCTGTGAGGGGAACAAGAGCATTCTTTGTGGTCTTGGATTGATGTACAAAAAAAATAAAACGGCGGGGGAAGGGGCGGCAGTGCTCCCCCCCCCCCTCCTCTGTCTATAATGATTACCCTCCTCCGCTACCGGAGCAATCAGTGAATAGATCAGACATAGAAATAAGATTGCAGCTCCATCATTTTATTAAAGGCTTTGACTGTAAAAAAAAACAACCTATTTTTTTCTCTCCCATCTTGAGCCCAATCCAGTAATCCGGAATGTTTGAAATCCCAGATGCCGGATTACAAAAGATGTAACACATACTAAAAAAAAAGAATCTGCATTATGGTTCAAAAGGGATAGAAATGAGGCCACCATGGCATACGCTCTCCTTTTAATCACTACTAACAAACGCATTCTATGGACAGATGTAGCAGAGCCGATAGTGTCATGTCATCATTTCTACTATGCAGTGATGACAGTAAACTCAGAGGGTTTAACTGCAGTCCTATAGAAAACAGTTAACGCGCTGCGATGTCACCACACACTCAAATTACAAACCTAACTCTGCTACATCCGTCCATAGCTGGGCTTCAAAATTCTATATAGGTCACTATTTATGGGTTAGGCTTACCTGATCGATTACCCCATCTTAACTACATAGTATATTAGAGTCGAAATCTTCCTAAAGTCTCAAATGCTCAAGCTGCATCCCTGTCCCTCCACCATGCTTTACACTGCAGCTCAGCAGAAAGTTAGTACTTGTAGAACCGAAAAAAGAAGATTATCTGGAAAATGCAGCAGACAAATTATAACTATCCCTATAAACCATCTTGGTCTGTGTTGGACATATACAGTAGGTATGGATTATAGGACTGGTTGCCACCCAGCTTTCCCAGAAATAGATATTTAAAAAAAAAAAAATGCTATTTAGCCTTTTTATCCGTTTCTGGTAAAGCTGGGTGCCAATATAGCTACTATTACAGTTCCTACTTACCTTTCCTAGGAGTCCTGAATGGCAAAACTTAAATTAGATATTGATATGGGCAGAGGAGGATACGTCACAGCACCAAGAGGCCTCTAGGAATAGCTGTAGGATTGTATTAGCGACCGTCTTTGTCTTCACCCAGCTTTTCCAGAAACGTAAATAACGGAGGAACTGCAATTCCTTATTTAAAGGGGTTGTCCAGGATAAGAAAAGTTTCTTTCTTCCAGAAAAAGTGCCACATGATGCGGAGCTGCAATACTACACACAACCTGCGAACAAGGGTGGCACTGTTTTGGAAGAAATCAGCTATTTCTTATCATGGACAATCCCTTTAAGGGGAAAGTGTTCCTGAATGTGAGTTTGGATTTATAACCTCTCCTCACATAGACATAGCACATATAGGGGTCCGCCATATGTTTGAGGGAGGACAAGTATCGTACAATGGATTACTTCTCAATGTGATTGTAATATGGGAATTTCTTACCAGATCGGTCAGGGTGTGGGACGTCTGCACAAAGACGGAGACTTTCTGTAGGGACAGAACACATCACATATTCCGCTAGAAGAAGCTCTATGTAAACTATAAATGTTTATATCCACTGACAGCAAGCAGAGATCTTGAACACGGTAAGGAATTGAAACAAAGTATATTACAAAACTGCAGAACTTTGCATCATACGATAATTAAAAATAAACAAGAGTGGGAACCCCCTTTAATATTTTTGTGGGCCGGTCTTATTTTTTAGTACCTGGGAACGTCAACAAGCTGCTGTTGATGGATCTGTTATTTTGATTACGTGTCTGTTTAGCACTATGAATGCATAACAGGTCTGTTTGGCTTATTAATTCTCTCTGCAGCCTGGGGGTGTTAACCCATGAATATCCAATGTGAGAATAAGGTTATGTTCACACGCAAAACGAAAAACGGCTGTAAAATACAGAACGGTTTTCAAGGGAAAGCAGCCTCTGATTTTCAGTAGTTTTTGAACCCACAAATCCTTTTTGAGACGTTTTTTTGCGACCAATTTTTGCAGCTGTTTTTATATTGACACAATGAAAAGGGCTCCAAAAACTGCTCAAGAAGTGACATGCACTTCTTTTTAGGGGCATTTTTTTACATCCCGTGTTTTTTTTTTTTTTTTAAATGGTCGCATAAAAACCGCCCTGCCGTTTCTCTCATTGAATTCAATGGGCAGATGTTTGGAGGCGTTCAGCTTCCGTTTTTTTCAGCCGTTCTTCGGGGGGTTTACGGACTGAAAAATGGCTGAAAATAAGCCGTGTGAACATACCCTTAGGTGTTCACATGTTATTCAGACTATTTCGATGTTCTTGTATTAATCAGCTGGGTAGTCCCACATGACAAATTAGGATCGGTGAGCAGCATCTAACCTGCTTGCTGATGGTCTCCATACAGCAACAGGAGATTTTTATATGGTTCTAAATGCAACAAACAGAATGTGAGAATTAAAGGTAAATATTATACGGTTACGCTGATGTTGTATTTTACATTTTCTGGAATAAATGCGCAACATTTATATTTTTTAGAACATCCAAAAACTTTCGTAAGATCTGATAATAAACACCTTGTCTCTTGGGAACATCGCTTTATCCTGGGCGCCGGGGACTCTCTGCTCGTTCCAGTTGGAGGCATTCTCAAAGTTTGTGTTCGGAATCCAGCGTTTGTACGTGGCTTCTGATTTGGCAACTTCAAAATTATAAAAAAAAAAATAAATAAATTACATATTTTTTTTTTATTCTTTTTTTTTTTTTTTTAAATGGCTCAAAATTCTATGCACCACCTGCCAAGGGAGGAAAGTGACAACCGGCAGGGACAGAAGTGGGCAGTGGACTCATGGGCAGGAGCGTATAATGAGAGGTACAATGAGTGGTCCCATATGTTAGGGCTACAGTAGGGGGGACCCAGGAGCAAATACACCTTTTGTCCATCTTCGTATTTGGCGCTTGTTACTTTTGTTATATGTAAAACCCACTCACAAATGATTTGCTCGGCGCTGGGATCAGGAATCGGGGCGACCAATGTTACAGAACCGCTCCTGTCCACAGGAGAAGCCATTGGGGGTCAGAATTTGGTTTTGTTTCTAAAGTTTCAGTCCTTGTATCACTTTCCAGCTCAAGTTTTATTTCTTCAAATTATTTTTTTTTTAAATTTTCTGTCTCAGTATTACAGCGATTCCAGATCACGTCCAGTCATTATAGGACTTAATATGAGAAATAATGAGATTAAAGAAGAAAAATCCCTGCGTATAATCCCCCGCTGTCACCGTATCTGTATTGATAGTCATTATTACGATCGGCATCACGGCGGTTTTCACCCACCAGTCCTCAGGGAGCGCAGATCAAGGCCTCAGGGCTGTAATTTCACCTACATAAAACCCCCCTATAGAGAGATTTGGGACTGAACCGTGCCCTATGAACGTCTCCAGGACCGCACAGTTCCTCTTTTAAAGAGCAACTCCCCTAATCATATCAAAAAAGTTCACAGGAAACCAACGTAACAAACCCCGATTCACTATTCAGATCAATGCCCAGCACAGAGCATCTAATAGCATATAATGTATAGAAGTGTCCCGCATATAATGTATAGAAGTGTCCCGCATATAATGTATATAATTGCCCCGCATATAATGTATATAAGTGCCCCGCATATAATGTATAGAAGTGTCCCGCATATAATGTATATAAGTGTCCCGCATATAATGTATATAAGTGTCCTGCATATAATGTATATAAGTGTCCCGCATATAATGTATATAAGTGTCCCGCATATAATGTATATAAGTGTCCCGCATATAATGTATATAAGTGCCCTGCATATAATGTATATAAGTGCCCTGCATATAATGTATATAAGTGTCCCGCATATAATGTATATAAGTGTCCCGCATATAATGTATATAAGTGTCCTGCATATAATGTATATAAGTGTCCTGCATATAATGTATATAAGTGACCCGCATATAATGTATAGAAGTGTCCCGCATATAATATATATAAGTGCCCCGCATATAATGTATATAAGTGCCCCGCATATAATGTATATAGTGTCCTGCATATAATGTATATAAGTGTCCCGCATATAATGTATATAAGTGCCCTGCATATAATGTATATAAGTGTCCCGCATATAATGTATATAAGTGTCCCGCATATAATGTAAATAAGTGTCCCGCATATAATGTAAATAAGTGTCCCGCATATAACGTATATAAGTGTCCCGCATATAACGTACATAAGTGTCCCGCATATAACGTATATAAGTGTCCCGCATATAATGTATATAAGTGCCCTGCATATAATGTATATAAGTGTCCCGCATATAATGTATATAAGTGTCCCGCATATAATGTATATAAGTGTCCCGCATATAATGTAAATAAGTGTCCCGCATATAATGTATATAAGTGTCCCGCATATAATGTATATAAGTGTCCCGCATATAATGTATATAAGTGTCCCGTATATAATGTATATAAGTGTCCCGCATATAATGTATATAAGTGTCCCGCATATAATGTATATAAGTGTCCCGCATATAATGTATATAAGTGCCCCGCATATAATGTATATAAGTGTCCCGCATATAATGTATATAAGTGTCCCGCACATAATGTATACAAGTGTCCCGCACATAATGTATACAAGTGTCCCGCATATAATGTATACAAGTGTCCCGCATATAATGTATATAAGTGCCCCGCATATAATGTATACAAGTGTCCCGCACATAATGTATACAAGTGTCCCGCATATAATGTATATAAGTGCCCCGCATATAATGTATACAAGTGTCCCGCATATAATGTATACAAGTGTCCCGCACATAATGTATACAAGTGTCCCGCATATAATGTATACAAGTGTCCCGCATATAATGTATATAAGTGCCCCGCATATAATGTATACAAGTGTCCCGCACATAATGTATATAAGTGTCCCGCACATAATGTACATAAGTGTCCCGCACATAATGTATATAAGTGTCCTGCATATAATGTATATAAGTGTCCTGCATATAATGTATATAAGTGTCCTGCATATAATGTATATAAGTGTCCCGCATATAATGTATAGAAGTGTCCCGCATATAATGTATAGAAGTGTCCCGCATATAATGTATATAAGTGTCCCGCATATAATGTATATAAGTGTCCCGCATATAATGTATATAAGTGTCCGGCATATAATGTATATAAGTGTCCCGCATATAATGTATATAAGTGTCCCGCATATAATGTATATAAGTGTCCCGCATATAATGTATAGAAGTGTCCCGCATATAATGTATATAAGTGTCCCGCATATAATGTATATAAGTGTCCCGCATATAATGTATAGAAGTGTCCCGCATATAATGTATAGAAGTGTCCCGCATATAATGTATATAAGTGTCCCGCATATAATGTATATAAGTGTCCCGCATATAATGTATATAAGTGTCCTGCATATAATGTATATAAGTGTCCCGCATATAATGTATAGAAGTGTCCTGCATATAATGTATATAAGTGTCCTGCATATAATGTATATAAGTGTCCCGCATATAATGTATATAAGTGTCCTGCATATAATGTATAGAAGTGTCCCGCATATAATGTATATAAGTGTCCCGCACATAACAGCTGTCAAATGACGACGCGTAAATTACAGGTCGTCGGCACAATACGTCGGCAAACCCATTCAAATGAATGGGCAGATGTTTGCCGACGTATTGTAGCCGTATTTTCAGACGTAAAACGAGGCATAATACGCCTCGTTTACGTCTGAAAATAGGTCGTGTGAATCCAGCCTAAATGTCAGAGATGCGGGTCCCAACCCCCATCACATTTGGTGAGGCGACCATGGCATCAAGGCAGAGATGTGAACAGGTGGTGAATGAATAGAGTGCGGCCACTTCTCCATTCATCCTCCACCTGGCGGGACTGGGTTTGGGTGACACCCCCCCCCCCCCCCCCCCGTTCTGGAGATAGGTCCCACATCTATCAGACATTTATGGTAATTCCCGTCAAGCTGCAATACCACATACAACCTGTGGACGGGTGTGGCGCTGTCTTCTGAATAAAGTTTTAAAAAAGAATTCTGGGCAACCCCTTCAAGAGATCAAGGAAACCGCTTGTCGCTTAAAACCCATAACCCAAAGACTTAGGAAACGTCTCATTACACAGACGTTCCGGCATGAAATCTGGGGGAAATGCAGTTTTTATGGATTTTTTTTTTTCTTTTTTTTTTTAAAGGAATGGATTTTAAAAGACAGGAAATGAATAGATTTTTCCTGTTTGTATCCAACCCTGGTTTTGGATATTAAAAAAAAATAAATTTAAAAACTGCACGGGCACCTTGAGAAGATTACAAAAATTCCATCCAGGTCGGTGTAATGATCACCGCTACTGCTCATCGCTACCTCCATATAAATTTCTCATCACGGCGTCCCCTAGTCGGCCTCCATCGCCGCCGCTCTCAGTCTACACTTCCTAGTGCGGACCCTTGACTTCTTAAAGGGCCAGCGCCTGCTAAATCTCCTACCCAGCTTTCACTGCGTATAAAAGGGACCTCCCCTTCTATCAGGTTCATCCTACCTAGTCTAGTGATACCCTACGTTATACTTTCTGGTATATCCCTGTTATTGACCTCTGCACTTTTGACTATACTTGCCTGCCCTGACCTCTTGCTAGTGACCCGTGATGAACCTCTGCCGCCTGCCCTAACCTTTTGGTCTACCAATCGTGCGTGCCAGTCTACTCATTTTCTACTACGTCTGTTAACGATGGCCATTGCGAAGGGAAACTACTCTGAGGGCTATGACCTGGGGTTCCCCAACAGAAAATTCCAGCTCCCTGTATGGGGGTTGAACGGGTGAATACCTGGGGTTCCCTTAGACTCCGCTCCCTGGATTAAGCCCCACATCAAATCCCTCGGTGACAGAGTGGGTTCACACCACCCTATGCGGACCCCGTGACAGTTTCAGTTCCCACGGGCGCCGTGATGGTCGGAATTCTTGCAATTGTCATGTGATTTTTTTTCTTCTAAAGGAAACATTGATGTGGCAATAACGCAGCGATTACAGACCTTTTTTCTAGACAGGATGATGTGACATTTTTTAGGTACATTTTTGAAGGCTCTTCACATGACTAAAACCTGAGATCTGTTCTGGGCATGCAAAGTAGTCAATGAGGAAAAAGTAAAAAAGGTAAATTCTCCCAGAGGCACTTCCCCGCAGAACACTGGTCATGACTCACAGAGCGACTGACTAGTAGACTTTTTCCCATACAGCCCCATCTTTTACTAGAGTATATACTGTACTAAAGGGGGGGGGGGGAGGCCAATCATCTAGACGATAGATAGATAGATAGATATGAGATAGATAGATAGATAGATAGATAGATAGATAGATAGATAGATAGATAGATAGATAGATAGATAGATATGAGATAGATAGATATGAGAGAGATAGATAGATATGAGATAGATAGATATGAGATAGATAGATATGAGATAGATAGATATTTGATAGATAGATATGAAATAGATAGATATGAGATAGATAGATATGAGATAGATAGATAGATAGATAGATAGATAGATAGATAGATAGATATGAGATAGATAGATATGAGATAGATAGATATGAGATAGATAGATATGAGATAGATAGATAGATAGATAGATAGATAGATAGATAGATAGATAGATAGATAGATAGATAGATAGATAGATAGATAGATATGAGATAGATAGATAGATAGATATGAGATAGATAGATAGATAGATAGATAGATAGATAGATAGATAGATAGATAGATAGATAGATAGATAGATAGATAGATAGATAGATAGATAGATAGATAGATAGATAGATAGATATGAGATAGATAGATATGAGATAGATAGATATGAGATAGATAGATATGAGATAGATAGATAGATAGATAGATAGATAGATAGATAGATAGATAGATAGATAGATAGATAGATAGATAGATAGATAGATAGGACAGACAACCAGTGACAGGTGAAGTGAATAACATTGATGATCTGTTTATAATGGCGCCTGACAAGGATGTGCGGGATATTAGGCAGCAAGTGATCAGTCAGTTCTTGAAGTTAATGTTGGAAGCAGGAAAAATGTAAGGGTCAGTTCACACGCTGCATAAATACTGCTGATTTTCCGCAATGGAATTTGTTGCGGAAAGTCCGTAGCAAATACAGTAGCAGCAAAGTAGATGATATTGAATAAATCTCCTCCACACGCTGCGTAAATACTGAGCGGAAACACCGCTCAGAAATTGACCTGCGGTGCTGAAATTCATTCCGCAGCAGGTCAATTGTATTAACGTAAACGCTGCTTATATGTTGCAGGATTTCCCCATTGAATTCAATGTGGATGTAATTCCCGCATCAAATAGCAGTTCAGGTTTTTTTGCAGCGGATTCGCAGGGATCCCGCCGCAAAAAAACGTAACTCAGAAAAAAAATAATTAAACTTACCTAAAAGTCTGTGTTTCATCCTCCTGAGATGAGGCTTCATCTCATGTGACCACCGCTGCAGCCAATCACAGTGATGTGATTGTGATGTGTAGACGGTATGCAGGGGTTAATACCTACCAAAAGTGCTCCAAGGAAGGACGACCGGTGACCAGCTTCAGCGTCATGGACGCCCAAGGCCCTTTGATGCGTGTGGGGAGTGGCTACCCTGTCTGGTCCAATCCCACAGAAGAGATACTGAATATGATAGAAAAGTGTCAGAACACGCAGAGCATCGCAGCTTGCTGTATATGAGGCTGCGCAGCCGCTGACCACGTCCACCGCCGAAAGGACTACAATGGGCACGTGAGCATCAGAACTGAACCATGGAGCAACGGAAGGCGGCGGGCCGGTCTGATGAATCACGTGTTACATCATGTGGACGGCCGGGTGCGTGTGCGTCACTTACCTGGGGAAGAGATGGCACCAGGATGCATTATGGGAAGAAGACACGCCATCGGGGGCAGAGTGATGATCTGGACAATGTTCTGCTGGGAAACCTCAGGTCCTGTCATTCATGTGGATTTGACACGTATCACCTACCTAAACATCACTGCAGACAAGTACCCCCATCATGGTAGCGTATTCCCTAATGGCAGTGCCCTCTCTCAGCAGGATAAGCCCCCGCCACCCTGCAGACATTGTCCAGGAATGGTCTGGAAAATCAAATCCGATCCGTGGCGGCTGCACCTCACAACTAACAGGTCTTAGGGTCAGGCCACACGGAGCGGCCCTGACACGGTTGCGACGTGGCCAACAACCGCACCTGCACCACGTTCGGCGCAGCTGTCAAACACCCTGTTAACGCAGCAATTCATTAATACACCCTTTAATGCCGCACGATTTTGCAGGTAAAGGGCCGTTTTACCCACATTAACACGCGGCTGTTAACTGCCGTGCCAAACATGGCGCCGACACTGTTGCCCGGGCCGCTCAGTGTGGCCTTACCCTTATAGGATCTACTGCTCATATTGTGCCAGATATCACAGGAACCCTCAGAGGTCTTGTGGAGTCCATGCCCAGAAGGGTCAGAGCTGTTTTGGCGACTACACAATATAAGGCAGGTGGTTTTAATGTTATAGCTGATTTTTTGTTATAGCAATGATTTCTACATTGACTTCTATGTGTCGCACACAGGAATCTATACCTAGAATGTGCCGCGTATTCTGCCGTTCCTTCTATTTTAGGATTTTTTTATATGGCAATACTTCCTGTAATGCACTTTTACACTAGTTACTATTTTACTAATTTTAAATGTCAATTTCCAGACGTCCAAACAAAAGAAAAAAAAGTTTAGAAATATTTAATTATGAACGAACATTCGACGAAATATCAGGCCCCAGCACTTTAAGGGTGTAGACACATAACGGCCTCTATCCGGCCAAAAAACAAGCGGACGTGCGGTTTTACAACAAGTTGCCTCGGTTTTCAAGGGATTGTTATTGTCCAAGCAATTTTTGCAGGTAAGGCTTCGTTCACATTTGCGTCAGGGCTTCTTTCTGACGTTAAAAAAAATAAAAATTAAAAAAACAGTCTGTATTGCAATACACAGAAATCTATTCCCGGACCGTGTGCCGGCATAGAACAAGTGCGACATCGGTGTTCTGGCATTGGTCACGTTGCAGGGTAAAATAATGACTATTTTTAGAAGATCATTTCCATGTATTCAAGAAAATAAAAATTTTTGCAACATTTTGTGAATGAAAGTGCAAAAATATTTTCTATTATTTAGTAACCGTGTAGGAATGCAGGCCCCTTGGAGAATCAGGTGAATGACTCCAAGCAAATACTGACCAACTTTAGCTAAAGTTTCCACAGGGCATTTGCCCCAAAGGAGCCTAATGTGGAAACAGCCATTGTACAACCATGGGACGCCGTCAATTCTACATTCAAGGCCGTCATTTTCATCTGCTACGTTCAGGGTTTGGATGAGGAGTAGGCAGCTACCTAGGGCACCCTAAAGGGGGGGGCACAATTTATGAATTAAAAAAAATAAATGCATTGATCCATTATACACACACATTAACAGGGGTGTAGCCATAGAGGGTGTGGAGGAAGCAATTGTATCCAGGCCCTGGGGGTGCATTATGCCCCTGGCTAAAAAAAAAAAAATTCACCACTGACATTAGGTGCAAAAAAAACAAAAAATAACAAACCTTACCACATTTCAGCTAAAAATCCACGGTTTTAGTGCCCTTTTTTATGTGATTTTGTGCATTTCTTAGGTTCAGTTAACATTAGTTCGGACGCATGAGGAAATTTCCCTACTTATATGGTGAATACAAGCCCCGACGTATGCCCCCTTACCATACAGTTGCATGTGTCACCCAAAGGATCCCAAGAAAAAAAAAAAGGTACACGGCGTGGTATTCGTTTCTCTGCGGGGTTCCTCTAAATGGACTATTATCATGGGATATATATTGGTAAAGTGCGTACTTACTGATTGACAGGAGTAGCAGCAGGATCTGTACTGTAGACATTTTCCCCAGAGGTGACTTGAGTGATTCCTGCACCTTGACCGGTGGCGAAGTCATGTGATCAAAAAGAAGAATTCTGCACCCTCAGCGCAAACCTTCACTGCAAGTTCTTCTCCTACCAGTTCTTTTAGACGGATGGGCATTTACATTCTTTGCAAATTCTTTACTTTTTTTAATTATTTTTTCTATTCCTTTTTGTAGTTTGAGGTTACTATTATGCTCTGTTTGTATTGTGTATGGGCCATAGAATTAAGGTATACATATAAAATATACTAATATTATAATATGACTGGCAGGGGGTCTAGCTGAGACCCCCACCATATCCTGTTCTCTATTGAGAGGTGGCCAACAATGTGCAGTCATAACCTCAGAGTTTCCTCACATTTTACCAGTTACTATGCATGCCCACTACTCCCAGTTACTATGCATGCCCACTACTCCCAGTTACTATGCATGCCCACTACTCCCAGTTACTATGCATGCCCAATACTCCCAGTTACTATGCATGCCCACTACTCATGAAGAATGAGGTGCAGTAGCCCCTTCTTTTCAAGATTGGAGATCCTGATTGGGTGCTCTGGGTCTTTGTATGGGAAGGGTCTGGGAGACCATTAGGTCCATGATACACAGGATAGAGCTAGACAACAGAGCTGGAGTAACACCTATAAATTTGCTACGGAGGCCTTAGGTTAGGGCAACACGGGTTCGAAATGCAACATTGCAAGTAATGCTCGTGAATGCGGTTGCATTACTACATGCAACATGACAGCTGAGAAAAAGTTAAAGCAGCAGGAGTTTGATCGCATATTGCAAGTGAGACTTCAACGTAAGACGCGAGCAACTGACCAATTTGTGAAATGTCCACAATTCTTATTTTGGATGTTCCAAAACCTAAATCTCACCATAAAATAGTAAAGTGACTTCAATGCGACAGCAAGTTGGACAAATTGCACAAATTTTTTGTCTAAAAGTCACCGTGTAGCCCTAACCTAACTTTTTGAAATTCTCTCTACTGGTGTGCCAAACTGGACTCCTCCAGACTACAGTGTTTATCTCTAACGTTGATCTTAAGCAGGGGTGGATTTGGCATTTCTGGGGCCCCAAGCAAAGTTATCAATAACACCTGTAGAGAGTGCCGCACACGGTGCCACCTGTAGAGAGTGCCGCACACGGTGCCTCCTGTAGAGAGTGCCGCACACGGTGCCTCCTGTAGAGTGCCGCACACGGTGCCTCCTGTAGAGTGCCGCACACGGTGCCTCCTGTAGAGTGCCGCACACGGTGCCTCCTGTAGAGTGCCGCACACGGTGCCTCCTGTAGAGTGCCGCACACGGTGCCTCCTGTAGAGTGCCGCACACGGTGCCTCCTGTAGAGAGTGCCGCACACGGTGCCTCCTGTAGAGAGTGCCGCACACGGTGCCTCCTGTAGAGAGTGCCGCACACGGTGCCTCCTGTAGAGAGTGCCGCACACGGTGCCTCCTGTAGAGAGTGCCGCACACGGTGCCTCCTGTAGAGAGTGCCGAACACGGTGCCCCCTGTGTAGAGTGCCGCACACTGTGCCCCCTGTGTAGAGTGCCGCACACTGTGCCCCCTGTGTAGAGTGCCACACACTATGACCCCTGTGTAGAGTGCCACACACTGTGACCCCTGTGTAGAGTGCCACACACTGTGACCCCTGTAGAGTGTGCCGCACACGGTGCCTCCTGTAGAGAGTGCCGCACACGGTGCCTCCTGTAGAGAGTGCCGAACACGGTGCCCCCTGTGTAGAGTGCCGCACACTGTGCCCCCTGTGTAGAGTGCCACACACTATGACCCCTGTGTAGAGTGCCACACACTGTGACCCCTGTAGAGTGCCACACACTGTGACCCCTGTAGAGTGCCACACACTGTGACCCCTGTAGAGTGCCACACACTGTGACCCCCTGTAGAGAGCGCCCCACACAGTGCCCCCCTGTAGAGAGTGGCCCATTTCAGTAATAGGGCCCCCAGACAAATAATAAAAACTTATAAATCACCTAGCCCTATTCCCATGACGAACAGAGTTGCAGCCTATGATACGCCGAGAAGGGACCCTTGCATAGGACGGCGCAATGCAGTTAAATCATCTCGCTGGCCTGTGCACGAATCATGTCCTAGCAGCTCATAGGCTGCAGGTCTAACAAGGCCTGTAGCCTAAGAATTGGTGGAGCAGGGAGTGGACAGCTTCCTGCTCCACCATAGTATTCAAATGTATCTGTGTACTGAACGCAGATGCAACTGAATGTGGCAGTCGCCCGGGGCACCGGGGCTTATGCCCTCGATGGCCAGTTCTAAAAACTGTATCTGTGTCCTGAGGATGCAGAAACAGTTAAAAATTGTGGCGCTGAGAGGGGGCACTGGTAAAAACCGCCACTGAACTTAGGCATAGGGATCACTGGCCTCAAAGACCTGATCATTGGTCAAGGAGTCAAGCCAATAACTAGTGCGCGGCCTACGGCACCTTACACATATTTGTATACATCCTGTAAGTCCTAGGGAGGGTAAAACACAAACATTGATCGTTTGCAAGAACCATGATTTGATTAGATGTGTTGACCTCTGCTCAACCTTTGGTTGGCACGAGCTGCGCCAAGCCGATTGTGCGTGTTGGTGGTGGGTCATCCTTTCAGCCCGGCAGTACTGCAAAGAAGATGCCACAGGATGAACAGATTTGTTCTAAAGGTGGCCATATAGATTAGAGTAACATTTACTAAATCAGCCCAGCGTCTAATTGGGGGGGGGCCCTCCTGATGGCAGACTGTTCGTTGGAGGAGGGTATTTTTGTGTGTTTTCTGTGTAGTGTTCCTTTAAGAGCGCGATGAAGGTTTGTGTCCTTAGCCCGTTCTGCACTCTCTAAATTGGCTTTTTGAATTTAATTTGCATTTTTAAAAATCAAGGTCTCCAGCCGAGCCCTCCAGACACTCGACAGTCATCTGAGCTATGGAAGTCGTCAAGCACTTTCTAAATTAGTCTCCTGATTTCACTCGAGAAGAAGGCGAGAACTTATTTCTATTTCTCCCGGGAGGGGGGGGGGGCACAAAAATCCTCATCTCACACTATGCAAACAACATATGAGGATTTAGGATAGTGGTCTCCATACTGTGGCATAACTACTACACCCAGCATGCTGCCGAACCCATAAGTGTGATTTAGAAAAAAAAAGAAAAAAAAAAAAAAAAAAGGGGGAATCCATTTTTTCCATGGGCTTCTCAAACTTCCACCAACCTAACCACCCATGGTCGCAGTCTATGCCAAAATTAAAAAGTATTGCTCAATTCACCTTTTATTCGTCTCCTGTTATAATATAACATTATAACAAGCACAATAAGTCAATTACATGGTTAAAGGGTAACTAAACGTTTAAAAAACTTCTGACATATCATAGTGACGTGTTAGAAGTTTTGATTGTTGGGGGTCCGAGCACTGAGACCCCCATCAATTGCTGAAACGAAGCGGCAGAGGTGCTTGTGTGAGCGCTCAGCCGCTTCGTGTCGGTTCGGCTTTTTCCGGAAATAAATATATCGGAGTACGGACTCAATACAAAGTCTATGACCCCGTCCTCCGATACATCGGCTTTCCGTTTAGTTACCCTTCCGGCCTGTGGGTGGACAATTCATTACCATTGGCATTTCATTTGCCAGTCTTCGCTTTCTGCCCGCTGGAGTAAGTCGCGACAAATTTATTTAGCGTGAAACCTGCACCAGCCAAGAGTTCACATAGATTTTTGCCAGTTCCTGGCGTAAAGTAAACGCGTTATGCCAACAGTAGCCCTGCCCTTTCCACTTGAATCAGCGTATCTTTATAAAAGTGTCGGAAACTACCCAAAACTCGCTTCCCAGCTTTCGCTGCACCAACAACTAGACAGAAGTAAATCTGACACTCGCACGCTTTTTTTTACGCCGTTTTTAATGAACACGCGTATTTTGTTGTGCCTTTTTTACCTAAATTCCTCTACCTTTTGGTGTGTGTTTAAATTGTACTGGCCTAAAAATACGCGCAGGATCTTTCACACGCAAAAATAATTCAATGTAGAAAGCAAGCGTTTTTTGGCAGCGTTTTAAAGCCTCAAATTGACCGCAATGAGAAAATTCAACATGGAAAACTCCTTGTGAATTGACAGGACAGTTTTTTTTATGAAAGGCGCAATAGAAAGCGTTGTATGCACTATTAGCGCTTATACCGTTGAAGTCATTCTGCGTTTTTTAACGTGGACTTCGCACCAAAATGCGCGTAAAAAAAATGCTGTTTGAATACGCCCCTTTTCTTTTGTACGTGGCCCACACCTGTTTCTAAACAGTCTGGTTGATATGGATACACAGCCTAACAACCACTGTCTTTTATATGGGTTGTCAGGCAGATGTTCCTTAGCAACCAGTCTGTTTCAAATTACTTTGGTCTTTAACTGAAGGCAAAATTACCACCGAACTGTGGGCAGAGAAGAGGCGACTTAAAGCAGACCTCTATCTGTGAGGCGCCATCCACACGGCCATATTACTTTACCTCCCAACAATTATTTACCCCGCCTCAATCTGCACAGGACCGCCCACGAACCTCCCAGAAACATCCACTTTGGATCACCTTATCATAAGCCTCTTCCCTTCGAGATCCATTTTGTGGGACAATATTGCCCAAAACAGGGCGGTTGGGATGTATAAGATCACGGATCCGTAATATGCCTGATCCTGAACCTCTGATATTATGTAATACATTTAGGTGGAGATCCCCTTTAAGCAATTTATAAAATATGACCCTGAGCCACCACTTATTATTTTTTGCCTGCGGACCTGGAACTAGTGGGACATCTGAACAGAAGTAAGCAGGCCCAGCTCACCGGCTAGAAGAATATATTTAGCGTACACTTTACACAAGTCGTCTTCTTTCGTTTTTCATTGTAGCTTTTAATCAAAAATGGCAAAAAAAAATAAATAAAAAGACTCGGAAATGTCCCCTACACTTAGATTTTCTTTTTGTTTGGAGGGGGGGGGGGGAACAAGTTTTTCTTTTAGACATTAAATAAAGTTCACATGTTGTGTTACAGTCGTGTCTAACGGGCATAAAGCCTGGCAGCCGGCGTGCGGGTGAAGTGACCACAAGGGTTGTGCAGGTGTTAAAAATAAAAAAAGTTTCAATCTTCTCTAAAAACTTCTAAGATTCCCCTACATCTCCGGTGACAACCGCTGCCTCTTATGAAACTACCTGAGGTCTGTCAGAAAGTAACGAAGTTTCCAAGAAATGTAGAACTTTTTATTAACTCAGGTTTCAGGTCACATTTCCCAGACAGACAATCTCCCTCCACCCCAAAAAAATGACAGTCAATTGTATGCCACCTCTGATGTCACTGCAGGACAGGATTTCGTAGGCTGACGATTCTTAAGACAAATCGCCAAAAAACGCTGCGAAAACCGCAGTGTCGTGTTTTACTGCAAATCAGCAATTTTTTTTATTTATCTGCAAAAACCGCTCCGATGTGCAGGGAGACCGCATGTCAGCACAGGTCAGATCAACAAGTTTGCTGCAATTTTCACAAAAATCACGGCAAAAAAGGGGAATTGACCACAGGGGCGTAGCTAAAGGTTCATGGGCCCGGTGCAAAAAGATCCCCCCTCCAACTTCTCTTCACGGCTGACAGCTGCATCTCTTAAAAGGATTGTAGGCTTATATACAGGGTCTAGAAAACAGTATCACACATGGTAGGCTTAGATACAGGGTCTGGAAGACAGTATCACACATGGTAGGCTTAGATACAGGGTCTGGAAGACAGTATCACGCATGGTAGGCTTAGATACAGGGTCTGGAAGACAGTATCACGCATGGTAGGCTTAGATACAGGGTCTGGAAGACAGTATCACGCATGGTAGGCTTAGATACAGGGTCTGGAAGACAGTATCACGCATGGTAGGCTTAGATACAGGGTCTGGTAGACAGTGTCACACATGGTAATCTTAGATACAGGGCTCAGCATATAGTATCACACATGATAGGCTTAGATAAATGGCCCAGCAGACAGTATCATACATGGTAGGCTTAGATACAGGGCACAGCAGACAGGATCACATATGATAGGCTTAGATACAGGGTCTAGAAGACAGTATCACACAGGGTATACTTAGATACAGGGCCCCAGCCGACAGTACCCCCCAGAGTCGGGTCCTCTTCGGCTACGGGCCCAGAGTGGGTCCTGACACCATTCCGAGTCAGGAGGGGGAGGGGGGAGTATACGGTTACTGTAGTAACAGAAGCCCATGTAGTTTATTACATAGGCCCCAGTTACTACAATAACAGTGAATAGACGTGGTGCGAGGCCAGTGGGCTCCCCTGGCTTTGGGCCCGATAGCAATTGCGACCCCTATATCTACGCCGCTGACTGACCGCAACATGTAAATTGACCGTTACACATATTAATACACAAACCATTGACATTGACCATTCTACAGGCTAAAAACACTACCAATGCGGATCCACTGAAACATGCTGCGTATTGAAAAAATAATTACACAGGCATAAAAAAAACCCGCGTATAGAAAACGGAAGTGTTACTAAAACCATTTAAAATATATTGGAAGTTACTTTTTTAATAATAAAAAAAAGGAATACATATCAGAAATACGGAAGTATGGATGAGCCCTAAGTGTATGTTCACACGGCCTATTTACGGACGTAATTCGGGCGTTTTTGCCCCGAATTACGTCTGAAAATAGCGCCTCAATAGCGCTGACAGACATCTGCCCATTGAAAGCAATGGGCAGACGTTTGTCTGTTCACACGAGGCGTATATTTACGCGCCGCTGTCAAATGACGGCGCGTAAATAGACACCTGCGTCAAAGAAGTGACCTGTCACTTCTTTGGCCGTAATTGGAGCCGTTATTCATTGACTCCAATGAATAGCAGCGCTAATTACGGCCGTAATGGACGCGGCGTTCAAGCGCCTGCACATGCCGGTACAGCTGAAATTACGGGGATGTTTTCAGGCTGAAACATCCCCGTAATTTCAGCCGTAACGGACGCCCTCGTGTGAACATACCCTTAAAGTATGTTTTGCCATGGCAACCAAAATTAAAACCTCCATTCTTTATACTGCAGGCTGCATTCAAAGTACCAGATAACCGCACAATAAAAACAGTGTTATTTTTTTTGGTTTTTTTAAATCTCGCAATTAAACAAAGTTATAAAAGTTAAAACCCTCCTAATGCAACAATCCTGAAAGGTGAGGGGTCATGTAGAAGTCTATAGAACTTGCAAGTGGCAAATAATTTATAAACACGTCATTTTGCAGCTTTTGTACATTTGCTTATTGGGCGGCTAAGGGGGGGGGGGCAGACTTACGCAATATGGGGTGTAGTGAATGGGACACAATCAGCGCACTTAATTTATAAACTGAACGTGTGAATGCGCACAAATGCCAAGAGTCATAACTAGTGGTGACAAGCCGCGCCCATTACGCCACGTTCGAAACGCGAAACAAAAATATCGTGTCAAAAACAATCTTAAAAATAATGCCGCAGCAGAAACCTCACGACACATTGACAACCCCATTGTGCACAGACCCACATCGCAGCTACAGGTAACACACGCCGTCTCGCTTACCTGTGCTCCGGTGGCGCAGTCCTGGTGATCAGACCTTCTCGTGCGCTCTTCGATTGGACTACAAGTCCCAGCAATGCACCAACATGAGGAAGGAGAGTCCAGTATGAAGCCGGGATGATGTTGTATGGTGTCGGGTGCTCAGTCCTGGGATTTCAGGTGCTTCTCGTCAAGGAGGAACCTTCCTACCTGGGTGTTTGATGGGGGAAGGACATGAAACCAGGTAGCACTGGGACCTACAACCAGAGGCGGCCTGGTTTTCGTAGTTACCAAACCATTTTTGAGGCCAGGGCTCCGCAGCGATATATAATATAATATTGTGTATAATGTATTCCTATGGGGTCACGTGAAATCAGAATTGCAAAAATCCAGCAATTGTACGTTTTATTCAAATTTCATTCGATATTATACTATTGCAAATTTATGCGATTTTAATATTGCTTAAATTCTAAAAAGACGGCTCATCCGTTAATCGCAAAATATTGCGTGTAAAATAGTGCACAATTTGACAGATGCGATTTTCTGCAATGCGGCGTGCGACGTTGTGGTGGGATCGCATGTGAGATTGAATCGCAAGATATTCTCGTATGAGTCATGGCCTAAGAAAATGAGAACGAGTCTTTCAATTTGGAAATGACGCCCCAAAAATTTGGATTTTTGTGATAATCGCAATTCAAATGCGATTTCCCTCATAGCGTTATATTCAATTCGCCTGTGATATTATGTCATTGAGGCTTTACAATTTTGATAAATATTTTTTATACAATTTTAAAAATTCTAAAAATCGCATATGAAATTGCATCGTACGGTGCCGCATGTGATAATTCACCGTGGAGACCCCACCTAATGAGCTTCAAAACCTAGAAATACAATAGGGAATCACACGTTGGGGCTGATGCAGTTAGAACCGCAACAACAAAAAACGCATCCGAAAACCGAATGTGATTTGGTGCATTTTTTTTCATGCGGTTGCAGCAAAAAAACGCACTAAATCAGGTTAAAAATGCATGCGTTCTTTCAATGCGGTTCTTTTGGCACCACTGCTGCAATGTGAAAATCTGCCTGAAAAATTTAAAGGGATATTGCACGTCTGCCTAAAACACTGGTGGGGGTGGACCTGGTGTCCTGAATCCATCCAGGGTGACAGACGCCATATGTATCAAACCAAACAATTTTTTGAAGCTGATGAAACCTCATACCATTTAAAAATGGGTGTGGCTACCAATAAAGGGGCGTGGTTTGTCAGTCTCAACCAATGGTACATATTTTTGGGGTCCATAGACAAAAACTTTACACCATGATAACAAGAAATATAAAGCACCTCACCGTCTTCTATATTCCTGGACAGGCGGGTCTACAAGATGGCTACCTCCAATGTGGTCACACGGTAAATCTCTGGTTTGTGACAAGAAAGACGACACTTTAGAAAAAAAATAAATCCAAAAAGTTTCTATTTATTGTTCGCACATACAGACGTGGGAAGACACCAAATTACACAGGATCAGCAAGCACAGGATATTTCCTAGAAAAGATTGAGCAGTACATTTTATGTCTTTAAGTCCATCTTTGAAGGGAGGGGGCAAAAAAATAGGTAAAAATTTAGAAAAACAAAAATTTCAAAGGGGGGGGGGGGGCTCTTTTGCTGTATGCAGCTGGTACAAGCAGATATAAAATCCAATCACTCCGATATAGCAAGTGATACAGACGTACAAGAGATTATAAAATGTTATATTTTCAGTGACGCAATCCCAGACACTGGTTTATAGGAATCCATCAGCAAAAAGCCACAATTCAACACCCCCTCCCACAGCCCTATATACGGAGTTCACCATTGTATCTTGAAAAATGATTACAGTATCCTCGATTACATAGCAAAGTGGTAAAAAATGGATACAAAGTAAATAAACAAACATAAAAAGGACACACAAAAAAAAGACAAAAGCAAGTCACACCGGCAAGGCCGCTGCCACCCTAGGCCGCTGCCACCCTAGAACCAGGCCTAACAAGCCGATCCTCAAATGAGATGAAAATTAACCCTTAAGTCAACAGCACCATGCAACAAAGTCTGCCACTGAGAAAAGAGCGTTCATATTCCGCCCCTAGCGGCTTCGATATTTGCCCGCCACATAAGAGCGGGTATGGCGGTTCTCCAGCATTAAACTCATAGAATATGTCGTTTTGGAAGTTCCAACGTTTTTTGCAAAGGTGCCGATATAAAGGGCTTGGGGGGGAATGGAAAATAATTCAGAATTAATTTGAATTTTAATTAATTTACATATATTCCAATTGATTTAACACTTCAAATATTGAAGGAAACTTTTTACTGGAAGAGGTCCCTTTAAATTAGTGGCCAAATAATGGAAAATAGCTGCCACCATTGTGAGCCCTTTAAGTCAATCAATAGAGCTGTGCGTAGTCATGTAATGCATGGACACTTCAAGAAGAGTCCCATTTCTAAGGCCAGATTCAGACGAGCGTGTCGACATGCAGACCGTAGATCACGGACCGAACACGCTCGTGTGAATCGGGCCTAAGGAGTCAAGAAGGTGGAGCTTATTTTTGGCTGCCTGGTACTAGGATGGCTCCAACGTGCCAGGATGCAAAAAAAAAAAAAAAATTATAATAATTTGAATCTAAATGGGACAGGCCCCCTTTAACCCTTCAAATTTGAGAGAACTTTCCGCCATTCCATTCTTCACAAATGAGTTATTGCACATTCTGAAACAGATTAAACAAGGTCGGATTGCTTTTTATTGATCTATTGCTTATTAATATTCTGTGCGTCCCATTTGGGAACCTGCCCACGAAAAAAAAAAAAGTTGTGCCGTAAGCAATGAACGTTGTTTTCTCTTTTCTCAATGCGCCTTTTTGCAGGACTAAAAAGGGAAAATTTCCAGACACTTCACAAAATAGTCATTTCCCTTCTGTATAGATTATAAGGAAATTTACAGAACGGAAACAGATGGTGCAAATCCCAGATCGCTCGTTGTAGTTGTATTGGCTTCAAGTATTTATTTTATATTGTTATAAATAGCAGCGTGTTTGCACTCAGTCCCCCATTAGGCCTCATTCAGACATTTTAGCGTCCGTATTACGGGTGGAAGTTCTGGCCCGACAACGGGTCCAATGACCCAAACTAACAGCATCATAGTGACCTATGATACTGATCGGTCCGATCATTAGTCAGACGATCACTGTGATTCAGACACTAAAATATGACAGCCCGAATGGGGACGAAGGCTACGGTCTCCGATTAAAAAAAACAGGACTGAGAGATAAGGTCCCCGGTGATATAGAGCTAGTTTTATCCGAAAAAGGAAGCTGCCTCAGATGACCAAAATTAGTCGTTTTTCGCAGACACAAATGTTATGGTCCCTTAGCAACAAGCATATAATAGGAATAGTCTCTGGGGTTGCATTTGAACACTGAGACTCTAAAGTTGACGAGTCCGGTTTTCGAGGGCGTTTCCATCCATTATATAATATTAATACATAGATGGAATATCCTTAGTGCTGATATAAAGAAAAACTATCCTATGGTCGGTGTGTCTTCCACTCAGTCGGAGAGCTCTGTTCCCTCTCACTTATGTGGAGAAAGGGAAGGCACAACCTTTGCGGGCTTTTTAAGATGCCGCTCAGAACTGTGGTCACCTATTTAGCGCCACATAACGGTACCCACGCGGAAACGTCACCTGGGTACAATCATACTGCAGGATTTTAAAGAAAGTACACATCATGCAATGAATTTTACCCATGAACAGCGACCTGGCATTGTCATAGGGTCTGTACCTCTGCCAGGCTGTTTGGTTGGCCATACAACTGACAATGAGACCAATATGAGCTGGGCCAGGCAGACAAAATAGTGCAAATTTTCAGGGCCAATTAAAATAACTTTTACACTTTTTTTTAGAGCCCTGAAATTAGCCGGAGTCTTCTATTGTTCGGGCAAGGGTACCGACGACTACTCTGGGCACCAGAAAATAGAACTCAGGATAGTTGTCACCCATTTAGCCCCACCCCCTTGGACTGTTAAAGGGGATCTCCAAGTGAATTTATTTTAACTATAGTTTAATTACTACGTCAGTAAGGGATGGAGAAATAGGAGGTTTGAGTACCCCAATGCCTCTTCTCTACCCTCATCTCAGCGCCCATTAGGCCTGAGCTGAATACTTGAGTTATCTGATGCAAACTAGTTGCTAGGGATGTCCTGCTTGACAACCTCATGTGAACCAGTCTGTCACAATACTCAACTTAATCGTGCTGTACTGACAGCAGAGAAGGGGAAAATAGCCATACTAATCCCCACCTCAGCCGGAATTATTAATCAGATTTTCATCAAAATGACTACTCCTCCATAGAAAATCAAAATAAATGTTATATATATATATATATATATATATATACACACACATATATATATATATATATACACACACACACACACTACCGGTCAAAAGTTTAGGGTCACTTAGAAATTTCCTTATTTTTTAAAGAAAAGCAGTTTTTTTCAATGAAGATAACATTAAATGAATCAGAAATACACTCTATACATTGTTAATGTGCTAAATGACTATTCTAGCTGCAAACGTCTGGTTTTTAATGTAATATCTACATAGGTGTATAGAGGCCCATTTCCAGCAACCATCACTCCAGTGTTCTAATGGTACATTGTGTTTGCCAACTGTGTTAGAAGGCTAATGGATGATTAGAAAACACTTGAAAACCCTTGTGCACTTATGTTAGCACCGCTGTAAACAGTTTTTCTGTTTAGAGGAGCTATAAAACTGACCTTCCTTTGAGCTAGTTGAGAATCTGGAGCATTACATTTGTGGGTTCGATTAAACTCTCCAAATGGCTAGAAAAAGAGAGCTTTCATGTGAAACTCGACAGTCTATTCTTGTTCTTAGGGTATGTTCACACGGCCTATTTACGGACGTAATTCGGGCGTCTTTGCCCCGAATTACGTCCGAAAATAGCGCCTCAATAGCGCTGACAAACATCTGCCCATTGAAAGCAATGGGCAGACGTTTGTCTGTTCACACGAGGCGTAATTTACGCGCCGCTGTCAAAAGACGGCGCGTAAATAGACGCCCGCGTCAAAGAAGTGACCTGTCACTTCTTTGGCCGTAATTGGAGCCGTTATTCATTGACTCCAATGAATAGCAGCGCCAATTACGTCCGTAATTGACGCAGCGTTCAAGCGCCTGCACATGCCGTTACGGCTGAAATTACGGGGATGTTTTCAGGCTGAAACATCCCCGTAATTTCAGCCGTTACGGACGCCCTCGTGTGAACATACCCTTAGAAATGAAGGCTATTCCATGCGAGAAATTGCCAAGAAACTGAAGATTTCCTACAACGGTGTGTACTACTCCCTTCAGAGGACAGCACACACAGGCTCTAACCAGAGTAGAAAGAGAAGTGGGAGGCCCCGCTGCACAACTGAGCAACAAGACAAGTACATTAGAGTCTCTAGTTTGAGAAATAGACGCCTCACAGGTCCTGAACTGGCAGCTTCATTAAATAGTACCCGCAAAATGCCAGTGTCAACGTCTACAGTGAAGAGGCGACTCCGGGATGCTGGCCTTCAGGGCAGAGTGGCAGAGAAAAAGCCATATCTGAGACTGGCTAATAAAAGGAAAAGATTAATATGGGCAAAAGCACACGGACATTGGACAGAGGAAGATTGGAAAAAAGTGTTATGGACAGACGAATGGAAGTTTGAGGTGTTTGGATCACACAGAAGAACATTTGTGAGACGCAGAACAACTGAAAAGATGCTGGAAGAGCGCCGGACGCCATCTGTCAAGCATGGTGGAGGTAATGTGATGGTCTGGGGTTGCTTTGGTGCTGGTAAAGTGGGAGATTTGTACAAGGTAAAAGGGATTTTGAATAAGGAAGGCTATCACTCCATTTTGCAATGCCATGCCATACCCTGTGGACAGCGCTTGATTGGAGCCAATTTCATCCTACAACAGGACAATGACCCAAAGCACCTCCAAATGATGCAAGAACTATTTAGGGAAGAAGCCGGCAACTGGTATTCTATCTGTAATGGAGTGGCCAGCGCAGTCACCAGATCTCAACCCCATAGAGCTGTTGTGGGGGCAGCTTCACCGTATGGTACGCAAGAAGTGCCCATCAAGCCAATCCAACTTGTGGGAGGGGCTTCTGGAAGCATGGGGTGAAATTTCTCCCGATTACCTCAGCAAAGTAACAGCTAGAATGCCAAAGGTCTGCAATGCTGTAATTGCTGCAAATGGAGCATTCCAAGACGAAAGCAAAGTCTGAAGGAGAAAATTATTATTTCAAATAAAAATCATTATTTCTAACCTTGTCAATGTCTTGACTATATTTTCTAGTCATTTTGCAACTCATTTGATAAATATAAGTGTGAGTTTTCATGGAAAATTTTCTGGGTGACCCCAAACTTTTGAACGGTAGTGTATATATATATATATATATATATATATATATATATATATATATATACACACACACGATTTGATTAATTTCTCCCTTTACAAGCAGGTGTGATAAAAAAATTAAGATGAAAAATTCCCCACGACTGCTCTCCCTGGCACAGATATATTACAGGCACCCTATTTGCCTGTATTCTGTCAATGGAAAGAGATGGATATTGACTGTACCGGGGAGAGTGGTGAAATATTTTATTACAATTGGGTATATTCTATAAAATTGGGGGGGGGGGGAATATATATTTTTTAAATCTAGGAAAATATTTGATAAAAATGGATCATAATCTTACATCTAAAATGTAACTGCTCTGTAAACCTTCCCAGTTATTTTTCACAGGTAACTAGATTTCTGTCCCTGGGTTTAATAGTGCAGTACAAATACCGTAACCCGGTTACTAGGCCGGTTATTATTAGGCCGTATATCAGCCCCAAATCTCTGCCTGACTGCAGGTATACTGACCCGTACTAAGAGCATCATAGAGATTTATGATGCTCCCATACTACGGTCATGGGGAACAGGCCTTACAGTGGTTGCCCAGTTTAGATAACCCATTTTTTATAATCCCTATTAGGGAATTCTGAGTTAATATAGGGGGGTCCTCTGTAACCCCTCTCCACTCTGACCAAGAGATGAGGATCCTGAACAAAGAGCGTCTCTCTCTGGAGGACCTGTCCTGTCCCGCATTACACACAACACATTAATATGAATTGACACTGTGTAATACTTCATTTCTCCTGTGGTGGCACTGCAGGGAAACTGAACACTTACCGCCAGGTTTCCCCACAGATTACAGCTGATCGCCGGTGGTCCCAGCAGGGGGACACTTTGTAACCAGCTTATTGTCAAGGGACTTCTCTACAAGTAGGGATTGTCTAAATTCCTTTAATATGAAAAAAAAACAACTTTTGAAGGAATCCTGGAATAATCCACAATGATAACACTATAAATCTTTATTAGGTTGGAATTTCGTTTCGGAAACAAAGTATAACATATATATATATTAGAGCCGGGATCTCAATACCTACGAGGGACTGAATCCAGACACTGGTCTATTAAATCAACATCTCTGATTATTAATTTTTAATATAAAGCCCCCAATGTGAGGCGACACGAGTGACACACAGACAGTATATATTACATGGTACATTCCTCATCCTGACACACAGACACGCATCTTCCTGTGAAAATTTTGGTTTTATTTGTAAAATAATTTTTTGCTGACTTTTGAGCTTTTTTTTTTTTTTAAACTTTTCTTTTTTACATTTTGGCTTTTACCTTATAATAAGCACCAATGATCTGTATGCGCGGAAGCAGGACCTCAAAGACTATATTCATTCCTGCGGCTGAAAACAATACACGCCATTGTCCCTGTGTCTCAGGTCTTCGTGCTTCTTCACTTGCAATCTGCTAATATACAGAAATAGTGCAGAGATTTAAGATTAAGTGTTCCCGTCACCTACGCACAGTGAAGGCGGCTGGACCAATATACGCACCGTGCTGGACTAATGACGTCAACGAGCCATGAGGTACTAAGTGCCTCATGTCATAAAATAACAACTTCCACTAAGTTAAGGCGACAGGCCTACAATAAAATATATAATAAAAATAATAATATTTTAAAAAATTATTTTAGCAGCTTCTCTTAGGACACGTTACTTCAAACTAGGGCCCGGGTGGGGCTGCAACCTTTGCACCCCCTGTAGTTGTGCCCCGATGATGGATGTCCTAACAAATCACGTAACTGCGAGTCCAGATAGCCCGGCCTATACCACTCATGGAGGGCATTTACAATCATTTTTGAGTCTATGGTAATCAAATATTGTTTCCGACCTTTGGCAATTCAATATGCGCTGGGCTTATAGTGCACATGATGCCCATAAAGGGTTAAACTTGTAGGGGCTAAAGCAGGACCTACACAGGTTTCCACTGATCTGACCCGCCGTTCCGATATTGTTAAAGGGGCATACACTGCACGATAACTGTAAAATGGTAGTTTAACCCTTCAGGGGCTATGTCAATGATGTTCGTTATTTTCCATGTGCACCGCCCCATATGTAATTTCTCAGAGATAGTGACGTCATCAGTAGGGACCTAGGGATCATCCCTATTGACCGTAAACATTTTTGTGATCACATTTTCATAGGTCAGAACCGATAATTTTATACCGTAAACACAAAAAATTCCCTTCAATGGGCGATTTCGGTATCTGGCCTCGATTACACGTATATCGTTTCTGGCAAAAAGTGGGAATGGACTACAGTCAGTGAATTAGGCCGGATTCACACGAACGTTGGTGCATCCGTGCTCTGCGGGACGTGATGTCTTTCATCCCTCATAGATGAGTCTATGGAAGGATGCGTGAAAAAAATAGGACATGTCCTATTTTCTCACGGACCCTTCACACAGTCCGTTGAAACAACGGCCGTGTGAACGGCCACATTGAATTACAAAGGTCCGTGTGACGGCTGTTGTTTCAACGGCCGTCACACGGATGTTTAACACGCTCGTGTGAATAAGGCCTTAGGATTTTTTCTGTTTTTGACACCACCCCCCCCCCCCCCCCCCCGCCAAATAAAAAAACAAAACATATATAATTTAAACGTTTAGCCATGATGAGCCCTGTCAGGAAGGAGGGTGCAGTCTATTTGAGTGACCACCACAATGGCAGAGAATATTTTTTTCATTGACTGAGCCCCTCTCCTTTATCTGCTACAGTGGCTGATGCACTGGGCCTCAAAGCCTCAGCAGGTGACCTTGTTGTCCATGGCAACCAATCAGATTCCAGATTTCATTTTTCCAGTGCAGTTTAGAAAATGAAAGCTGAATTCTGGTTGGTAATGATGGTTCCCATAGCAACCTATCAGCTAAAGTAGTCTCTTTTTTTTAATGGCTTCGCTGGTTTGATAAAATAAGGCCCATTGCATTTCAGGCGCTTCCTGCCAAGGGCGGTCATGCTCCCTACTGCAACACGTTTATAAAAAAAAAAAAGAAAAAAATATATTCATATATGGTGACAAAATAATTTTTATACCTTTGTCATTATAGAATCTAATCCGGTAGAAAATAGCTAGCATATATTATAGAGAATGGCGTAGTAAATCTGTAAAAAAATAAAAATAGATTCTTGTCCTATTGTCCTAGATGCTACAGAATCAGTTCCCGTCCTCGGATTACATTCGCTGCTACATCACCGCCCAGTTTTTAGATATGGGCAGTTCTATCGCGAATACTGTAAACATTATTTTTGTAACGTGCGACTGTAGAAAGCGAATGGCGGCGTATAATGCGAGATATTACATTTTACAGTGCATGTCCCGCTGTACAAAGTAGTCAGGAGACCGCGAGGAGGCTCTGGGCCACAGAGCTTACAATCTATACTGTTGTTTTTTTGGCGCGGAGATCTTCGTAGACGACCTGAGTCACTAGAAATCAAGGCTTTGATATGAATTTTGTAATGCTCCCCTTACACATAACCTCTAACCTAAGTACCACGTAAAATGGGCACACAAGGCTGTACTTCGGTGGGCATCACAGATCCCAGTTGCAGTGTATTTCCACATTTTAGCGCCCGTATTATGGCCGCAACACGCAGACGTCCCCAGCGATTTTGCGGAGCCGGACTTAGATCACTATAGGGTTCTCTGATGATCTCAGTAGTTAGTAGAACCACTAGCGGCTTGTGTTTTTCGGCCGTAATGTGGGGGACAAAATGTGGCCACATCATGGCCGACTGAAACAGGCTTGACAGGCGATGCGCCATCTATATGGCAGGGAAGTCCATAGCAAACAAAGGGTGAAATGTGACCATATCCCATAATATCTCTCTATCCCACGCAGCAAATTCATGGGCCCTACTATTAAAAGTGGCCATAGACGTAGCAAACCCGACAATCTGGCTGTAAATGAAGGATCGTTCGCATTGATCGGTTGACAATTATCAGGATCAATCAAAACCCTTCACCTTTATATTGCTCATTGTTACAAGTATTTTGGGGTGAACAAAAGTTCCCAAGTGGGGCTCATGGAACAGACTTGTCATCGGCTCCATGTTGTCGTTTTGTAATTTTTTCATATAGTAATGCCTATGGCCCCTTTAAGAACCCATCGACTGCATTATAACGAATATTGGGGCTGCCCCCGTTGTGACCGGACATTTTGTTTGCAGGCAGGAAAAAAAAAATGGAAACCTAGCATGAATAATACGGCTATTACAGACCGGTAATATAGCATAATATAGGGACCAGCGTCGCCCACAGCAACCAACCGCATCACGGCTTCGATTTTCTAACCTATACATAAAAATAAAAGCTCAAATCTGATTGGTTGCCGTGGGCAACGCCTCCATCTTTGTCCGGGTATCCCATTGTGTTTGCTGAATTGCAGAGTTCCTCATCCGCGCACCCCCTGCTGTTACTTGGTGCACATCATATCAACCGGACTCATTTAATACGCAGCTCTGTCCATAAAACGGCATCTCCGTGCAATTTTTGCCAATTTCGCATTTATAGGCGCTTTTTCAGTGCTACCTGATAAAAAGAAGGCATCGCAATAAGTAACCCAGGGCACGGAACGTGTAAACCTACATCGGTTAGGTCGATGGATACAGGCCTCTGTGAATGTGGGCCCCTGTCCCCATCTGAGGTATATCAAGCAAAATCTGTACCAGGGAGCGCCCGAGACATCACATGCTATTTATAACACTGCTATACGTGGCAGAGGGGCTTTTGTGGCCATGGGGTAACTACAAACTCTGGGCCCCTCGTAGCTACTGCACTGCCCAACTACCACTTGCTTATGGACGCCTTCGACCTATGCAATGCTCACTAGAGACAGGGTGCCCATTTATTTTATTTTGGCACACGGCCCCCGCTCCTACTTGCCCTTTTTCTTTGCAGTTTTTCAGAAAAAAATGCCCCTTATAATGGAATAGAGAAAGGAGTGTCAATTTAGAAAAGCAAAACAATTGTGTTGCCCATAGCAACCAGTCAGTCAGTCAGATCACACCAGATCTCCATGACAACACTGTACCGGAAATCAGAAGGGGACATGTTGTCATCAGAATCTCTCAGTAGTGCAGCCTCAGGCTTTGGGCCTGTAACTTCATCAGATCTCAGGATATTTTTTTCTGTAATGCACACTACAAGACGTCATCTGATTGCTGCGGGCAACTCTTCCACTTTGCATTGGTTTTCATAAATCCCCCATTGCCATGTGAAACATACAGGTGTACATAAGTTGGTGAGTTACTTTCTTAAAGTGTAACTCCACCTACAACATTTTACCGCTTAAATCTAAATAAAAAATGAAGAATCACATAAATCGCTTAAATATTTGCTTTACCGTTTTTGTAATCATTAACTTTACTCTATTCACATCCAAAGCTGCGGTCAACATTCTGCTGGTTGTCTTGAAAATAGACAATGCTTAGCTTTGCCTTGTTGTCAGTCATATGATCCAACAGCTTCACTCTAATTGTTATTTGAGCTCCCACAATGCACTGCTGTCTGGTAAACCATCAGGCTTCTAAATTAAACTTTAGATGTGATCGGAGAAGAAAACAAAATAGAACTCAATCAGTACAAGAGTATTTACACACATTCTCAACAATTTATGTCGATTTTAACTGATATCTTGTAAGCTGTTGCCCAAAAGCCGAGCTTTACTTTAAAGTGCAGCTAAACCATTGACAAACTTCTGTCATATCATAGTGACATGTCAGAAGATTGGATTGGTGGGGGTCCGAGCACTGAGACCCCCACCAATCGCTAGAACGAAGCAGCTGAAGAACCCGTGTGACCGCTTAGCTGCTTAGTGTCAGTCCGTACTCCGATACATTTATTTCCGGAAAAAGCCGAACAGACACGAAGCGGCTGAGCGCTCACACGAGACCTTCAGCTGCTTCGTACTAGCGATTGGTGGGGGTCTCAGTGCTCGGACCCCCACCAATCCAAACTTCTGACATGTCACTATGACATGTCAGAAGTTTGCTGAACGTTTAGCTACACTTTAAGGCTATGTTCACATGGAGTTTTTTGCAGGCAGAAATTCTGCTTCAAAATTCCGTCTGGAATTTTGAGGCAGATTTTCAACTGCCCGCACGCCATTTGCCGCGTTCTTTGTGGCGTTTTTCGCCCGTGGCCATTGAGCACAGGAGGCAAAAAAACACTGCGAAATATGCTTTCTCTGCCTCCCATTGATGTCAATGGGAGGTCAGACACGTAAATTCCCGAAGATAGGGCATGTCACTTCTTTTTCCCACGAGAAGGTTTTTCCGCTCACGGGGAAAAAACTCCTCCGCCTCCCATTGAAATCAATGGGTGGCATTTTCAGCCGTTATTTGGCGCGTTTCCACGTCAAAAAAGTGTAAAAAAAACTCAGTGTGAACTGGCCCTTAGGGTGGCTTCATTCGCAGCGTTTTTAGGAAAAACTTTGGGGATTTTTAGGCCTTTTTGCTGCGCTTTTTTTTGTTGTTGTCGTGCGTTTTTTAAGTCACTGGAATTTTGTCGTCAAAATGGCAGAAACGCCGGCTTTGTTTTTTTCCAGCATTTAGTAGTGTTTTTCTCCCGTAGACCTCCATAGATCGTTTTTGCCTCTTCAAAAAACGTACGGGTCACAATGTGTGTGGTGTTTCTTATGGTGTTTTTTTCTCAATAAATCATGCGTCGCCAAGAGCGATCTTTGAATCACACCATTTACAATGTGAAAAATCACCAAGAAAAACGCACACACGATTTACAAAAATTGCCACCAAAAAAAAGCCATAAAAAAACGCAAGTACTACTTTGCTAAAAGTTTTCGAAATGCGGAGCAAAAAATGTGTGGGAAGGAAACCTTAACCGGGTTACATTTTTTTGTTATGGCCCTTTAAATCAGCAATAGCAAACCTGGCGCTGCGAGTCCCATCATTTCTGCTATTCTTGAAGCTGTTGTTCCATATAAGACGGCGAGTCACGTAGTGGTCATAGCAAAGTGAACATCAAAACTGCAGAAGGTCGCAAAGCGCAAGTGAGCAGAAATCTACTCTAAACCCGTCAAAGCTAAATATCGCTGCAACTTTTTGTTCAATCGTTTCAATGTATATGGTAGAACCGGAGAGACCGTGAAAGTCATTTATTGAGAACTCCAAAGTTCAACAAATCCCTAGTTTAGGGTGAAAGCCGGTTTCAGATGCACAGCATCGAAGAAGCGTTCAGATATGTAATAATAATAATAATATTAAATTGGTATTTTTGTCATAACCTACGACATGTAGTTGGTTTTACATTTCAAAAGTGAAATAATACAACATTGAATAGCTTAGAAGTGGTAACAAAAACCTGAGACATTTCTGTTAAGAACTTTAAGCCTATTCACCAGCAAAAAAAAATAAAAAAACAAAAATAAAAAAAAATGTCCTGTGACAACCATAATAAAACCATTGGTAGATCTCAAAGTCAATGGCATTAGGAGAGAGATGCTGAATTTATCACCCGTGACCACAAGACAATAAATGAGGGGAAATAAAATATTAATGATAAGGCAACTGTCCTTGGAAGTGGTTCATTAGGACCTTTCGGCAAAAAAATTCTCCCTACAGGACCCTCTCTTCTCTCCCTTCATTAACCCATTTGAAGCCGGGATCAACAAAGCATTAATGTGATGATGGCGGCCAAGTCTAGCACCCAATGGGTTAAACAGGAAGAACTTGAGATAACTTTTTTTTTTTTTTTTTTATAATGCCTGCTTCTAAATTTTTGAAAACCAAAAATAATTCAAATGTTTTGAAAAGAATATTAAAAAAATAGCCTCTTAATTTTTGAAAATTTTGATACCCCCAAGCAAATTTGTCCTTTATATATCCTCTTACCTAAACCCCCCCCCCTCCTCGAAAAAAATTACAACTTCAACAATGGTCACACTACTCTTAAAGTTTGTAAGATATCCAACATTTTCATTATCACAACATATAGATTTCAATCTTTTGCGCCGAATGTTGTCGCTTCGCGCGTCGGACCCTGCCATCCTCGTTTCTTCAGCCTTCCGATCAAGCACCATCGGGTCCTTATCTAAACCTCTGGACCTCCCTCAAGACTGACGTACAAAACACCCCGAAGCTGGTCTGTCTTCTACCTGACGACACCTGGCTACCTAATATCAAGGATCTGGCAGGTCCGAGGTATCCACTATGACTTTAATAAAAATAGTATCATCTTTAATGTATGTCCCATTCTCTAAGACGGTTTGGGCCACAAAAACGGGACACCCCGAGGCAATGTTCATTTCTCCAGAGGGTTTTTTGAAGCTACTGCTGTTTGGGTCCGGTTTGAAGGCGTCTCCTAAATGGCGTCTTGACGGCCCTTGGTCCATGAGCATGAGACTGACTTTTTGTTTAAAGGGCCAAGGCAACAGAGCGTCGTACTCCCCTCTCATTATCACGAAGAACAGCGACAAGTGCGTGCCCTTCCCCATGCCGTCCCCGTTGAGATATACCCTCGCGCACATCTTATAGCCAAAGTATCCCGTGTAGAAGGGCTGGCTGTACAAAGATAACGTCTTCCCCATAACGGCCTCCTGCTTCCGTCTCTTGTAATCCCGGATCTTCCAGATCAGGACCCCGTTGTAACTTGCCGTCTCCAGTACTTGAAACCTTAGGTCCATATCAGCCAGACGGATGTCGTGAACGCTCAACATCTGATCGTGTCTGTTAATTTGGGTCTCCAAGACACCTTAGGGAAGGGGGGAAGAAAAAAAAAAAACAGCAATAACTAAATTGGACCTTGCCCAATGCATCATTGCCCCAACATGGGACAATTCACCCAATAATACAGTATTTCGCCCTAAGATCTGAAAATATCCAGAAGACGTTTTCTTTGGCGATATCTTATATCTGAATTATCCTTCAGGGATAACAGATCATTAAAAAAAACACTAAGAAAGCCATAAGGGCGGTCACCGAGCTTCTCAAAGGCCAGGAAGAGCATATAAAACTGCATTACTGTGAGATTTACATCCCCCCCTCTAAAACTGGGATGTCTGTGTGTCAGTCTTAACTGTGCTTTAGGTATTCTATTCAAGAACCAGGAAGCTCAGGATGAACAATACAACAGATCCCTCCCAGAGAATTGAATGGACTTTATCTATAGACCAAACAAGTACAAGAGATGTCCCAACACCTTATTAGTCATTGTAATAGATGGATACGGTTCTCACCTGGGTTCAAAGCAACTGCAGTTTTACTGATGGCTTCTAATTGGGCCAAACGAGCTTTTAATGCCTCAATGCTGGTTTTCATGCTATCGTCGTCCTCTCCCGTCTGCCGCATAGTCCGAATTTCCTTGTCCAGGTCTTTTAGTTTGTCTGCTTGGCCTTCAATCACCTTCTGTAAGTAGGAAAAACGATCTCCGTAAGTAAGAAGTCCACAGACGTTGAAATTTCAATGATAAAGTAGCTTTTACATTTTACTGGTTGCTATTGGAAACAGTCAGCAAGCTTATCAACAGTCTAGCCGAGTTCATATAATGCAGACAGACAGTACATTTTACCTACATGGGATCAATGTGCCTGGTGTAATGACAACACTTCCCAGAATGCAAATCACCAGAGCAAGCTCTGTGCAGACACTGAACAAGCAGGGAGTGTTGGGAGATTTCAGCTCTGAAGCCTGCAGACTTATGAGTACTGCTCTGGAGTATAATACATGATGTAACTCAAGATCAGTACAGGATAAGTAATGTAATGTATGTACACAGTGACTCCACCAGCAGAATAGTGAGTGCAGCTCTGGAGTATAATACATGATGTAACTCAAGATCAGTACAGGATAAGTAATGTAATGTATGTACACAGTGACTCCACCAGCAGAATAGTGAGTGCAGCTCTGGAGTATAACACAGGATGTAACTCATGATCAGTAGAGGATAAGTAATTTAATGTATGTACACAGTGACTCCACCAGCAGAATAGTGAGTGCAGCTCTGGAGTATAATACAGGATATAACTCAAGATCAGTACAGGATAAGTAATGTAATGTATGTACACGGTGACTCCACCAGCAGAATAGTGAGTGCAGCTCTGGAGTAGAATACAGGATGTAACTCGGGATCAGTACAGGATAAGTAATGTAATGTACGTACACAGTGACTCCACCAGCAGAATAGTGAGTGCAGCTCTGGAGTATAATACAGGATGTAACTCAGGATCAGTACAGGATAAGTAATGTAATGTATGTACACAGTGACTGCACCAGCAGAATAGTGAGTACAGCTCTGGAGTATAATACAGGATATAACTCAGGATCAGTACAGGATAAGTAATGTATGTACACAGTGACTCCACCAGCAGAATAGTGAGTGCAGCTCTGGAGTATAATACAGGATATAACTCAGGATCAGTACAGGATAAGTAATGTAATGTATGTACACAGTGACTCCACCAGCAGAATAGTGAGTGCAGCTCTGGAGTATAATACAGGATATAACTCAGGATCAGTACAGGATACGTGATGTGATGCTTTTTACAAAGTGACTCACATGTAAGAAATTAAGGAGGAGATTAATTGAGGAGAATAATCATATTGCACTGGTAGAATCAAGACACAGATTATTAAGGTCAAGAATAAAGCAGAGCGGTTGGGCCAATTCATCCATAGTCATGGTTACAATATTTATAACCCAAGTGCATGAGAGGTACTCGCACCCAAACCACACGCCGGGTATTTCCTGCAAGTTTGGCAGCTGCAAGTAAACCACAGCTGAGCAGTGCCAGCTACAGCACATGGCTGGAATATGAATGTAGGAAGAACATTATAGCACCAGAACTGTGGTGGCCTAACATGGCAATATGACAAAAATTTCACAAATAGCATTTCCCTAAATCACTGAAGGTTTAAAAAATAAAAAAAAACAGTCCCTGTACAAGATGAAGCCTACCAGGAATACAGATACAGGGCTGGGGAGAGGGAAGCGTTTAAGGTGCACATAAAGGGAGTTTTCTGATGATAAACATGGATATAACGATTGGATATTGAATCAATGTTTGATCCTTGGGGGACCGACTAATGGGACCCCCAACAATGCCTAGAATGAGGACAGGTCAGCATTGCAACAGAGCCCATTCAATTAAATTGCAGCCCAGTGCTGGGCCAGGAGTGAGGTCATCTCTGAAAAAAGTCAAAGTTGGGCATTGCACTTGACCCAGGACCATGTCATATTCATTTAAGACCTCAGTGGGTGATGTTTGGACCCTTACCAATCAGGTATCGATGGCAGTAATGATGTATGCTTATGGTTTGAAAAAAAAAAAAAAGTACGACAACCCACTACCCAATCTAAAACTAAAAAATACACAGTGGTGGCCGTGGTGCCAAGTGCCGGTAATATGGTCATGCCAAGTGCCGGTAATATGGTCATGCCAAGTGCCGGTAATATGGTCATGCCAAGTGCCGGTAATATGGTCATGCCAAGTGCCGGTAATATGGTCATGCCAAGTGCCGGTAATATGGTCATGCCAAGTGCCGGTAATATGGTCATGCCAAGTGCCGGTAATATGGTCATGCCAAGTGCCGGTAATATGGTCATGCCAAGTGCCGGTAATATGGTCATGCCAAGTGCCGGTAATATGGTCATGCCAAGTGCCGGTAATATGGTCATGCCAAGTGCCGGTAATATGGTCATGCCAAGTGCCGGTAATATGGTCATGCCAAGTGCCGGTAATATGGTCATGCCAAGTGCCGGTAATATGGTCATGCCAAGTGCCGGTAATATGGTCATGCCAAGTGCCGGTAATATGGTCATGCCAAGTGCCGGTAATATGGTCATGCCAAGTGCCGGTAATATGGTCATGCCAAGTGCCGGTAATATGGTCATGCCAAGTGCCGGTAATATGGTCATGCCAAGTGCCGGTAATATGGTCATGCCAAGTGCCGGTAATATGGTCATGCCAAGTGCCGGTAATATGGTCATGCCAAGTGCCGGGCTTTAATGCCATTGGCGCCTGATCGTATATTCTGCCGTCAACAGTTGGAGTAGCCACACGCAGGAAGGCCCCTAGGAGACTCCCCCCCCCCCCCAAACTACCGGTTGGGCAGGACTGTTTTTGTGGGTTGCTACTTCTGAGCCGATTGTATTCAACTGCCCAGAAAATCCAGAAAAAATGCGTCAGGTGAAATGTCTCTTTAAAGTGACACCTGAGACCCCTTGATTCCCCATCGCAGCTCCATACACGTATTACAGCCACGACTCTTCACTCCAGGGTCTATATGAAGATATGCAAATCTTTTCAGAGAAATTGCCCATTTGAGACGATTGTGAAACTGTCGAGTCAGAACGAGAAAGGTTTGAACCGTGTCGGTTCTTAGTTCTCTCCAGTACCTCATCTAATCACCAACCTGAGAATATCAACCTGATTATTGTGGAGCAAGAAAATACAGACAAATAAAAAAATATTACAACATTTTAGTTTAAAAAAACGTGTAAACTTTTTGGGTTTCATTTGGTAACTCAGTAAAAATCCAATAATCCAGCACAAATGCAACCGCGAGGTTCTGGATTATCAGAAATGCTAGACCATTAGAAGATATTTACCCATGGCCTCTTTCTTGCTGAAACCAACCTGCCATGTCAATGGCGCAAAAGCCACTGAAGACGCAGCAACGTCACCAAAGAGGATGCCACGCCGCAGAGGACGATGCAGCACAGCGCGGATGATGAATTTCGTGGCAACGATGGCGACATCATCATGAAAATCCGCTCTGGGACGATTTTTACCGGATTAGTAAGGGATTCGGGATGACTGGGTGCCAGATTATAGGAATTCCACTGTGTTCCCTACTTTGTCCTCTCATTGGGCCGCATATTCTAGGCAAATTTTTCAGGACTGTCCGGTCACTGTGATTACGTCTTTTATATCAGACCCAACTTGACCCCAAAGCATTTCTCCGAATTGAGATGGAGATCACCTTTAAACACCGGTAGTTTTAGCCTCTTTCTCATCTGTTTTTACAATTGAGTAATGAATGGACCGGTGTGATGATGAAACATGGGGAAAATTTTTGTAAAACGACAGAACTGAAACAAAAATCTAGAAGTGACTGGTCTGAGAAATATTTTACTGCTGCTGATGTTTTCAGGACAATAGGCAGAAATACGAGGCAGTCAACCCTACAACACAAGGTCCTGGCCCAGACATAAAAGCCCCTGAGGGTGACCAATTCCTAAAAAAATTATTGGCAAAAACGATTATAGGAAAGGAACTGCTGAGCAGCCAAGATTTAACTAGGGGAAGCAGTGACTATTTTCATGTGGCCGTCTTATGTTTTTTTGTTGGTCTCCACCTAAATGTATTTAGAAAAAAAAAAAAAAAAAGGTTGTGTCCAGAGGTTGCGGTTGAACCTGGACCCTGGGGCCTGAGGGGGGCCCAAAAGTTCCCTCTTCCCCCCTTTTGGAGTCCATTACTATATAGCATACATGATAGTTTGGGGAGTATTACAATTCATTTTGTTGCAGAGAGACCACGTCATCTACAGAAAGGACAATATATGTGCTGTATCCAAAAAGAAATGTGCAATGTCATAGCACAAGAACCATCAAAGCTTAAGTGGTAAAAAAAAACAAAAAACTTTCAGACTCTTAGGACCAGTTCACACAGAGTTTTTTTTGGCGCTGATTTTGACTTGGAAACCACATCGGAAACCGTGTCAAAAAATGTCCGAAATTGCCTCCCATTGATTTCAATGGGAGGCGGAGGTGTTTTTTTTCCGTGACGGCTTTTAGCCGCTTGCGGGGAAGAAAATTGGCCCGTTTTTCTTGCCGCGGTTCCACCTCTGACCTCCCATTGAAGTCAATAAGAGGCAAAGGAAAAAACGTTTTTTTCACAGCGTTTTTTGCCTGCGGCCATCAATGGCCATGGGGGAAAAAAGAGGCAAGAAGGTGCAGGCAGGTCAAAATCTGGCTCAGAATTCCTCAAAATTTTGTAAAAACAAAAATACAATGAATAAAAAAAAAAAAACACCATGGAAAAGAAAATATGTTACATATGTAGGTGTAAAATCCAATATTGACACGTCCAGATTTTGTGCACTTTTCTGTTGCAGTTTTTTGTTATATAATTTAACAATTTTTTTCGGGCAATTTAAAATTAATCACAAAACTATTTTTTTTCCTGGCGTTTTGAAGTCCTATAGAGAAGACTGTGGGGAAAAAAATCTCTGAAAAAAACCCAAACCCTAACCCCAAAATTGGCTCAAAAACACCACAAACCAAAATCGCAGTTATCTATATATAGTGCTTTTGAGAACACGTGGGCGCACTAAAAAACGCCATTAAAGAAGTCACTAAAAACGCAGCAAAATGCTGTAAGGAATCCAAGAGATTATTAGAAACTAACCCAGAAATGTTTGTATTTTTGACCTTTACCTGTAACTGGTGAATTTTTGCTTCATTGTTTCTTAACAGGTCTTTATGTCTTTCAATCTCCACTTCAAAGTTACACATCTGGTTGTGCAATATCTGGATACTTTTATTCTTTTCGGAGCTTTCGTTTTGTAATTTTGACACCTAAAGAGTAACAAGAAATACATTTTAACAGTCGGTTTGCAGCGAATTCCAAAAGTCATCAACAAGTTACAACCAGAAGATTCCACGTGACGTTACTGGCTGTTGCCGTTTCAGTCTCCTCCATGTTTTATGCAGCTGCCTGTTAAACACACTAAAAAAGTATGACCCAGACACAAAAAACCGTAGTCTGGTATCACACATGCAGTTTTTGTGGCAATTTTTTAAGCCAAAACACAGAGGTGGATTCAAAAAGAGGGAACAGTATTGGTCAAATAAAAAATTTTAGGATACAATTTTCAAGAAAACTTGGAAAGCAGAGATAAAAAAAAAAAAAAGGATATATTTTTCAATCACTTTTTTCTTGTACATTTAGTAAATGTAATAGAAGAAAAAAAGTCTCACTAAATGTTTTTTTTTTTTGTTCTTCTATATAAAATAGAATTTTTTTCTGTTTTTTTTTTTTTTTAAATGCCCACCTAGGAAGAATTCCTAACAGTAACATCACTACATAAATAGGCTAATAAACGAAAAGAAAAAGAAGTAACTTTGTAACAAAAAATAAAAACATTTCTATTTTACATGGTTGAAAAGTTCTGCAGCCAGCAGTGTAAACATTGGAGCTCTTCATTCTGTTTACTGCTAAATCCAGGGACTTCATTAATTTATATTTTATTATACTTTTTTTAAAATTTTTACTTGATTTTATGAATAAACTGCTTTACTTATATAAAAACATTTTTTTTTTACTTTACACCTTTGTATTCTGACCCCAATATTTACACACACACACACACACACACACACACACACACACATAAATATCTGTGTGTGTGAAGTGATTTAACAAGAAATAGAGCAGTAAATATAAAATAATAAAATCTACGAGTTGGAGAAAAGACAGTTCCTTATTGATTGTTGTCTTATACAAACAGGGTTGTGGTCAGACTGGCAAATCCTGGGATTTCCAGTGAATCACAACTATCAAGTTAAAGGAAGCAAACCCCTTAATAACAATCAAAGTCAACAAAAAATAATGACCCTCATCGTTAGTCATTTTTCCATTCATTTAACCGGTGAGAAAATAAATTTAAGAGTCGCGTTCATGCAAAAAAAAACAAAAAACGAATTGAGTTCAAACTTTTTGCCCAAATTTTTGCCTTTATGCATAAAGTTAAAATTAAAAAAGTAAAAAATAAAAAAGTACCTTAGTTTCTAAAAAACTACTCCATTCTTTCATTAAATTTACATGCTGAACAGCGGAACTGGCCTCATGTGCTTTAATTTGCTGGTTTGTTCCCTGAAAGGATAAAAAAAAAAAAAAAAATTAAAAACACTAAAAACAGTGAAAGATATTTATTATTAATAAGGTCTGAAAGTTAAACCGTATAAAAGCAGACAGGCAGAAACTGCGACAAATATATTACAGTGGTGCACGCTGAATGATAAACTTGACGCATCTTGCTTGACATGTTAGACTCTTCTCTTCTGGGCGCCACCTCATGGCTGGTGTACTTTTCAGCAATATTGTGTGCCCAAAAAAATCGTTCATGCCCTTAACAAACTAAGCCCATTTTACTTCTCCTAGCGACACCCCTTTTTCTAGACACTTTCAAAACGGTCTAGGAAGGTGCAAAAAGTGTCAAAAACGTAATTACTTTGGATCACTTCACGTACATTACTTTTTGGCGGCATTTCTGTTAGAATTCTGTTGCATTTTGCTTAGGAAATCTCCCCCGGTATTTATGCAGAAATTGTTTTACACGAGGTGCATTAAAGAGGAACTCAAAGTTTACCAAGTGATCTCATGTTCAGACTAATATTCTGTATCCAATATTATATTAGTTATATTCTTGTATATAGGGGCAGTATTATAGTAGTTATATTCTTGTATATAGGAGCAGTATTATAGTAGTTATATTCTTGTATATAGGAGCAGTATTATAATAGTTATATTCTTGTATATAGGGGCAGTATTATAGTAGTTATATTCTTGTATATAGGAGCAGTATTATAATAGTTATATTCTTGTATATAGGGGCAGTATTACAGTAGTTATATTCTTGTATATAGGAGCAGTATTATAGTAGTTATATTCTTGTATATAGGGGGCAGTATTATAGTAGTTATATTCTTGTATATATGGGGGTAGTATTATAGTAGTTATATTCTTGTATATAGGGGCAGTATTATAGTAGTTATATTCTTGTATATAGGAGCAGAATTATAGTAGTTATATTCTGGTATATAGGTGCAGTATTATAGTAGTTATATTCTTGTATATAGGGGGCAGTATTATAGTAGTTATATTCTTGTATATAGGATGCAGTATTATAGTAGTTATATTCTTGTATATACGGGCAGTATTATAGTAGTTATATTCTTGTATATAGGGAGCAGTATTATAGTAGTTATATTCTTGTATATAGGGGCAGTATTATAGTAGTTATATTCTTCTATATAGGGGCAGTATTATAGCAGTTATATTCTTGTATATAGGGGGCAGTATTTTAGTAGTTATATTCTTGTATATACGGGCAGTATTATAGTAGTTATATTCTTGTATATACGGGCAGTATTATAGTAGTTATATTCTTGTATATAGGGGCAGTATTATAGTAGTTATAATCTTGTATATAGGAGCAGTATTATAGTAGTTATATTGTATATAGGGGCAGTATTATAGTAGTTATATTCTTGTATATAGGGGCAGTATTATAGTAGTTATATTCTTGTATATACGGGCAGTATTATAGTAGTTATATTCTTGTATATAGGGGCAGTATTATAGTAGTTATAATCTTGTATATAGGAGCAGTATTATAGTAGTTATATTCTTGTATATAGGAGGCAGTATTATAGTAGTTATATTCTTGTATATAGGGGCAGTATTATAGTAGTTATATTCTTGTATATAGAGGGCAGTATTATAGTAGTTATATTCTTATATATAGGAGCAGTATTATAGTAGTTATATTCTTGTATATAGGGGGCAGTATTATAGTAGTTATATTCTTGTATATAGAGGGCAGTATTATAGTAGTTATATTCTTATATATAGGAGCAGTATTATAGTAGTTATATTCTTGTATATAGGAGCAGAATTTTAGTAGTTATATTCTTGTATATAGGAGCAGTATTATAGTAGTTATAGTCTTGTATATAGGGGCAGTATTATAGTAGTTATATTCTTGTATATAGGGGGCAGTATTATAGTAGTTATATTCTTGTATATAGAGGGCAGTATTATAGTAGTTATATTCTTATATATAGGAGCAGTATTATAGTAGTTATATTCTTGTATATAGGAGCAGAATTATAGTAGTTATATTCTTGTATATAGGAGCAGTATTATAGTAGTTATATTCTTGTATATAGGAGCAGAATTATAGTAGTTATATTCTTGTATATAGGAGCAGTATTATAGTAGTTATATTCTTGTATATAGGGGCAGTCTTATAGTAGTTATATTCTTGTATATAGGAGCAGAATTATAGTAGTTATATTCTTGTATATAGGGGCAGTATTATAGTAGTTATATTCTTGTGTATAGGAGCAGTATTATAGTAGTTATATTCTTGTGTATAGGGGGCAGTATTATAGTAGTTATATTCTTGTATATAGGGGCAGTATTATAGTAGTTATATTCTTGTATATAGGGGGCAGTATTATAGTAGTTATATTCTTGTATATAGGGGCAGTATTATAATAGTTACATTCTTGTACATAGGGGCAGTATTATAGTAGTTATATTCTTGTATATAGGAGGCAGTATTATAGTAGTTATATTCTTGTATATGGGGGCAGTATTATAGTAGTTATATTCTTGTATATAAGAGCAGTATTATAGTAGTTATATTCTTGTATATAGGGGGCAGTATTATAGTAGTTATATTCCTGTATATAGGGGGCAGTATTATAGTAGTTATATTCCTGTATATAGGAGCAGTATTATAGTAGTTATATTCCTGTATATAGGAGCAGTATTATAGCAATTTTATTCTTGTGTATAGGGGGCAGTATTATAGTAGTTATATTCCTGTATATAGGAGCAGTATTATAGTAGTTATAGTCTTGTATATAGGGGGCAGTATTATAGTAGTTATATTCTTGTGTATAGGGGGCAGTATTATAGTAGTTATATTCTTGTATATAGGGGCAGTATTATAGTAGTTATATTCTTGTATATAGGGGGCAGTATTATAGTAGTTATATTCTTGTATATAGGGGCAGTATTATAGTAGTTAGTCTTGTACATAGGGGCAGTATTATAGTAGTTATATTCTTGTATATAGGAGCAGTATTATAGTAGTTATATTCTTGTATATAGGGGGCAGTATTATAGTAGTTATATTCCTGTATATAGGAGCAGTATTATAGTAGTTATATTCCTGTATATAGGAGCAGTATTATAGCAATTTTATTCTTGTGTATAGGGGGCAGTATTATAGTAGTTATATTCCTGTATATAGGAGCAGTATTATAGTAGTTATAGTCTTGTATATAGGGGGCAGTATTATAGTAGTTATATTCTTGTATATAGTAGCAGTATTATAGTAGTTATATTCTTGTATATAGGAACAGTATTATAGTAGTTATATTCTTGTATATAGGAGCAGTATTATAGTAGTTATATTCTTGTATATAGGGACAGTATCATAGTAGTTATATTCTTGTATATAGGAGCAGAATTATAGTAGTTATATTCTTGTATATAGGAGCAGTATTATAGTAGTTATATTCTTGTATATAGTAGCAGTATTATAGTAGTTATATTCTTGTATATAGGAGCAGTATTATAGTAGTTATATTCTTGTATATAGTAGCAGTATTATAGTAGTTATATTCTTGTATATAGGAACAGTATTATAGTAGTTATATTCTTGTATATAGGAGCAGTATTATAGTAGTTATATTCTTGTATATAGTAGCAGTATTATAGTAGTTATATTCTTGTATATAGGAGCAGTATTATAGTAGTTATATTCTTGTATATAGTAGCAGTATTATAGTAGTTATATTCTTGTATATAGGAACAGTATTATAGTAGTTATATTCTTGTATATAGGGAGCAGTATTATAGTAGTTATATTCTTGTATATAGGGGCAGTATTATAGTAGTTCTATTCTTGTATATAGGGGGCAGTATTATAGTAGTTATATTATTGTATATAGGGGTAGTATTATAGTAGTTCTATTCTTGTATATAGGGGGCAGTATTATAGTAGTTCTATTCTTGTATATAGGGGGCAGAATTATAGTAGTTATATTCTTGTATATAGGGGCAGTATTATAGTAGTTATATTCTTGTATATAGGAGCAGTATTATAGTAGTTATATTCTTGTATATAGGGGCAGTATTATAGTAGTTATATTCTTGTATATAGGGGGAAGTATTATAGTAGTTCTATTCTTGTATATAGGAGGCAGTATTATAGTAGTTATATTCCTGTATATAGGGGCAGTATTATAGTAGTTATATTCTTGTATATAGGGGGCAGTATTATAGTAGTTATATTCTTGTATATAGGGGGCAGTATTATAGTAGTTATATTCTTGTATATAGGGGCAGTATTATAGTAGTTATATTCTTGTATATAGGGGCAGTATTATAGCAATTTTATTCTTGTGTATAGGGGGCAGTATTATAGTAGTTATATTCCTGTATATAGGAGCAGTATTATAGTAGTTATAGTCTTGTATATAGGGGGCAGTATTATAGTAGTTATATTCTTGTGTATAGGGGGCAGTATTATAGTAGTTATATTCTTGTATATAGGGGCAGTATTATAGTAGTTAGTCTTGTACATAGGGGCAGTATTATAGTAGTTATATTCTTGTATATAGGGGGCAGTATTATAGTAGTTCTATTCTTGTATATAGGAGCAGTATTATAGTAGTTATATTCTTGTATATAGGGGGCAGTATTATAGTAGTTATATTCCTGTATATAGGAGCAGTATTATAGTAGTTATATTCCTGTATATAGGAGCAGTATTATAGCAATTTTATTCTTGTGTATAGGGGGCAGTATTATAGTAGTTCTATTCCTGTATATAGGAGCAGTATTATAGTAGTTATATTCTTTTATATAGGAACAGTATTATAGTAGTTATATTCTTGTATATAGGAGCAGTATTATAGTAGTTATATTCTTGTATATAGGGACAGTATCATAGTAGTTATATTCTTGTATATAGGAGCAGAATTATAGTAGTTCTATTCTTGTATATAGGAGCAGTATTATAGTAGTTATATTCTTGTATATAGTAGCAGTATTATAGTAGTTATATTCCTGTATATAGGAGCAGTATTATAGTAGTTATATTCTTGTATATAGTAGCAGTATTATAGTAGTTATATTCTTGTATATAGGAGCAGTATTATAGTAGTTATATTCTTGTATATAGGGGCAGTATTATAGTAGTTATATTCTTGTATATAGGGGGAAGTATTATAGTAGTTCTATTCTTGTATATAGGAGGCAGTATTATAGTAGTTATATTCCTGTATATAGGGGCAGTATTATAGTAGTTATATTCTTGTATATAGGGGGCAGTATTATAGTAGTTATATTCTTGTATATAGGGGGCAGTATTATAGTAGTTATATTCTTGTATATAGGGGCAGTATTATAGTAGTTATATTCTTGTATATAGGGGCAGTATTATAGTAGTTATATTCTTGTATATAGGGGCAGTATTATAGTAGTTATATTCTTGTATATAGGGGCAGTATTATAGTAGTTATATTCTTGTATATAGGGGCAGTATTATAATGGTTATATTCTTATATATAGGGGGCAGTATTATAGTAGTTATATTCTTGTATATAGGGGCAGTATTATAGTAGTTATATTCTTGTATATAGGAGCAGTATTATAGTAGTTATATTCTTGTATATAGAGGGCAGTATTATATTAGTTATATTCTTGTATATAGGAACAGTATTATAGTATATCCTAGCCTATATGGGCCTTATACAGTAGGCATATTTCTCTCATAGAAATGCATCTGCCACAGATCACTGCAACAAGCTGCAATATGTTTTTCGATAACAGGTTAATTGTTATGGGTCTGTCAGCTCACTGCTATGAATGCAGCTCTGCAGAAATATGATAACTAACAATCAGTAGAAGTAAAGCAATGTACATTCAATTTTCCATTGAGTCAATGGAGCTATTTAAAACAATAACCTTGCCTCAGAAGCCAACCAATTATATTTTCTACCCTTGTTCCTGAAGCAGCAGCAAATTTTTAATATTTGGGAACATTTTCCATAGCGTTTTATGCAAGTAATGGAAGGGAAATAATGAATTTACCTTTAGTTCTAAAATATAAGGAACACTAACCTTAAAACTGCAGCCATAGCGTTTAAAACTACAGTTACTTGGGGCATTCACACATTCTGATAAATGAGAATTCAGCTGCAGCGAGAGGAAATAAAATGAGTATTTTGTTATAAAAATAAATAAATGACACAGAGGTACAAAAAGACAGTTGTAAAAATTCCATAAAATACAAGTTTCTTTAGAGAACAATGCAAGCACAAGGTCACAAATATAGAGCAAGAATGCTTCTGTCTCTCCTCCATGCTTTACACTGCAGCAATGCTTGCTCAGAGCTGCTGTGTATAAGTCAGTGTACGGAGAACTGATTTCCATTACGGTAAGAGCAGAATGACTATAAACTAATTATAACAATTATGTAATTGAGAAAACGTGCTGATGTTCTGTGTCTTAATGAGGATGTTTTCACAAGTGCCGTTTTGATGTAATTTTTTTTTTAAGACAAAACTAGGCTCTCATTAAGACCCAGAACATCACCATGTTTACTCAACGACGTAATAAAACCCAATCAATTACAAAGCAGCATCAATTAAAGAGATTAAACAACAACAAAAATGGAGCGTTTTCCAAAACTAGAATCTGCAAGCGTTTAAAAAAAACGCACCAAAACTGCGCGTGTGAAGTTACCCAAACGCTGTGTTCACATTGAGTTTTTGTTGTGTTTTTTTTTTGGTTGATAAACTCCCATATCTCAATAGGAGCTAATCAACGGAAACCAAAATACACGTTAAACGCAAAAAAAACGCACCGTGTGAACCCAGCCTAAGGTTGGAGGCCTAATTAACCAATCGATTTCGGTCATCTTATCAATTTAGTTTAGATAATCTTATCCAATAATGAGCATATTGGAAGTGGATGCCCAGGAAACAATGAAAAAATCGGATATTTTAAGGTGTTTTTTTTAAAAATGAACCATTTTGTAGTATGAACTAGACAAAAATGACATTTCACCCCCTTAAAGCTCAGATTTGGGTTTAATAAGCATCCATTATTACAAATGTTGCCTCCAATTATTTTTTTCTTGAAACAGCGCCAATCTTGTTCATGGCTGCATCTGGTATTGCAGCTAAGCACCATTCTATTGAAATATATCCATGAGCTGTGTCATTTCAATAGGATTTGGCTGCAATACCAGACACAGCCTATCGACAATAGTGGCGCTATTTCTGGGAGAGAAAAAAAAAGTATCCCCTTTTTTCTAATCAGACAACACCTTTAAATGTCTGCATAGTCATAATATTCAACCCCAAACTCCATCTCCAGGACCTCGGGTGATTGTCTTTAGTTTTCTACATCTCTCCAATGTGTACACAGGTGCATGACCTAAAACTATGGAAGACATACGTTCCATATAAATAGCAATGCACCTACCTCACTTCGCAATAAACTTTTTACACTGCATTTATGAGGACAGGACACCACGACTGATGGGCAATCCATGTCTTCATGCTTCTGCAAAAGACAAAAAGTAAGAACTATCAGACTACATAAAACACTTGCTAGGGCATCCTTCAGATTGTGACTCACTCCATTCATAGAATACAGTCTGCAGTAAACACATGCAGAATGCAACACAAATAAGAAAAAAATAAAATCTATGCACTGCCCCTTTAAGAAAACTTCCATCTATGCACTGCCCCTTTAAATCTGCATTATTAAAAGGATAATTTTTTTAATGGCCTTCCTTGAAAACCATTACAAGCTTACCTTCCCTGCAGCAGCTGTTATACACCTCTGCACCCCGTCGCCAAGCAACCACTAGATTTCCTGTTTGGGTGACCACCACTTTCTTACATGTGGCTACCTGCACAAAAGTGGTCACAGCAAGTTCTATCTGCTATAACAATACACAGCAGCTCTATGGTACACAGACTTGTTTTCGGTCCCTCTCACTGAGGCGCAACTTCTGGATAGAAACATACGAAACAAGACGGAAATGTCACCGCTTTTGAGCGGCAATGGCCGGGGCGGTTTCTTACGACAGTTCCTTATGGGCTTCAGTATTGCAGGTCAGCGTTGGGCCAAGTATATTATATAAATGAAATCTTTACAGAACAAAGTTGCAGGTGGTCGCCTGCGTCGTCTTATCACTTTACCTGCATTTCGACCAGGGGTACTTGGTTTTTGCAGTACTGACACGGTATTTCTCTGTATTTGCATGTCTTCTCTATGTGGTCACTGAGATCCTTACGAATAACTTTTTCTTTGCAGTCCGAACGAGGGCAAGAAAGTTCTTCAAACTGACAATCACTTTTTAAGTGTATCTGAAATGTAAACGCACAAAAAACATTATGAATCGGTCACTAGGACGGACACACTTTACCTGCTGTCTAATTATTATTTATTTGGGCAAAGGATCGTGAAAAATCTACAATTCCGCCCAAAATTTTGATGCATAAAATACAAAAAGGTCTACGGCCACCACGTCATCTTCCAACGAAAAGACGGAGCCAAACGAAGTATCTGAAAAGCAGTAAAGTAAGAAGCAGTAAATTGATAATCCTATTACAGAACACACAGGGGCCGCAAAGAAGTTTTCTGCCTTTTGCACCAGGTTCCCCCATAACCTAGACCGACAAAGAGATCCTTGGACCTTAAGGCCATGTCCACACGGGTCGGATTTGCTGCAGATCACTCCAGAGCAAAATCAGAGTAAGAATCTGCACCGAATAATGCAGATTTGGCGCGGATTTGTTGCTGCGGATCAAAAATTCATGCTTTTGAAATATGCAGTTGCCGTTTTTACTGCGGATGTGCAGCGGAGGTCAATTTCCATGCGGAAAAAAACCTGCAGGATGTGGATAAGATTTTTTAAATCTCATCCACTTGCCTGCTACTGTAATTCGTAATCGTCCCTTGTGGACTTACCCTATCTCCTCCTCCTTAGCTGTTGACCCTGCTTGTTTGCCGAAAGACTGCAGTAGACCACTAAGTTTTATAATCAAAGTGCCGGATTACACTACATATTGATTATTCTATAAGACTCAGGGTACAGACACAGGTAGCTGCCCCTGTCCGGGCCAAAGTGTGGCCTAAAACCGGGCCAAAGTGTGGCCTAAAACCGGGCCAAAGTGCTTTTTTTACCGCAAATCCACACGGTTTTCAAATGATGTTTATTTGCCGCCTCGTAGGTTTGTACCCTTATCGTCTGCTGTATTTTTTCAGTTAACAACTGTACACCAGCAATCGACAGCCAAGGTAGTCCAAGTTATCTTTTCCAATATAGGTTATAGGAAAACCTCGTAAAATAGGCAAAAAAAACGTTTTCTGTAATTGTACTCGTAATCGGATTATGAATATACTGCTTATATCTTTACTGCTTCTAAGATACTTCTCTCGATTCGTTATAGAAAAAGGCCAACCCGTAACTCACAAGTTTTTGTTGAACTACAAGTTTCTACATGCCCTGGCAGCAGCTGCTTGGTATTAGGTGCTCAAAATGTGTAAATGTTTGGTGTTAAATATTTGCTAAATAAAATCTTCAAGACTTACTTTCTAAAGAAATTGGATTAGCTATTCAACGAATAAACGATTTGTTAGAATGTATACAGAGGTTGTATGTGGTCAGGTGGAGGACTGCAATGGGGTCTACGGTCATCTCCATTTAACTTGTCACGCGGCACCGAGTTCTGTTGATTTTTTTTGCTTCGGCCACATATAAGTAAAAGATAATTTTAGTCTCCTTGTCTGGAGTGAAAAACCAAGCCAGGTTAGGAGATGTACAGAAGGTGGCACCTAAAAAAGCACCATAGTCCCACATATTGGTACCATTAAATGGCATGCAGAGGCAATTACCAGTAATGCTACAAACACACAGATACAAGTACGTTACAGGTGGAGCTGCTCTCTAAATTACAATTCCATGGTAATGCCAGCTATATAGAACTAACTCATTGTCATGTCTGTAAATGTAGAGGCCACCATTCTTGGTAATGTAACTGATCAGATTCTACGAATAGACTGATAACAATTCTGAAAGGTTTAGAGTGTCGTCATTGTCACTTAAGGGGGTTTTACACTGGACGATTATCGGGCAGACAATGTTCATATAACGCTCCTTGCCGAGAATTGCCCGGTGTAAACAGGGGAACGATCGGCAGATGAACGAGCAAACGCTGGGTCATCTGCTGGTCATATCGTTTTAGTGAAATATTATCGTTGTCGGCAGCACATCTCCTTGTGTAAACAACGCGCTGCCGACATGATAATAATGTATGGGGACGAGCGATCGGAGTAACGACCGCTTGTCCCCATCCATAGCTCTGGGTGACAGGAGCAAACGAGCGTTGATCGCGGCTCGCTGCACCGGCCGCTTATCGGTCGGTGTAAAAGGGCCTTTAGTATTTCATTCATGTATATTTTCCCTTTCTTTTCAAATAGACAGTATTGCAGTGTACAGGACTGAATGAATTTGAAAGGAAAGTGTGGAACGACAGACAAGAGAGGGAGGAAGGTAAGAGCGAAGAGGGAGGAAGGTAAGAGCGAAGAGGGAGGAAGGTAAGAGCGAAGAGGGAGGAAGGTAAGAGCGAAGAGGGAGGAAGGTAAGAGCGAAGAGGGAGGAAGGTAAGAGCGAAGAGGGAGGAAGGTAAGAGCGAAGAGGGAGGAAGGTAAGAGCGAAGAGGGAGGAAGGTAAGAGCGAAGAGGGAGGAAGGTAAGAGCGAAGAGGGAGGAAGGTAAGAGCGAAGAGGGAGGAAGGTAAGAGCGAAGAGGGAGGAAGGTAAGAGCGAAGAGGGAGGAAGGTAAGAGCGAAGAGGGAGGAAGGTAAGAGCGAAGAGGGAGGAAGGTAAGAGCGAAGAGGGAGGAAGGCAAGAGCGAAGAGGGAGGAAGGCAAGAGCGAAGAGGGAGGAAGGCAAGAGCGAAGAGGGAGGAAGGCAAGAGCGAAGAGGGAGGAAGGCAAGAGCGAAAGGGGAGGAAGGGAAGAGCGAAAGGGGAGGAAGGGAAGAGCGAAAGGGGAGGAAGGGAAGAGCGAAAAAGGAGGAAGGGAAGAGCGAAAGGGGAGGAAGGGAAGAGCGAAAGGGGAGGAAGGTAAGAGCGAAAAGGGAGGAAGGGAAGAGCGAAAAGGGAGGAAGGGAAGAGCGAAAAAGGAGGAAGGAAAGGGCGAAAAAGGAGGAAGGGAAGGGCGAAAAAGGAGGAAGGGAAGAGCAAAAAAGAGAGGAAGGGAAAGGGAGGAAGGGAAACAGGGAAGAAGGGAAAGGGAGGAAGGGAAGAAGGGAAAGGGAGGAAGGGAAGAAGGGAAAGGGAGGAAGGGAAGAAGGGAAAGGGAGGAAGGGAAGAAGAGGAAGGGAAGAAGGGAAAGGGAAGAAGGGAAAGGGAGGAAGGGAAGAAGGGAAATGGAGGACGGGAAGAAGGGAAAGGGAGGAAGGGAAAGGGAGGAAGGAAAAGAGGGAAAGGAAGAAAGCGAACGTAGGAAGATAAGAAAGGGAGGAAGCAAATGAAGTAAAGAAATAAATTAAGAAAGGGAAAAAGGAAAGTAAAAAAGGGAGGAACAAGAAAAGATAGGTAAAAAATAAAATAGGAAGCAATGTAACAAGGGAAGGGAAGGCAGGGGAAAGACCATCTCTCTAATGGACTTCACAAGTAAGACACAGGTCTGGCCGCACTCTCCATAGGACAGGTGAGGGTAGAATGGAACGCTGTGTTTGCAGTTACAAAGTAATGGAATCCAGTGCACTTTGTACTGAAGAAACCGGTAATTACAGGACAGCAATATTCATCACATGGTTTTGCTTTACAGCTTACCAATAAAGTGCCTAGTGTTATTTGCTCTATGCAGCCTCGGCTCTCATTCCTGCAGTACATCTGAAGTGCGAGCACCTCTCTCCGACAACAGTTATCCTTAAACACCTGAAAATCAAGAGATTATTTATTGCATATAGAATTCATTTCCATTCGGATGCTTTGTATAATCCAGAACAATAATGCTTATCCTCTTGGCACTAATATGCTTATCACCATAGGATGCCTACTTGAGCTTTTCCCTTAGCCTACCTAGAATTAATTCACTTTTAAAAAATGAAGATTAATTTTAGGAACCATGAACTGGCTACGGTGCAGCGGAGGTGGGATCTGAAGGTGATTTTTTTTCTGTATTATAGAAAAAGTCACAAGCATCACACTAGGACCCAAATCCAGATTCACCAATAAATGTGTGGCCTTGACCAACCTCCCAAGAAGATCCAAGTAGAGGCATCAACTCAACAGTGTTGGCTTCCCCTTAACAAATGGATTTAACCAAAAACAGCCAACTCCATATTATCCAGGAGACATTAACATAAACGGTTATAAGCAGCAGGACTATGTAACAGTTGTCATGGAAGGACAAGATTTGGTGTGACTTGCTTACGAAACGGCAAAGGTTCCTTTCTCAAGAAGAACTATTTTTTCCCCCCGGAAAGAAGGTGGTCACCACCAATATTGACCGTACTGGAGAAGTTGGTGCTGACACCTCCATCTGTGCCACCATCGATATGAAACCGGGGGGGAAAGGGCACCAACAAGCCACTATTCCTTGACCAGAGTATATAGATATAAGGCTAGGGCAGTAAATGTAAATTTGTCCCTGGAAAAAGTCTAGACACGACTCTGTTCGGTTGTTTTTTGGCTGCGTTTGCAGTGTATATCTTGGGTATACGTTGCGAGAATTTCTTGACATGCACCTCCGATGGAAGCCTCCAACGTATGGCACTGCATAGTGGCATATATTGCCCAAAGACACTAAGAAAATGTATACTGGACGTCATATGTTTTTTTATGAGATGCCTCTGTATGGAGTGGCGCAGTCGACCTCACGATCATTATATGAAGTCATAGCGATCAGGTTGAAAGCTAGAAGCACTTATCAGTCAACATCTTTAAAATTTCCCTGTCTCGAGCCTTCCCTTTTGTTTAGAGAGCCTAGATCTGTCATACTCCAAGGAGTTAAGATCAGATTTCGACAGAAATATCCTGTAAACATGCATCCTGTTTCTTGTTTGGGACTTTCCAAACCTTCTCAACTCAAGCTTATTCATACAAACAATGCTAAAGATGTGAACTCTGCCTTGAAAATGCCGGCACTCCCCCAATACACGAAGTGTTTTCTCAGTCATCCACATGTTGAGGAGTAGTTACTTGAAATGATGGCTCACACGAGGGACAATTCATATTCTGTCGTGTTCACCCTACAGGCAACTGGACGTCACCATATTTCCTCGTATGTTCACTAAACATCGTTGGGAAGATGACAAAAAAAAAAAACGTAGGAGGTCCAAAACCTAAAAAGTTGACAGTCATGAGCCAGATCTTCCCCCGACTTCTAGACTTGTTCTTAGTCATTTTCCTGCCACATTTCCAGGCACCGTCCTCCCTCTTAGATTTCCCGGGTATTCGCCTACCCTTGAACCTTCTTACTTACCGTCATAGTTGGAGTGTTTTCCTCTCTCCCTGTTCTGTTCTTCTAGGAACCTTTTCTTTGCCAGCATCTCTTGTCCTTCGTCGTATCGTCTACCCTGTTTTCCATATTTCACACGTTCATGACTTTATGAGGATTTCATTGCGTATTCCGCGCCAAATCCTCATCAAAACCTCATCAAAATCCTCATCAAAACCGATAGTAGTATAATAATATTCTCGCAGATTTGGCATGGAAAATCCAGTGGCTTTAGTCCCATTGAAGGGACTAATCCTCATGCAGATCCGCAGCACATGAAATGACTAAATAGGAGTCAATTTTGCCATAGGCAATTCCGACAGGTCTGAATAGAGCCTGAGCTTTTTCCACCTCTTATGTCAGCGCAACATGACTGGATACGATTTGACCCCCCCCCCCCCACTGATATCAAGAATGAAGGGGCCACAGTGTCAAGTCCGAATTTCAGGGTAGCTTCCTTCTCCCTGTTATTTCACACCGAATAACCACCTCTGTAAATTGAAAGCTGAAGGCATGCCTGGAAAGAAGTAAACCAGCCAGAGAGCTGTTGGTACACAGCTTTCCTCAGATAGGACAGGAAGTGAACTGAACTTTATTCAGAACAAAGAAAACACAGAAAAAGACACATGCCCCCTCCCTAGAGATGTGGGACGTGCCCAATCCCCACCGGCTTCTCAGATGCAAGTTCTTCTGTACACTCCTCTTGCATTCCAGGGGGCGGTGTCTTCCATAGGCGTGTCCGACATGAACAAAAAACTTGTTATATATCAGTATATTACACAAAGAACTGAAATGTATATACATGTGTGTGAGGATAATATTTTTCAAACAATATACATGGTAATGATCCCTGACACAGCATGAGTTATAGAGCATGAATCCTTAAAGGGAATGTTCACTTTTTAACACCATGTTGTTTTTAGGTCCAATATTCTGTGCTGATTAATTCCATAACATATCTTTAAGGGGTTGGAGCTCCATTTTTATAATACAGAGCTCCAAATCCCCTGCATAAACATAGCATTAAAAAATAAAACTATTTGACTGCTTTCACCCACCACTAGAGGGAGCTTATTAGGGTCAATATATAAAAACAACGTAGTACTGTCCAAACTCCCTCTACTGGTGGCTGAAAGTAGCAAGAATTTTAGCATTTAACCCAATGTCTATGCAGGGAAATTGCAGCTCTGACGCCTCACACAGTTTATAATTTGCAGTAAACTGAAATACTACCACCCTAGCAGCAACAAGGCGCATTCTTGGAAATGGACCCGCAAGTCACCTTGATGGCTTGATAAAGGTCCTACGGGATCCCTTTGTCTGGAAAATAGACCTCACAGTATGCTACTATGAACAGGGACTGCTGATCCTTTACATCCATTGAGTCCGATATTTATTAGCGTATGATGAAACCTAGCATAGGATCTGGAATATGCTGCAGGCGGTGCAATAAACTGCTGCGACCACCTGTAACATACTTTTCCTCTCTCAAGAATTGTACTCAAAGTTTTAGTACATGTCTCATGCTGTAATCACGGTTTATTAGTTTTTCTTATTCATAACCTAAGACTTGAAACGGGAGCCATTTTGGGATCTCCCATATTACACGTTCATGATTTGAGTACTCGAGTTTTGAGTACTGGATTTTCTTGGCAATCTCTGCTCTCTCATTTTGTCAGCTTGCATTTCGGTTTCCTCACGCGTTTTAATCTCCTTCGATACCTCTACATCCTCAGCATCATGTTAATATAGCATAAACATGCGGTGTCTAAAGAGTTAATAGTTCCTGTGTAATTGAAGTTCTCTACTCTACTCGGAGTTTGAATGAGTCGCATTTTCCATTCAAGTCCTCCCACATTGGCACCAGACGCTAAGAAAATCACAGAAAAGGGAACAAATTACTTGGAGTTGTTCCTAAACAGTGGCAGCAAGACAAGAGGCTTCAGAATCCAGATCCTCACCAGCCAGTGGCAGCACTCCCTACAAATACCCTGGAAAATCTGAAGATTCTTCTTCGTCTTTATGGATTTGGGACCCATCTTGAGATTAGACCTTGCGCCTATGTTAAGACACTGCCATTTTCTTCATCTTTGTCCATCACCCCAGATCGAAAACTCGTGGTCCAATCTAGCTTGTCATCTACCACTGCCACTAAGGCCAACGAAAAAAAGGGCACACACAAGGGGCCTTGGAGGGATTTGAACCCAAGACCCCAACTCTACCAGCGGAAACAAATCAATCCAATATATTGGACTATGCATATAGTGGCCATGGGCACTTAGATCTGTTCTCAACCCCAAGTGCAATAGTCCTCCCAAAATGTCCGAAGTTATTTGCAATAATGGCGCCTATTTCCATGATCATGCATTTTTTCCACGATCCATCTCAATGTCCTTCCTTTGCATTTAGCCACTTGCAAATTCTTGGCCAACAGTTGTATAAAATGTCACAATAGTAGTGTTATAGGGTTATAGGGTCACAGAATGTGATGGCATATTGTTAGGCTGTGCCATCACTTTCTGATCAGTGAATGTCAAACCTTTGGGAACCCCACCGATCCTGAAAGCGAATGGGACCGGACTGCAGATCCGGTGGTCAGGAGCGCACTGTGCAGGGAAAAGCTTTGAAAAATCTCAATAACGCTAAACCAGCGCTGTGCCCCCTTCAATGTCTGGACCGGTGGGGTCCCGACAGTTTGACTTCCACCAAAGTCATGGAATATTCTGGCACTGCAGGCCCCTTTAATCTCCGGATCGGTGGGTTCCTGAAGTATCACATATTCTAGAGAATACCCTTTTAATGACTAGTGAGTGAGAAAAAATTGTTAAATACAGTGAAAGCTCTCTGAGATGACCACCCAAAAGTGGAAAGACAAACGGTCTTCTAAAGGAGGTGATCCAGAAGGCCAAAAAGAGGATTTCAGAATCTACATAAAGATATGTTGGAATTAATCAGCATAGAATATTGGACCTAAAAACAACATGGTGCTAAAAAGTGAACATTCCCTTTAAGGATTTCATTCTTGATATCAGTTGGGGGGTCAAATCGTATCCAGTCATGTTGCACTGACATAAGAGGTGGAAAACGCTCAGGCTCTATTCAGACCTGTTGGAATTGCCTATGGCAAAATTGACTCATATTTAGTCATTTCATGTGCCGCATGAGGATTAGCTCCCTTCAATGGGACTAATCCACTGGCTTTTCCATGCGAAATCTGCGAGAATAATTATTATACTACTAACATGCGAAAGCACCCTTCCCCAACATGTCCAGCCCATTACCACTGTCATATGCCCCTATGGGGAGACGTGGTTGGGTGCTAGTACAGTTCCCCAATATGTCCGGCCCATTACCAGTGCCCCTTTGGTAAGTAGGTAGGCCGCTGCGTTAAAATGTTGTTTCCCTTTAAACAATTAGCAGAGAGGACATCAGCTGTAAGAAACTGGGTGGAGAAAATATGCCATCGGCTAAGAAAAAGTTGCTAAAGTCCTTCAGCCACATAAATAGTGATCATGTTGCACAAGAAACTTTCCCGCATTTTATGGGAAGCCCTACAACCTCATTAACCGAGCATTGTACTTGAGGGTTATTCATATTTAACTATATGCAGGAATTAACATCGTTACGTAATAATCATTTTCCCTCAACACTTCAGCATTCAGTGACAGCACTGGAAAGGTTCCATGGCTTCAGTGGCGGTGTGGCCATACATGTGTGACCAACTCTCAAAGACAACCGGTGCAAGAATCTGCTTGTTTTCGACATTGGTGGGTCCATGCTATGAGACCCACCACCACCACATTTTGTGAAGTCTCCTTTAATCAATGGCTTGTTGTCATTCCCAAATATTAACCAGTTAACTAGATACAGTCAGACTGTTTATACTGCCTGGGCGTTCATGCGTAGTTGTACACATTATAACGATACTGTGGGGACTAGACTGTAGGCCCTGCGTCCTTCATATCCAATCAAAAAAGTCTAGTAGAGCCCGGATGAGCCATGATCAATATTTGGCTGCTCTATAGACTTAAACTAGTTGACAAAGATGATCCAAAACTTCAGTTTGGACAGACCAGTCCTTTAAACAAGTCTAGTAGAGCATAGACGGCCCATGCCATCACATGGACGGATTAGTTCTAGAAACATGTCTGGCAGAGCCAAGAATGTCCATGCTCAACAGTTGGACTGAGGAACTCTTTAAACTATTCTAGTACAGTGGAGCTGGCCCATGGTCACCAACTGGAAAAACCATCTCCATAAACTGGCAGAGCAAAGAGGCCCCCATGGCAACCAGTTGGACAGAGTAACTCTATAAAACGAGTCTAGTAGAGTGAAGATAGCCCATGGCCACCACATGGAGACCAGCTCTATAAACATCTCTAGAAGAGTAAAGAACATCCATGACTACCAGTTGAACAGAGTAAATCTATAAACAAGTCTAGTAGAGTAAGGCTGGCCCATAGCTACTATATGGACGGACCAGATCTATAAACATCTCTAGTTAAGTCAAGAATGTCCATGACTACCAGTGGGACAGAGGAACTCTATAAACTAGTAGAGTAAGACTGGCCCATGATCACAACATTGACAGACCAGTTCTATAAACAACATCTCTAGTGGGGTCAAGACGGCCCGTGACCACTACTTGGTGAATTGTGGATGCTCATGAGCAGAAATCTTCCATCTTTTTACAAAGTCTTATCTTCCATGGCAAACATTTAGAGATTCTCCAGACCACAACAAGACGTACCTCACACAAATTTTTTAAAAATTCAGCAAGACCTACCCCCAACCCTGAAACATATCCATTTGCATGGACTACAACAATTAACCCATCACACCTCATAGGACTCTACTGCTTCCCGGGAAATATTGGTGATGTTGCCGGGTACTAGCTTTCTCTATTTGGGAATTATTGTTACCTTTGTCATTGCTTTAAAAAAAATTCTGGCAATATGAAAAAAGCTTGACAAGAATGAGGTTCTTACCTTATCTTTAATAATTATTTCTTCACAAGACGTACATTGTGGACTGGGTGAGCTGAGGGCAAAAACATCAAAGAGATCAATTTGATACAAGGAAAAACAATGTACGAGATTAGATTACCTCCATGTATATAATCCTACATCATCTATATGAAAAGTCCGCTCCAACACTGGGGCAAATCGGTCAGGTCCCTAAACGTAGAATACGTCCGTGCACCAAGTTTATGCCAAATGCTGTGTAATAAATTGAGCTTCTATTAAAAGTGTCCAACTTCTGAGTTCTCGGCTACTGGAGGAAGTGGAGAACAAACCTTGGCTTCCCTATTCTGCCCCCTCATATTCCCACCATGTACAAAAACAGAAATAAAAAAAATAGAGGATGAACCACTGTATGTCGAACAGCCTTTAACCAAGCAACATAATAGTTTGTACCCCGGGTATATAGGCCCAGCAAAACTCCTTTAATCCAGTAGATGCCGGATTATCAAACCTTCTTGCTTTCCAATCCAAAAGGTACAAACCCTTGATGAAAACAATCAATTATTATGCTGCTATTTAATCAGAGGAGTCTCATCCTTGGTTCTCTGTTTTCTGTGAGTCCAGATTATTTTTAAATTCTGTGCCGGACTACCAAGGTATTTGGATTACCAGATGCCAGACTAAAGGAATTATTCTGCAACAATGTAGATAAATATCCTATATACCTAAAGGGTTTATCCCATCTAAGACATTTATGGCATATCCGCAGGATATATCTGATAGATGCTGGTCCCAGGACCAATGTCAAGAATGGGGGTCCTCCAGCCAGCCGCCACATCCGGGCAGAGAATGAATAGAAGAGATGGCTGTGCATTCAGTTCTACGGGAGTACCGGAGACAGCCGAGCAAGCATGCTAGGACCCACATTTATCAGTGTGAATATGCCCTGTCCCGGGGGACCCCGGTTCTTGGCACAGGTGCGGGTCTTGTGGATATGCCATAAATGTCTTAGATAGGAATTACCCTTTAAACAAACTTGACCCCGATGACAAAATCAGGGACCATAATGCTTTGCAGGAGGTTTTCAATCACATCCCCCACCATTCCCTCATTCTAGTGTGTGGGGGAGGGGGAACTGACAACTGTCCTGAACGGGTTTATTGCTCAGTAGTTGCCACTTTCTTTTGGGCTCCTCCTACGTTCCTTCCGCCCTCCTGACATCCATACCGTACGTTCAGCTCACCTTAATAATGAGTTCATGCAAGTCTCACAATATCGGTGACCGCATTCCGTCTGTCGGGGGTTACATAAGACCAGCCGGCACTTTTCACACTTGTACTTCTCTTCTACCAGTTTCAGAAACTTTTCCTTGTACCCTCCTTGCTCCGGCACGTAGATGGTAGTGGCGAGGCTGCGGTCGGGGTTGGCTCTCTGCTGTAGTGTTTGCAATTCGATCCTTTTGCTAGCATCCATGATATAACTAAATTCTGAAACAGGAAGGGAAATACATTCACGACAAGTAAAAAAAAAGAATTCACTATAGTTTGTTACATTTTTAAATGTTTTTTCTTTTTTAACATTTTTGCATTTGTTAGACATGTTTTTGCAGCTACCGAGGGTCAGGAAGAACATTTTGAGCAGGAAATGGAGCATAAACATAGATACAGGCAAGCTGAAAAAGTTAAGTGACAAATTCGGCTCTACTACATCATTCTGTGAACTTAGGATTTAGGCCTTGTTCAAACGGCACAAAAAAATAAAACGTGAAAACGTGTCAAAACTTTTGAAACCTTTAATAGTGAAATCAAAGAGGATATGTAGGTGACACGTGGACTTGTAGCTCCGCACAAGCCTCATCTTGTCATATAATTCAACCTGCACGTGATTTTAGTTGAGCAACTTTTTTCTTTTAACCTCCTTTTTTTGACATGACCTCTTTCCTTCCACCCACCCCTCACCACAGCGTCATTGACAATCTGCAAGTAACATGTCACTTGCACAACGGTTTTTTTTTTCTTTACAAAATAATATGTAACTTTTTAAAATATTCCACCTTGCTGCATCGAAGAGAAAAAAAACTTGTGCAGCAGTAACTTGCCAATAACATGGAAGGCGCCCGCCAGGTGACAGAAAACTGCTTCTAGCCACCTCTACATAAGCAATTCTCCAGCATGATCTGTAAAATATTTCATTCATGGACCTACACTGAACCACAGCCCATTTACAAGACACGTTTTTTTTTATTAATTTTTTTTTTTCTTTTAAACTTAGATTTGTCAATTAGAGTGATAATGGCAAGCAGTATACCTTTCTCTCATTGTAAAAAAAAAAACAAAAAAAAATAGACAACTCCTTCAGACTGCCACAGATACAAAATATTAATTTTAAGAATCTGAGTGTACACACAAGCCCGGCCACTTACAAATTTGCTCCTATATTGTATTGTGTTAGTGTTAGATATGCAATCCATAAATAGATATGAGATCAAGATATGAGAGAGAAAGAGAAAAAAAGATTAACGGATATGAGAGCGAGATGATAGATATGAGATAGATAGATAGATAGATAGATATGAGATAGATATGAGATAGATATGAGATAGATATGAGATAGATATGAGATAGATATGAGATAGATATGAGATAGATATGAGATAGATATGAGATAGATATGAGATAGATATGAGATAGATAGATATGAGATAGATAGATATGAGATAGATAGATATGAGATAGATAGATATGAGATAGATAGATATGAGATAGATAGATATGAGATAGATAGATATGAGATAGATAGATATGAGATAGATAGATATGAGATAGATAGATATGAGATAGATAGATATGAGATAGATAGATATGAGATAGATAGATATGAGATAGATAGATATGAGATAGATAGATATGAGATAGATAGATATGAGATAGATAGATATGAGATAGATAGATATGAGATAGATAGATATGAGATAGATAGATATGAGATAGATAGATATGAGATAGATAGATATGAGATAGATAGATATGAGATAGATAGATATGAGATAGATAGATATGAGATAGATAGATATGAGATAGATAGATATGAGATAGATAGATATGAGATAGATAGATATGAGATAGATAGATATGAGATAGATAGATATGAGATAGATAGATATGAGATAGATAGATATGAGATAGATAGATATGAGATAGATAGATATGAGATAGATAGATATGAGATAGATAGATATGAGATAGATAGATATGAGATAGATAGATATGAGATAGATAGATATGAGATAGATAGATATGAGATAGATAGATATGAGATAGATAGATATGAGATAGATAGATAGATAGATAGATAGATAGATAGATAGATAGATAGATAGATAGATAGATAGATAGATAGATAGATAGATAGATGAGATAGATAGATATGAGATAGATAGATATGAGATAGATAGATATGAGATAGATAGATATGAGATAGATAGATATGAGATAGATAGATATGAGATAGATAGATATGAGATAGATAGATAGATAGATAGATAGATAGATAGATTAAAAAAAGCTTGAGACAAACATCGCACGTGGGCTAATAAGTGGAAAAAAAGTTTGTACTTTATTTTTTGGAGCGCTGCCTATTTTCTTATAATTAGAGAGATATGATAGGTAGATCGTAATGAATAAATAAACAAATAAAAAGTGACAAAGTGTCCCTAGCCGGGTGGGGGGTCCCAATCCTGGCTTCTTTCATAGGTAGACAATTTCTAAGACAATTATTTCATAGGTAGACACTAAGGATATAGATGAGTGTACACACAAGCCGGGCCACTTGCGAATTTGCTCCTTTGTTGTGTTCCACATTTGTAGGTGCAAAAGTAACAGGACGTGTTTCCGAGGAACGTGACCCTGTTACGGTGTTGTGTAGGGTTTCATCACGGTAATAATGAGGTAACGCTTTACATGAATGACGCAGCGTGACTCTTCTAGTTTCTGTGCATCATCATAAAACCTCCTCTTCTTTCTCGGAATTCCATGTGCTAAAGCTTTGTCAATGTACTGAAAAGGCCCCGATGCTGTGATTACCACGCAGCGCCCGCCTCCTCCAAGGTACCCCATAATGTTGTAGTCACCGCTCAGGACAAAGCATCAGAGCCAGCCTGTGAACAGTCATATCACCGCAGAGATGAAGCTGCAGAACACGCCTTGTACATTTTTTCCCCTATTTGACATTTTTATAACGGAGGAAGCAATTTTCTTTATTTTCTAAAGTCTGACTTAGTCATACAGTATGAACCTAGAATAAATAAATTCTGCATAAAACTTGTGTGGGCGTCTAGGAAAAAATTGCTATTCCAAAAAAATATATATATACTTTCCAGCATTGTAAAAAAAAGAATTCAAAAACTAAAAAAAAAAAAAACTACTATACTACTGCTCCTATATACAAGAATATAACTACTATAATACTGCCCCCTATATACCAGAATATAACTACTATAATACTGCCCCTATATACAAGAATATAACTACTATAATACTGCCCTCTATATACAAGAATATAACTACTATAATACTGCTCCTATATACAAGAATATAACGACTATAATACTGCTCCTATGTACAAGAATATAACTACTATAATACTGCTCCTATATACAAGAATATAACTACTATAATACTGATCCTATATACAAGAATTTAACTACTATAATACTGTTCCTATATACAAGCATTTATAACTACTATAATACTGCTCTCTATATACAAGAATATAACTACTATAATACTGCCCCTATATATAAGAATATAACTACTATAATACTGCCCCCTATATACAAGAATATAACTACTATAATACTGCCCCCTATAAACAAGAATATAACTACTATAATACTGCTCCTATATACAAGAATATAACTACTATAATACTGCCCCCTATATACAAGACTATAACTACTATAATACTGCTCCTATATACAAGAATATAACGACTATAATACTGCTCCTATATACAAGAATATAACTACTATACTACTGCCCCTATATACAAGAATATAACGACTATAATACTGCTCCTATATACAAGAATATAACTACTATAATACTGCCTCTATATACAAGAATATAACTACTATAATACTGCCCCTATATATAAGAATATAACTACTATAATACTGCCCCCTATATACAAGAATATAACTACTATAATACTGCCCCCTATAAACAAGAATATAACTACTATAATACTGCTCCTATATACAAGAATATAACTACTATAATACTGCCCCCTATATACAAGACTATAACTACTATAATACTGCTCCTATATACAAGAATATAACTACTATAATACTGCCCCCTATATACAGGAATATAACTACTATAATACTGCCCCTATATACAAGAATATCACTACTATAATACTGCTCCTATATACAAGAATATAACTACTATAATACTGCTCCTATATACAAGAATAGAACTACTATAATACTGCTCCTATATACAGGAATATATCTACTATAATACTGCTCTTATATACAAGAATATAACTACTATAATACTGCTCCTATGTACACGAATATAACTACTATAATACTGCCCCCTATATACAAGAATACAACTACTATAATACTGCCCCTATATACAAGAATATAACTACTATAATACTGCCCCTATATATAAGAATATAACTACTATAATACTGCCCCCTATATACAAGAATATAACTACTATAATACTGCTCCTATATACAAGAATATAACTACTATAATACTGCTCCTATATACAAGAATATAACTACTATAATACTGCCCCTATATACAAGAATATAACTACTATAATACTGCCCCCTATATACAAGAATATAACTACTATAATACTGCTCCCCATATACAAGAATATAACTACTATAATACTGCTCCTATATACAAGAATATAACTACTATAATACTGCTCATATATACAAGAATATAACTACTATAATACTGCCTCCTATATACAAGAATATAACTACTATAATACTGCCCCTATATACAAGAATATAACTACTATAATACTGCCTCCTATATACAAGAATATAACTACTATAATACTGCCCCTATATACAAGAATATAACTACTATAATACTGCCCCTATATACAAGAATATAACTACTACAATACTGCTATAGAATAAAGGAACTGCAGCACTCAAGATAATCCAAAGAAGTGTATTTGATTTATTCACCAAGCATTAACACACTTGCAACGATTCAACCCATGAATGGGTCTTTATCAAGCATATAAGAATATCAAGAATATAACTACTATAATACTGCCCCCTATGTACAACAATATAACTATAGAGGGCAGTATTATAGTAGTTATATTCTTGTACATAGGGGGTAGTATTTTCCGTATTCTTTTGGTGGAGTCACTGTGTACATACATGACATTGCTTATCCTGTTGTGATCCTGAGTTATATCCTGTATTATACTCCAGAGCTGCACTCACTATTCTGCTGGTAGAGTCACTGTGTACGTACATTACGTTCCCGCTCACATTCAGCGCCATGACAAAGCGGCCAGCCGCTATTACTTCTACAAGCGCTCATCCATGCAGTCTACCCAGCACGGCTCAGTGCCTGAAGAAGGTCGCATAGACCGAAACGTTGAACTTTGCCACTGGCATGAAAAACAAAATAAAAAACTACCTTTAGCTCAAATTGGTGTGCCGTATACTCTTTTCATACTGATCATTGGTTTGGGCCCCTATCTGTGCAAAGCCACTCCCCCCCCCCCCCCTGTATCTGGTGCTATCTGAACCGACATACAAATTGTACATACATGACATTACTTATCCTGTACTGATCCTGAGTCACATCCTGTATTATACTCCAGAGCTGCACTCACTATTCTGCTGGTGGAGTCACTGTGTACATACATTACATTACTTATCCTGTACTGATCCTGAGTTACATCCTGTATTATACTCCAGAGCTGCACTCACTATTCTGCTGGTGGAGTCACTGTGTACATACATTACATTACTTATCCTGTACTGATCCTGAGTCACATCCTGTATTATACTCCAGAGCTGGATTCACTATTCTGCTGGTGAAGTCACTGTGTAAATACATTACATTACTTATCCTGTACTGATTTTGAGTTACAGCCCAAGTCAAAAGCAAAAACGCAAAGTAGTACAACTCTTCACAATTCTTAATCACTTCTTTGGTTTTCCTTCATGAAAAATGAGAAAAACCCTGCAAGTGTGAACAAGGACTAATAATTCTTCAATACCTATTGCACTTGGTGAGAATGCAAATGACCAAAGTTCCATAACACCTATAAAGACACTGTTGATATACACAAATAGCAATATCGAACTATTTTACATAATGATTCCATCTGTGCTGCTCTACATTTAAACAGTAGGTGGCGGTCTGGAGCAAGCACACAACAATTATCCATCAATCATCCAATGCCGTTTTGTTGACACCAATATTCCTTCCTCACTTGTGATCCTAAGTTTCCTGTGAAAACAGTTTGAGAACATATCCAATCGCTTACCAGAACACAATCAGATGGGGCTTCCCGTCAACGTGTTACACTGGAATTTTGTGATTGAAAGTGGGAAGCCCCAGATTTAATAAGATCTGATATTGAGGATGATGTAAATTTTTGTGGTTGGTTTGATCAGCAGTGATTTAGGATGGGAACCTCTATCAGGAATTAGTGGTTTTGTATTGATAGGCGAACGTTAAAGAAGAACAAACTCTGAGCAGCATTGTCATAAATTTGTTATTCTTCTTGGAAATGTAGGAATAAATTGACAACTGTGCGTTACCATTTCTCTTGTTAATGGGGATTGTCCCTAATTACTCTGACACTGTAGAATCAGTGCTGACGGATAGTAGAGTAGCACCTCACCTTTCTATTTATACATTTCCAGGAGGAATAGCAGAGATCTACGAACAGATGCTCCATAATTGTTATTTTATGGGAAATACTTGTAATTACTAAAGCTGACAGCTCCTCTATACTACACCACACAGGAGAGCTGACAGCTCCTCTATACTACACCACACAGAAGAGCGGACAGCTCCTCTATACTACACCACACAGGAGAGCTGACAGCTCCTCTATACTACACCACACAGAACTGACAGCTCCTCTATACTACACCACACAGGAGAGCTGACAGATCCTCTATACTACACCACACAGGAGAGCTGACAGCTCCTCTATACTACACCACACAGGAGAACTGACAGATCCTCTATACTACACCACACAGGAGAGCTGACAGATCCTCTATACTACACCACACAGGAGAGCTGACAGCTCCTCTATACTACACCACACAGGAGAACTGACAGATCCTCTATACTACACCACACAGGAGAGCTGACAGCTCCTCTATACTACACCACACAGGAGAACTGACAGATCCTCTATACTACACCACACAGGAGAGCTGACTGCTTCTCTATACTACACCACACAGGAGAACTGACAGATCCTCTATACTACACCACACAGGAGAACTGACAGATCCTCTATACTACACCACACAGGAGAGCCGACAGATCTTCTATACTACACCGCACAGGAGAGCTGACAGATCCTCTATACTACACCACACAGGAGAGCTGACAGCTCCTCTATACTACACCACACAGGAGAACTGACAGCTCCTCTATACTACACCACACAGGAGAGCGGACAGCTTCTCTATACTACACCACACAGGAGAACTGACAAATCCTCTATACTACACCACACAGGAGAACTGACAGATCCTCTATACTACACCACACAGGAGAGCTGACAGATCCTCTATACTACACCACACAGGAGAGCTGACAGATCCTCTATACTACACCACACAGGGGAGCTGACAGATCCTCTATACTACACCACACAGGAGAGCTGACAGCTCCTCTATACTACACCACACAGAACTGACAGCTCCTCTATACTACACCACACAGGAGAGCTGACAGCTCCTCTATACTACACCACACAGGAGAACTGACAGATCCTCTATACTACACCACACAGGAGAGCTGACAGATCCTCTATACTACACCACACAGGAGAGCTGACAGCTCCTCTATACTACACCACACAGGAGAACTGACAGATCCTCTATACTACACCACACAGGAGAGCTGACAGCTCCTCTATACTACACCACACAGGAGAACTGACAGATCCTCTATACTACACCACACAGGAGAACTGACGACAGATCCTCTATACTACACCACACAGGAGAGCTGACTGCTTCTCTATACTACACCACACAGGAGAACTGACAGATCCTCTATACTACACCACACAGGAGAGCTGACAGCTCCTCTATACTACACCACACAGGAGAACTGACAGATCCTCTATACTACACCACACAGGAGAGCTGACAGCTCCTCTATACTACACCACACAGGAGAACTGACAGATCCTCTATACTACACCACACAGGAGAACTGACAGATCCTCTATACTACACCACACAGGAGAGCTGACTGCTTCTCTATACTACACCACACAGGAGAACTGACAGATCCTCTATACTACACCACACAGGAGAACTGACAGATCCTCTATACTACACCACACAGGAGAGCCGACAGATCTTCTATACTACACCGCACAGGAGAGCTGACAGATCCTCTATACTACACCACACAGGAGAGCTGACAGCTCCTCTATACTACACCACACAGGAGAACTGACAGATCCTCTATACTACACCACACAGGAGAGCGGACAGCTTCTCTATACTACACCACACAGGAGAACTGACAAATCCTCTATACTACACCACACAGGAGAACTGACAGATCCTCTATACTACACCACACAGGAGAGCTGACAGATCCTCTATACTACACCACACAGGAGAGCTGACAGATCCTCTATACTACACCACACAGGGGAGCTGACAGATCCTCTATACTACACCACACAGGAGAACTGACAAATCCTCTATACTACACCACACAGGAGAACTGACAAATCCTCTATACTACACCGCACAGGAGAGCTGACAGCTCCTCTAAACTACACCACACAGGAGAACTGACAAATCCTCTATACTACACCACACAGGAGAACTGACAAATCCTCTATACTACACCACACAGGAGAACTGACAAATCCTCTATACTACACCACACAGGAGAACTGACAAATCCTCTATACTACACCACACAGGAGAACTGACAAATCCTCTATACTACACCACACAGGAGAGCCGACAGATCTTCTATACTACACCACACAGGAGAACTGACAGATCCTCTATACTACACCACACAGGAGAACTGACAAATCCTCTATACTACACCACACAGGAGAACTGACAAATCCTCTATACTACACCACACAGGAGAACTGACAAATCCTCTATACTACACCACACAGGAGAACTGACAAATCCTCTATACTACACCACACAGGAGAGCCGACAGATCTTCTATACTACACCACACAGGAGAGCTGACAGCTCCTCTATACTACACCACACAGGAGAGCTGACAGCTCCTCTATACTACACCACACAGGAGAACTGACAGATCCTCTATACTACACCACACAGGAGAGCTGACAGCTCCTCTATACTACACCACACAGGAGAGCTGACAGCTCCTCTATACTACACCACACAGGAGAACTGACAGATCTTCTATACTACACCACACAGGAGAACTGACAGATCCTCTACACTTAACTCCAACTTTTCTGTTATTGGAAACAGTTAATAAGCTTAATGTCAGTTACCCCTAACAGCTTAGTTGGGGGCAGTAAGTTTGTGCTACATCAGATTACTGTACACAGTCTTTTCCGGTATAGTGTAAAGAGGACATTTCCTAGAATATAAATTACCAGAGCATGCTCTGTGCAGACACTGAACAAGTAGGGAATGCTTGGAGTCTTTAGCTCTCCTCTGGTGTCTGAAGAATAGTGAGTGCAGCTCTGGATTATAATACAGGAAGTAACTCAGGAGCAGTATAAATTAAGCAATGTTGAGTTGAAGTGAATTTTATTTCTTCGCAGTGCATTGGGATATTTACTAACACTAGGGGACAATTTTCAAAGCTCGTATATATAGGACGCCTCAGTTTCTGTGTTAAAAGGTTTTACGAAATTTATAAGAAATAAAGCAAAGACGTGTGGGGGGGGATACATCCTGTGTATTAGAGCATGAACTAGTAGCAGCGGTTTCATAGCAGTGATGTCATCGAACCCCCTCTTTAATGGTCAGGTCTAAACAAGGTACAAAGCTATGAATGGGAATAAAGTGCACCAACACAAAAGTCAGAACATAGACTAGACAACTGCCAGATGAGAACTCAATGACAGATCATCCCAATGATTACTACTCGCATTAATTAGTATAAGAATATTATTATATTACACAGATCGGGCAGCTGCCAATACCTCAGCTGGTGTCAACTCTAGTGCAACATTTCACACTACTATATATGTATGGATGGATTTATGTATATATATACTGTGTATATATATTATTAAAAAAAATCCATCCATTGGTGCATCAACCTGATACTGCATCAGCTTATAATATGTGGATGAAGCAAAGCTACGTTGGTCATGTGACATGTTGATCTGTGAGACTACAATGCCTTATCTATGGGTTTGCATAGGACTGCAGGTGAATGTGCTAAGCTATCGTGCTAAATTATCTAAAAACTCAGTGAGTTATCAAAGTGCACAAAAGAAACAGCTCTGTGACAATTTCAGCTCTGCTACATATGTAGAACCGCCAATTACAGAAGTGGGGTACCATGAATTTTTGCCGTCTATGTTATAGTTCAGAGTTGCATTCACAGTTCTCCAGGCTTTAGGAGTTCTCAGCTTTTTGTTAGATGGGTCCCCTGATAAGCTGATCACACAAAGAGAATTTGTAAAGTGATTTAAGTCAGTTTTGCGGCGTAAAAACACTGCTAATTTTGGTGCATGCCATATTTGCGACTTTTCTTGCCACTCGGCAGATTTCAAAATAAAAATAAATCTCCACCATAGTGCCTAGTTGGTTGCTGGGACCTCCAGTGATCATCAGTAATCTGTTTAAGAGTTTAGCAAACAACGAATCAATTTTCCTACAGCGCCACCACAGGGCAAATGAAGCATTACACAAGTATCATTGAAATCAATGGGTTGTCTGTGTAATGCATGGACATGCTGGCTCCTCCAGAGCTCTTTTGCAGCAGCTCTCCACCCTCGCTGGGGGTTATTTCTCCTATGAGCTTTGTGCACTGATTAAATTGTACAAATTATAAACCAGTTCCGACGAAACGTAGCGTGTACAAAGTGAAAACATCATAAGACAAACTGCTTCTCGAGTTCCGTAAGGGGAATCCCATGCACTTGCCCCTTGGTTTAACAAGCAACTTCTCGCTCGGCTGATTTAGTAACTCACAAGGAGTTTGTATAAAGCAGCAGATGCTTAACTGCCGATCCATGCAAACTCCATCTGGGGAGAAAGAGGCAGGGGACCCCTGTTCTAGCATTTATGGGGTTCCCAGCGGTTGGAGCCCCACCAATCTAACATGTATTCCCTATCCGGTAATCTTACAAAAATGTTGCTTTGCTTCACACATCTTTCTCATTCACAGCAGAGCCACTTTCAAAATTCTACTGGTTGCCCTTGGAAACAGACATTTTAGCTGCATCATGTTGTCAGATACAGTTGGGTTCCAAATTTGTAACGGTCTTATGATTTCCTACAATGCACAACCATCTGGTAACCAGAAACCAGCAGAAATCGGAGTTTAGCTTTTGATGTGGACAGAGGAGCAAGATCCATGTGATCTCTGGGATTTGTAGTTCATCTATAGCTGGCAGGTCTGTAATTTTAAAGGATTAATACAATGATCTTTGTCTGATATAACGAATGTTTGGTTTCTTTATGACATCTTCCAGAACACTGGCAGCAAAACAGTTTGCTGGAAGGTGTGAGGATTTACGCAGCCACCCCCAGCTTCTACTAACGGTTTTAGCCCTGGGACCTGGTAGAAATCCAGGCTGTACAAGAACAAAGGATCATCCTTGGCTAATTATAGAATAAGACGTTCTGTTAATGACAACGTTGTAAGAATTGTATTACGAGATGTAGTAGAGCTGAGTTGGTCATATTGCGAATTTTTTCTTGCCTAACGCAATGTATTCTTCGTTTTTAAACATAGTACTGCAGGTAAACATACTGCATGGGCTTGGTTCACACTACTAGAAGTTGTGCATGTATTACAGTAAAATTACAGTTGCAACAACTTAAATTATTCTATATGTAAAAATAGTCGCAAGCAGTCTTGGGACTATTGCAAGAATACATTGTGATATCCTGGTGAAAAAAGTTTCACATGACAAACTCAGCTCTGCTATTTGCGGAAGACTTTGTATCACAGTGAAGCCCTAGCTCTAACAAATAAGGACTCTGGAAGCCGCTCATCTCCAATGCTCCTTAGAGAATTTGAGGGTCCCCACCTCTATATAAGCAGCTCGTGGAGAAACAGTGCCTCCATTGCACTCAATAGACAGGTGATTTCTCTCAGTGGGGTATCATAGTATGCTGCTTTCCATGTGGAGCACTCCTGCAGGTTGTTGAAAAGGGGTTCTATTTCTTGGACAAACCCTACTTGTTAGAATAGTCCCTTGACAATAAATGTATTACGACCCCCAGGGATCAGCTGTGATCTGTTGGGAAACCTGTTCAGTTTCCCTGCAGCGCCACCACAGGAGAAATTATGCATTACAGAGTGTCTATTCATATCAAGGTGTTGCCTGTGTAATACCGGACAGGACGGGTCCTCCAGAGGGAGAGACGGTCTATGTAACTGCTCTCCACTCCGATCAAGAGATGAGGATCCTGAACAGAAGACCCCCCCTCTATTATCTCAGAATTCCCTAATAGGTTTTCTAAGGCTTCGTTCCAATGTGTGTCAGGGTTCCATTCATGGGTTCCGTCGGAGCTTCCCATCAGGGGAACCCATGAACGGAATCCAAACTAAAACAAATGGGTACCATAGGTTTCCATTTGCATCACCATTGATCTTAAGGCCTTATTCACATGGACATGTCCGTTTTGCGCGCACAAAAAACGTTGCATTTTGCACGCACAAAAGGTCCGTGTGGCATCAGCATATGGTGCGCCGCTGTGTGATTTTCGCGCAGCCGGCATCATGATGACAATCTAGTTTTATGTTTACAAACAGAAAAGCACGTGGTGCTTTTCTGTTTTCATTCATTCTTTTTACTACTGTTGCGCGAATCACGCGCGGCGCCCAGAAATGCCTCCCGTGCGCGATTTGCACGCACCCATAGGACATGTCATGTGTTTCACGCAGCGCACATATGCTGCGTGAAATTCACTGACAGTCTGAACAGCCCCATTCATTAACATAGGTCTGTGCGATGCGCGTGAAAATCACGCGCGTAGCACGGACATAAAACCCGTTCGTGTGAATAAGGCCTAATGGTGATGGATCCGGTGCAAATGGTTCCAGTTTGTCACCGTTGTGTAAGGGCTCCGTTGTTTTGACGGGATGAACAGAACAGTCGACTTCGGTATTGATTCCGTCAAAACTACAGAACCCTTGCACAACGGTGACAAACGGAAACCATTTGCACCGGATCCGTCAGCATTGAAATCAATGGTGATGCAACAGGAAACCTATGGTTTCCGTTTATATTCCGTTCATGGGTTCCCTTGATGGAAAGCTCTGACGGAACGCCTGAACGGAGCCCTGACGTAGATGTGAACGAATCCCTTTAAGACACAAAATCCCATTGGTCAAAAATGAAATATATATATATATCATTCTCCGATCCCTTTTGCATGTAGAGAACATCATGATATAATAAACAAAAAAAAAACAAAAAGAAAAACAGGATCCTCCTGTTGGTGCGGGATATAAAGAAGGGTAAAAATAGGTTAGAAGCCGCCGTCCTTCTCAAAGATAATAATTTCTCGCTTACATCTAATGGAGTGAAGCGCTCAAGGGCGTCCTCATTTAAATCAATCGCTCTCCTCGATCTTTAACACACTGAAATGCCTTGAGGCAGGGAGACAAGAATAAGAAGACGACTCCATATGACATTATTTGGCGCTGTTCACATCTGCATCTTGGTTTAGACTTATAACCACTGGTGCCCAACTGACTCTATTGACTAATAATAGGGTCCCGTCAGCGTTCATCGTTTTGATACGTTTACGTCAAATCTGAAGGTATCTACGACAGAGATACAGATGCAAACATAGCCTAGCAGTTATGCGCCGCCATTTTTATTCTTTATAGTAACATAATTACATCATGTATGTCTCTATCCTAGTTCTGCCGCCTTCTCGTCGGTGCTCCCGACATTACATAGGGTATATGTGCCCCTCCGATGTGATCACTCTTTTCCTGCACTTTATAGGTCCATAGCACCCATTGAGGATAGGACCTCTATAGTGGCTGCCTTTATGCTAGGTCTACGCTTGGATATAAGGTTACTTTTCTTTTATTATTGACATTTCCCTTTACCTGTTCAAATATTTTTAAAGGTCAAACTGGAAAGAAAATCTCAAACATTGGAGAAGACAATGCACGGCAAAAACTGGTCAGCGAGGAAGAATTCCGGCGTCAGTTCATTTACATGCAGAGACCTTAATAAAATCGCTGCCATTATTTATAGCGTGTCCCTCGGGGAAGCGCTTTCTTGCAGTGGGTATGATATATTAATAGAAGAGTCAACCTGCTGTGCGGTTCTGTACATAATGTGATAAAAAATCACTGTCAGCTACAAATTAGCTTCCAGTCAATTTCAAAAACGCTTAGCACAAGGTCAGGAACAGACCACCAAATACTGAGCGAGGCAGGTATTGGTTCACGTAACAGGTGCTACCCTAGAAATACTGGACATAAAGTGTTCATTACTCACTACAGAAGTAGCCATAGGGTTAGGCAGTAAGCAGACGTCCACCCCTGAGTCACTGACAGCTCTTGAGTAAAATACAGGCAGTACCTCAGGATAAGTAATGTATGTACCCAGTGACTCCACCAGCAGAATAGCGAGTGCAGCTCTCGAGTCACTATGAACATACATTACTGATCCTGTACTGATCCTGAGTTCCATCCTGTATTATACTCCAGAGCTGCACTCACTATTCTGCTGGTGGAGTCACTGTGTACATACATTACTTATCCTGTACTGATCCTGAGTTACAGCCTGTATTATACTCCAGAGCTGTACTCACTATTCTGCTGGTGGAGTCGCTGTGTACATACATTACATTACTTATCCTGTACTGATCCTGCGTTACATCCTGTATTATAATCCAGAGCTGCACTCACTATTCTGCTGGTGGAGTCACTGTGTACATACATTACATTACTTATCCTGTACTGATCCTGAGTTACATCCTGTATTATACTCCAGAGCTGCACTCACTATTCTGCTGGTGGAGTCACTGTGTACATACATTACATTACTTATCCTGTACTGATCCTGAGTTACATCCTGTATTATACTCCAGAGCTGCGCTCACTATTCTGCTGGTGGAGTCACTGTGTACATACATTACTTATCCTGTACTGATCCTGAGTTACATCCTGTATTATACTCCAGAGCTGCACTCACTATTCTGCTGGTGGAGTCACTGTGTACATACATTACATTACTTATCCTGTACTGATCCTGAGTTACATCCTGTATTATACTCCAGAGCTGCACTCACTATTCTGCTGGTGGAGTCACTGTGTACATACATTACATTACTTATCCTGTACTGATCCTGCGTTACATCCTGTATTATAATCCAGAGCTGCACTCACTATTCTGCTGGTGGAGTCACTGTGTACATACATTACATTACTTATCCTGTACTGATCCTGAGTTACATCCTGTATTATACTCCAGAGCTGCACTCACTATTCTGCTGGTGGAGTCACTGTGTACATACATTACATTACTTATCCTGTACTGATCCTGAGTTACATCCTGTATTATACTCCACAGCTGCACTCACTATTCTGCTGGTGGAGTCACTGTGTATATACATTACATTACTTATCCTGTACTGATCCGGAGTTACATCCTGTATTATACTCCGGAGCTGCCTACTGGCAGAGTATTTCCACTTGAAATAATAACTCCTTGTGTTCTACGCCTCAGTCAAGTTGTTAGAAGATTTAACTTTGCCCTTTCTTACTTATTTAGGTCTTTCGGTCAGGCCGCCGTTACAGATCCCATCTCCCTATAACATGTACCCACCACATATGCTAAACATAAGTCTACAGGGATATACCTATATACAATACCGTACAAACCACAATAATCATCAAAACCCTGTAAGCCACTCATACCTCATCCATCTATGACATATATATGTGGGCCAATCCTCTATGCATCTAAATAAATAAAATACATCAATCACAAACCAATAATTTATCTGCTGATGGTAATAGAAAGGATCTGACCCTACAAGGACAACCAGAGTTTAGGGGTCTGTGAGGAGGAGCGAATGTCTCAAAGACCAGAGATCTAGTAAGGAATCCGGTCATCTGTAGATTACAATAACATCCAACAATTTATCTACAAGCCAGAATTCAATTACTTTTTTTTACTTGTATTTACGGTCATTAAAAAAAATGTTTTTCAATTTAACAAAAAATAATTAAATATAATCTCTATATATATATATATATATATATATATATATATATATATATATATGAAATATATATATAGAATATATAATTTTTCTTTTTTAATTAACTATTATACACAATAAAATTATACTGTATATACTTTAAAAAAGTATCTAATTTTTTATTATATATATATATATATATATATATATATATATATGGAATAAAAAAAATATGATATATAATCAAGCACACATATATACACGTACATGCACACGCATGAATCCTACTCACCACATACAGAATTTTGCATCCATTTTTGGATTCACCCGACATCCCTCCACCAAGAAAACCTCCATCTTCACCGCTAAATCGTCTCTTTCCAAGCAACTAGAACCCTATACAACCTCCATGTCCCCTGCAATGTGCACAACTGACGCCTCTTCCTCATCCAGCAGCAATACTATATGTGATAACTAGGGGATTACCTGCATGGAAGATTGCAGATTATTTCTTTTAAATCCATTTCAGAGACACTTCCTCTGCGGAAAGTTTTCAAGAGTTCATCGTGTAATATTAAGTGACTAAAGTGCATTTTTTTCTGTATGAAATAGAAAGTGAAATTCTTGTTTCTTTTCAAACTTGCACAATAATAATTATTTACAGTTCGGGATTGGCCTGGTGCCTGATGGAGAGAATCCAAGAGGATTTATACAAGGTGACCAGCAGAGGGCGCAACATCTGATTATTATATATAAAGTATCTCAATGTAAATAGCGAATATTGGCTAGAAAGGAAGACTCGCACGAGATCTGGGATTCTTCCTCCAGAATGACAACTTTTATTTGTATCTACAACAGTTAATGAAAGCAAACAAATCTGCTGCTTGGCTGAGACCTCATGTAATTACAGCCAATAGAACAACGCCCCTAGTGGCCAAAAGTTGAAAAAAATAATAATAATTGCAATGCAATTTTTTTTAAAATTACAATTCTGATCCCCAAAAAAAAGGCAAAAAAAACATACTTGAATTACTTATACACATAAATGACTTACGGCTTGCAGTTCTCTCATTAGGTCTATGGCCCTATTAGTGAATATTTCAAGGCTTTGGCAAAGTGATCTTTCCAATATATAAAAGGTACTCTTAAAGTAAATGGTCGCCATTGATGAACCTTTGCTTATACAATAAGGATTTGCATTGTTAGAATATGTAGAGGTTGTAAGTAGCCATAATATGGCCCCCATAGAAGTATATGAGGCCCGTTTTCAATCAAACGTTGCATTACAGCCCCATCCTCCTCTAAAAGTCTTTCTTATAAAAGACTGGGGCGATATGTTGCATAGGATGCCTTGCAATGTGTCCTCGTGTACAATCGCGACAAGAATATTGTCATTTTATGGAAACGGCAGAACACTGCATGCGATTCAGAAGGGGAACCTTTTTAAGAGTTAAAAAAAAAATCTGTGTCGAATTTCAATCATCACACAAAATTGTGACCACCTAGTTTAGAATAATTGGAAAAAATATCAAAACTTGTTTTTTTTGTTTTTTTTTTAGTTCGCATGTCCAAACGTAAACCAATAGAAATACGTAACATGCGAGATCGCGCTGCACGCCAATGTGATCATCACCCGTGATATATCGCCGTGTAGCTCGGGCCTATGGGAGAACATCTGGAGAATACGGTGCCACACAGAGGCTCCATTACATGGAATGATAGGGACTCATTGTGCCGCCGTACCGGCTCTGCTGTGCGCAGGGACAATCTGCAAATCACCATCTTCTTGGCTGCTCAACCAGTCAGCAGAATACAATTCCCATTTTGGAGAGAGGAGGGGAGGGGGTGCTGTAATAACAGTCAGCATTTGCTCCCCCTATGCAGCAGGCAATTTGGCCAATATATTCAGCAATCGCTAATAAGACAACTCCCTAATCCACTGATAAGACTTCATACAATAAAAGCTAAGCTGTTCTAAATAGGGGAGCTTTATAGGAAAATATCCCTGGGACTCTGTGCTCGGCTTTTCTTTTATTAATTACAATCAATTATATCTTTATAACATCCCCCTGCCAACACACAAATCATCCAATGGCAGGCGGCGAAACCAAACACGTCCTGGTGCTGGCCCCCTCGCCCACGATAAACACTGCGGCAATTTGCACGCCCATTGTGTGTTCTACAATAAAGCGGGCGCTCTGCCCTCTCTGTGCCTTTCTTTTCTGACTATTATGAACAAGTATAATCTGCGGTCTTGACTATCGGCCAGGACATTACGTCACTTTCCTTTTCTGCAAAGTCGATCGGAAAATAGATTAAATTAAAAAAATAAGCACTTTATAAATAGTCAACCTGAGCAACTATTCTGAAAGGTGTTTTTTTTGTTTTTTTTTACGATTTTTACATCGAAATTATTCATCACTATCAAGATATCCACTTGCTGTCAGTGAATGGAAACATTCTTTACATCCAGAGGCTGCAGCACAAACCTCTCTCCTGCCTTACTAGTTTGTTACAATGTATAAGTGCAGATAAAATGCATCAGTCTGGAGTTCACATAGAATTGTTTATACTGGATACATTGTAACAACCCTCAGGTGTGAGCGGTAATAGTTCTGTACAGGTTTTATAGCCGTAAACAGGAATGTTTCCATTCACCGAAAGCAAGCAGAGTAGTGAGGAATTGAAAATTTGCGGAACTTATTATATACAACGATTAAGCTTTATTTAGAGCAAAATGGAAAATCCCTTGAAGTACATCAGCAGGAAGCAACACCACACGAGGCATATTCCTGCGGGTAGAAATTGTAAGGCCGGATCCTGCGGATTTTCCATCCAGATTTACGGACGGAAAATACACAGCGGAATACTATACCAGCTATGGACTGGAATGGTATATTTCTGGGATCGGTGGGGGTCCCCACAACCCTCATAATGAAGCAGCTGCAACAAGGAGCGCTGCTGTGAAGGATAAATGCTGACAAGACCTCCGTCCCTCGGTGTTCAGGATCTAAAGGGGTCCTAGAGGTTGTATCCCCACCACCAATCAGACTGCTATGGCCTATTCAAGCAATATTCCATGTTATTCCAAAATGGGAATATTTTTGGGGGGAAATGCTCTAGTAACCCCAAATACCAGAATTTGAGGATCACCAAAACGCGTTGGGTTGCACCATACAGAGCAAGCACTGTGCCTAGCGGACGAAGCCGCAGTAGCTGGTGACTGTCAGCAGGTAGAGCAGAGCGCGGTGCATTGTCTGCTTCTGTGAATAGTCACATTCCGGTCATATCTGGTTTACATTTCCCGATCGCCGGGCTTTTCCCAGATAAGTCGTAAACCTTTGTGTGGCTTTTTTGTTGTTTTTTTTATTTTTAAAAAGTGATAAATGTCACTATTACATTAGATAGGGGAAACCAGGAACCTGCAGTCACACAACCCGCAGCAATAAAAATACCGCAGAATGTGGGGGCCACATTTATTTATATAAAGAATATATCCCTGGATTTGTTGTAAATGATGAAATAGATATGAGATGCCAGACAGAGAGACATATATGAGATAGATAGATGATAGATAGATATGAGATAGATAGATGATAGATAGATATGAGATAGATAGATGATAGATAGATATGAGATAGATAGATGATTAGATGATAGATAGATAGATAGATAGATAGATAGATAGATAGATAGATAGATAGATAGATAGATAGATAGATAGATAGATAGATAGATAGATAGATATGAGATAGATAGATATGAGATAGATAGATATGAGATAGATAGATATGAGATAGATAGATATGAGATAGATAGATATGAGATAGATAGATAGATAGATAGATAGATAGATATGAGATAGATAGATAGATAGATAGATAGATAGATGGATATGAGATAGATAGATAGATAGATATGAGATAGATAGATAGATAGATATGAGATAGATAGATATGAGATAGATAGATAGATAGATATGAGATAGATAGATATGAGATAGATAGATAGATAGATAGATAGATAGATAGATAGATAGATAGATATGAGATAGATAGATTATGAGATAGATAGATATGAGATAGATAGATAGATAGATAGATAGATAGATAGATAGATAGATAGATAAAGCGGTAAACACACAATTTTCAAAAATGCTGCAAACTGCACTATACTGCGCTAAAGAGAGGAATTTTTTAAACCCTACTGACTAAAATAGCTCCTGGTTATCCTGCAAAGTAGGGGTATGTTCACACGCAGTGACCAAAACCGTCTGAAAATATGGAGCTGTTTTCAGGCGAAAACAGCTCCTGATTTTCAGACATTTTTTTTAACTCACGTTTTTCGCAGCATTTTTTACAGCCGTTATTTGAGCTGTTTTTCAATGGAGTCAATGAAAAACGCCTCCAAAAACGTCCCAAGAAGTGTCCTGCACTGTTTTTGACGAGCCGTCTTTTTACGCGCCGTATTTTGACAGCGACGCGTAAAATAAAGGCTCGTGGGAACAGAACACCGTAATTCTCATTGAAAGCAATGGGCAGATGTTTGTAGGCGTATTAGGGGCGTTTTTCCAGGCGTAATTCGAGGCGTAAAACGCCCGAATTACGTCTGAAACCACTGCGTGTAAACATACCCTAGTAGTAGTAAGTGGTCTCCAACTCTTCAGCTGGGGTGAGTAATTAAGAGGTTCTGCAGTAGCTGCGGCGCAGTATTTTGTAAAACATATTGCAGCTGCTGAAGAGCCTCTGAAGATGCGGCATTACATGTCAATCAGTGGTTGGCATAGAAGAACCACCCAACATTACGTGATATACGACAGAGATAAGCGGCGTAATTCATCCCAATATAATTGTCAGGTTCTGGTATCAGAATACGATATTTACAGAAAATGAACATCTATTAGTGTAGTATGGATTATATTATACCATAGATTATATTATAGCATAGTGTGGATTATATCAGATTGTATTATAGTATAGGTGATATTACAATATATATATTATGATATAGTATGGATTAAAATATAGTTTTAGTATGGATTACATGTTATCAGATTATTTTATGGTATAGTATGGATTATGTAGAATATATTACATCATAGTATAGAGTATATTATATCAGATTATATTATGTTATAGTCTAGATTATATCATAGATGACATCATAGTAGGTGTTATATTATACCATAGATTCAATTATGGTACAGTATGGATTATATGATATCAGATTATATTATGGTATAGTCTACTATAGATTACAGGCGTAACTTGTTGCTCTCAGGCCTTAATGCAAAATCTTTACCAGGGCCCCCCACCAACCATGTGCCATATATAATACTGGTGTCTTAAGTAGCATTGGGGCATTTGGGCCCCCTAAGGCACAAGGGCCAACTGTTACCTCTGCACCCCCTATAGCTATGCAGGAATTTTAGAGCATATTTTATGGTGTCCCAGACATGGAATTGACCAGGACGAGACTTTGAACGGATAAAAGTGAGAAGAAAAAATGTAATTCTTTTACTTCCTTATTCGTTTTTTTTTTTTTACTTCCTTTAAATATTTGAACAGAAATCTGGCCGGGATTTTGTTTCCCTCTGGAGAAGTCGGTGTTTCTTCATCAAAAGTCAACTCACCCTGGATAACTCAGGTCCTTCAAGTCCTAGGATACGTCCGCACACAGCGAAACGCTGCGGAATCTCCGTCTAGAATTTTCCATGTGGAAATTCCGCAGCGTTTTTCGCAATTAAAATTGACATGTTGTAAATTGAGAATCGGCACCACAGGTCAATTTAGGGCAGTCTGCATCCTAATCACATACTACAGACTGCCATGAGCAGCAGTCAACAGTCCGCTGACGGGTGAGTATCAAATGCCACTACAGCTAAAGGCCCCAATTGAAAATACTATAGCAATTCCCTAATATATTCTGCAGAGGGGCCCTTCCCATTGGCAGAAATGCCTAGTTCTACAGGGAGAGGGGGATGTGTCACCATGTAATTAGGTAGATTCACCTTTAAGCAGTACGGAACAGCTAGGTGCCAAGTCTTGTAAAGGCAGCCATATTGTTTATCACCCAGCTTTCCCAGGAACAAAATGACTCAAGGATTGATACTTACTGAGGGTCTATAATGTAACCACCGATACATCTCTCAGCGCATGATATACAATAATTGCCACCACTACATTTCTGGACGCTCCCTTTATAGCCACTTCATGGCGTTGTGCAGCACATAACATTTTCTCAATTCAAAGTATTTCCCCTGGGCACATGAACATCATCAAAGCATCTCGGTTACCAATCCCCAAATAAGTATTCAACAGCTCCCTCTTCTATGGCACCATGACACTTGAAATTTTCTATAAGGCTGTCACCCAACTTTGCTAGAGACCGGAACGCCAAATCTTCCTAGTTAGGCAGCTATGTAGCAATAAAGGACGTGTCGATGCACAGTGAACCATATTTGTCATTCAGAGCTCCAGAAAAGATGAGTGAGAACCCCCCCCCCCCCACACACACACACACACACACACACTTAGAACTTGTATTGGAGTCTATATTGTGGTCACCCAGCTTTTTAAATAAACAGCTGAAAAGAAGAGGAAAACTCGACGAATGTTGAGGATTATTAGAATAGTAAATGACATAATATGAATGATCATTAATCCATGAGTAGAGGAGCTCTTTGGTATATTATTCCAACCATTAGATCTCTCAAAGGAGACCTAGCAGAATATAAACATAAAAGGCTGTCTGTAATACAGCCTAAACGTGAAAACAGTTTCTTAATATCTTACTTCTACCCAAAGATATGATACATTGAAGTTACAGGCCCAAAGCCTGAGGCTGCACTACTGAGAGTCTGACGACTACATGTCCCCCTTCTGATTTCCACATCAGCGTTCATTCACTGACTTATTCACACCAGGATTCAGTCACTGTCATCTGAGCTTCCACAATAGACTGCTCCCTGTCAACAGGAAATCAATAAAATTCAACATCTATTGCAGCTTTAGATGTGACTGGAGCATAAAACAACGTAACTCAGTATCAGTACAAGATAAGTAACACAAAGTATTTACAATGTTGCTTAGCGCTATATGTAAGCTGGGAAATGCTGGGGGACGTTTGTCCAAAGTGGAGTTGTCCTTTATAGTTCCGCTCACAAGTGAATTTGATGTCCTGTATATTTAGAGAGAGGGCAAATGTCGGCAAACTAGACTAGAGAATGATGGGGGGCAAATAGTTCCTTTGTGGCAAGAATGATCTTAGGTAAAAAGTTTAAAGGGGTAATCCCATCTAAGACATTTATCCACGGGATATGCCATAAATGTCTGATGGGTGCGGTTACCACAGCTGGGACCCGCATCTATCTCCAGAAAGGGGGTCACCGGACCGCCGTCTCACCAGGTGAGGCGGAAAAAACAGTAGAAAGCTGGTCGGTGTTTCTGTAGCTGCCGGCGGCTGGCTCCCTGGGTGGGACAGGGGTCTGTAGATATTGTGGATATGCCAGAAAAGTCTTAGATGGGAATATACCTTTAAGAAAAAAAATTGTGTATGTAGCCATAAGAATAAATGAGGTTTCTGGATACAAAGAAGTACATTCTGAATTGAAAATTTGAAACAAAATAGAAAAAAAAAAATCCTTGAAATGTAATAGGTTTAAAAAAAAAAAAAAAAAAAATAATAATTAATGCAAAAAATTTAAAGTGGAAGACCATCCAACCTTCCTTTCATGGTAAGTCTTACCCTAAGGCCTCCCACACACGAGCGTGTTTCGGCCAATTTGACACCCGTTTGGGTGAATTAGCCCTTAGACATAATAAGTACCTGGTATGAGAACACAAACCCACCAGGAAAAGTTCTAATTTAATTCCACAATCTACAAGCCGCCTGCAGTTTTCTGGGTGAACCACTGATGGATTACAGAGCCCACGGAAGCGGTCGCACTTTCCCAGAGCCCCCCGTGGGGCATATACGGGCTTAATTCTGCAGTGTTACATTTCCTCTTCACCTATAACTCTACCTGGGTGTCAGTATTCACTGACTTCGGTCATTATATTCATAAACCTGTATGATTTGGGCCGTTGACAGGACACTAGTTCCTTTGTAGCAAGGACTACATAGGTAAAAAGTTTAGGGAAAAACATTTTGTGTGTGGTCATAAGCTATGCACACAAAGCTCTCCGAGAAGGTAAATTCCCAGCAACAATTTAGAATGTTCTTGAACAAATCAGCAAATTTGTCCTTCCTCAAAAAACAAGACGAAAACTTGTGATCATCACCAGTAAGCAATACCAGACCCATCAAGACTCCAATCCTTCCATGGAATTTTTTAAAAAAAACATTAAGACACATCTGTAGAGGCAATTCAGCTGCCACCTTCATCTCGCTGAGTTAAGAAAAATTTGGCTTCAGCCCACTTTCTTCACAGAGATCCATGCCCACTCTGCCCAAAAGCCAAAATACATTGCGTAGTGAAACACTGCCCACTCCAATGGAATTGCATTGACTCATTTGGTCCACGTAACCCCAAATCCACAAGAGCAGAATTCTTGTGGGTAAACCCGACGTCACTCCAACAATGATCGAAGACAGAATAATAAAGATGAGATCTAGAACCACTTGTAGATGTGCAGAAGATACCGCCGCTTATCTCGGTTGCCCAAAAACAATGGAAGATACTAGGACTTGGTCCTTCGAAGCTGGCCATACAAAGAACATGTCCACCTTAACAACCGATTTTTTTATTTTTTTTGTCCCAATACATTAAAAATGAAAAAATGAAGCAATTTTGCAATAGGTCTTGATTAAAAATGTCCTATAATTCGGTTTCTACAGCACCTATGCAGACCTATGTGTCTCCGTGGTAACACACAAACCCTGTGTAGGCGGATACGGTAGTCATATTGCGTTTTATTGGTCCTCTAGTTCTTGCTACAATACATTAGGTAGGTCAGCAAACAGTAGGGGACAGATGGAAGAGAGTATGACTGCAGGATCAGACTACATAAAGTTTGCTTGTTGTCTGTTACTATGGAGACGCATAGGTTTGCATTGGAGCTGTAGTAACCGAATGATAGAACATTTTTAATTAAGACCTAATGCAAAGTTGCTTCGTTTTTAACTTTATAAACATTGGGACAATTAAAAAAAAAAAAATTGGTTGCGAAAGTGGACAAAGAATCAGACATTTACAGGTGGAAAATTCCAAGTATTTCTGATTACCAAGGAACGACCACTGCGCCAAAATGTACAATGTCGAGAGGACCTGGTTAACCACCATTAAAAAATATCCAGCACCAGTGGTGCAGAACGTCCAAAACAATTTACTAAACAAACAGATTTGATACTTGTTGGAAGAGGCCGCCAATCTATAGCCATCTCTACATGCGGCCATATTTAGATACATCCCAAGTCTTTGTACACTTCTACCAGGGCACAGGGAGGTAACAAAGAAGAGTCACAAACATTAGCAAGAGCAGAAGCTTGATGCAAAAAAGTGTCCCTCACTCTGGAAGATTGCTGGTGCCTACATAGTACACAGGCGTATATTGATTTCAATGGGCACTGTGTAATGTTTCAGGCAGTTCCCACCGAGGACCTGCTTAAAGGAATAGCGTTGTCCAAAGTGGCCAAAGACCGTGATGGCCCATACGGGTGAGAGATGGTCTACTTTTGATCTTGTATGACTGCCCTCAGACAATGTGCTTTAAAGGGTTACTAAACTATAAAAAAAACTTTTGACATGTCTAAAGTTTCGATCAGTGGGGGTCCGAGCACTGAGACACCCACCAATCGCTAAAACTAAGCTACAGAAGCGCTCGGGTGAGTGCTGTGCGGCTTCATTTCTGATCGGCTTTCCTGGGAGCGGTGTACGGGCTCAATAGAAAGTTTATAAGTCTGTACTCCACTCGCTCGGCTTTCTGAGGAAAGCCAATCAGAAACAAAGTGGCACAGCGCTCACCCAAGCGCTTCTGCTGCCACGTTTTCGTGATCGGTGGGGGACTCCGTGCTTGGACTCCCCATCAATCAAAACTTCTCACATGTCACTGACATGTCAAAAGTTTTTTAACCCCTTCCCGACATTTGACGTACATGTACGTCATGGAAAGTACTGACTTCCCGCATCTTGCCGTACATGTACGTCAAACGTTTGGCACCGGCTCAGAAGCTGAGCCGGTCCCATCATCACCGGATCTCAGCTGTATCTTACAGCTGACATCCGACTGTAACGGCGGGGACCGAAATTAGCTTCGATCCCCGCCATTAACCCCTTAAGTGCAGCGCTCAAACGCGATCGCTGCACTTAAGGTGTTTGCAGCTCATCGGAACCCCAGTAATGAAATTGCCGGGGTTCCGGTGGCTGCAATGGCAACCGGAGGCCTAATACTGGCCTCCCGGTCTGCCTAGCACCGAAGCCGGTCAAGATCCGCCCGGCGGCGGAGCCTGATCGGCTTCCGTAGCTGCCGGCAAGATGGCGCCGGGTCAGGAGCTGATCCGGCGTCATCAGCGGTGGAAGTCAGCTGTACTGTACAGCTGACATCCACCTGTAACGGCAGGAACCGGAGCTAGCTCCGATCCCTGCCATTAACCCCTTCGATGCAGCAATCGAAAGCGATTGCTGCATCGTAGCGGTTACAAGCAGATCGCCAGCCCTGACAGGCAATCGGGACTGGCGACTGCTGTTATGGCAACAGGAGACACAATGGTCTCCTGCTCTGCCATTACGGAAGCCGATTTAGGCCCCGCCGGGAGGCGAAGCCTAAACGGCTTGCTGTCAGTGAATGACTGACAGATCTAATACATTGCACTACATAGGTAGTGCAATGTATTAGAAAAAAAATAATCTGACCGTTGGACCTTCAAGTCCCCTAGTGGGACTTGAGAAAAAGTGTAAAAAAAGTATAAAAAAGTGTAAAAAAAAGTGCAAAAATTAAAAGTTTGAAAACAATAAAAGTTTCAAGTAATCAAATAACACACAATCCCCCTTTTACTCTTATCAAGTCCTTTATTATTGAAAAATAATAATAAACCATATGTATTTGGTATCGCCACGACCGGAGGTATCAAAATATTATATTATTTATTGCACGCGGTGAACAGCGTAAAAAAAACCCGTAAAAAACGTTACCAGAGTTTCTGTTTTTTAGTCACTTTGCCCTACAAATATTACAATAAAAAGTGATCAAAAAGTCGCACGTATCCAAAAATGGTACCTATAAAAACTATAGCTCGTCCCGCAAAAAACAAGCCCTCATACACCTCCGTCGACAAAAAAATTAAAACGTTATGGTTCTCACAACTTGGCGACAGAAAAAATACATTCTTTTTACAAAAGTAATTTTATTGTGCAAAAAGTTGTAAAACATAAAAAAGTTCTATAAATGAGGTATCGCCGGAATCGTACTGACCCGCAGAATAAAGGTAACATGTAGTTTATAATGCGTGGTGAACGCTGTATAAAAAAAAACCAAAAAAAGCTGTGCCAGAATTGCGTTTTTTGGTTTACCTGGCATCCCAAAAAATAGGATAAAAGGTGATCAAAAAGTCACATGTACCCCAAAATGGTACCAATAATAACTACAGCTCGTCCCGCAACAAACCAGCCCTCATACCGCTACGTCTATGAAAAATAAAATTAGTTATGGCTCCAATAAGTCAGGAAATAAAAAAATATGCAGTTGTGCCCGAGGAGAACATTTCTTCTGTTTCAAGAGGCGATTTATCAAGGACCTAAAATTAGGGAACCAGGAAGGGGAGGGCCCAAACATATCCGCTGGAAGCGACGGTGCCCGTATTATACCAGGATAATACTTTCCCAGCAAAATTCCCCAAACTACAAAGGCGCGGAGTGTGGACCAAAAGGGGGATAAGAAATGACACCATTTATCAGTGCGACACCGGCCTGTGCAGAAAGGATTGCTTCACAGCGTAACACACATCTATGGATTATATTTATTTTTTTATACCACCTGACTATGCCCCTTATATACTCCGCCCCGCTTACATGTACCCCCACATTATAAAACACCAGCAATACTCAAACAAATATAGTACCAAGCAAAATCCGCTCTCCAAAAGCCAAATGGTGCTCCCTCGGCCCTGAACCCTACAGCGTGCCCAAACAGCAGTTTCCTTCAACATATATGGCACCGTCATACCCGTGAGAACCCTTTTAACAATTTTTGTGGTGTGTGTCTCCAGCGTCATAAGCTGGGCATGACATATTTGCCACTGAATGGCATATCTAGGGAAAAATATAAATTTTTAATTTGCACCATCCGCAGCGCATTCATTTATGGAAAAGACCTGTGGGGTGAAAATGCTCACTACACCCCTTAATAAATGCCTTGAGGGGTGCAGTTCCATAATGGGGTCACTTATCAGGGGTTTCTTTTTATTATTTCACATCTGAGCCTCTGCAGTTGTGAACCAATACTTTGTAAATCGCCAAATTAGGCCTCCACTCCGCATGGTACTCTTCACTTCTGAGCCCTGTCATATGTCCAGACAAAAGATTAGGGCCACATGTAGGGTGTTTCTAAAACCGGGAAACACCGCATAATAATTAGAGAGCTGTCTTGTTATGGTGGCACAAGCCGGGCACCACATATTGGCATATCTATGGAAAAAAATCCCATTTTCACTCTGCAACATTGAGCGCACACTAATTTCTACAAAACACCTGCAGGGTTAAAATGCTTACTACACCCCTTGGTAAATGCATTGAGGGGTGTAGTTTACAAAATGGGGTCACTTCTGGGGGGTTTCCACTGTTTTGGGCCCACAGGTGCCCAGAAACCAATCCAGCAACATCTGCACTCCAAATGGCGGTCCTTCCCTTCTGAGCCCTGCCGTTTGCCCAAACAGCAGTTTATGACCACATATGGGGTATTGCCGTACTCGGGAGAAATAGCTTTACAAATGTTGGGTTCTTTTTTTCCTTTATTTGTTGAGAAAATGAAAAAATTTGCGCTAAAGCTACGTCTTATTGAAGAAAAAGGACTGTTTTTATTTTCACTGCCTAATTCTAATAAATTCTATGAAACATCTGTGGGGTCAAAATGCTCACTACACCCCTAGATGCATTCTTCAAGAGGTGTAGTTTCCTAAATGGAGTCCCTTTTTGGGCGTTTTCATTGTTTTGTCCCCTCAGGGGCTTTGCAAATGTGACCTGGCCTCCGCAAATCATTCCTGCTAAATGTGATCTCAAAAAGTCAAATAGTGCTCTTTCCCTTCTAAGCCCTGCCGTGTGTCCAAACAGCCGTTTATTACCACATGTGTGGTATTGTTTTACTCGGGAGAAATTGCTTTACAAATTTTGTGGTGCTTTTTCTCCTTTAGTCCTTCTGGAAATGAGAAAAAATTAGCTAAACCTACATTTTCTTTGAAAAAATGTAGATTATTATTTTCAGGGCCTACTTCCAATAATTTCTGCAAAAAAACTGTGGTGTCAAATCGCTCACTATACCCCTAGATAATTTCCTCAATGGGTGTTGTTTCCAAAATGGGGTCACTTGTGGGGGGTTTCCACTGTTTTGTCCCCTCAGGGGCTTTGTAAATGTAACATGGCCTCCGCAAACCATTCCTGCTAAATTTGAGTTCCAAAAGCCAAATGGCGCTCTTTCCCTTCTCAGCCTCGCCGTGTGTCCAAACAGCCGTTTATTACCACATGTGGGGTATTGTTTTACTCGGGAGAAATTTCTTTACAAATTTTATGGTGATTTTTCTCCTTTAGTCCTTGTGGAAATGAAAAAAAATTAGCTAAACCTACATTTTATTTGAAAAAATGTAGATTTTCATTTTCACAGCCTACTTGCAAAAATTTCTGCAAAAAACCTGTGGGGTCAAAATGCTCACTATACCCCTAGATAATTTCCTCAAGGGGTATAGTTTCCAAAATGGGGTCACTTGTTTGGGGTTTTCACTGTTTTGTCCCCTCAGGGGCTTTGTAAATGTGACATGGCCTCCGCAAACCATTCCTGCTAAATGTGAACTCCAAAAGCCAAATGGCGCTCTTTCCCTTCTCAGCCACGCCGTGTCTCCAAACAACCGTTTATTACCACATGTGAGGTATTGTTTTACTCGGGAGAAATTGCTTTACAAATTTTGCGGTGCTTTTTCTCCTTTAGTCCTTGTGGAAATGAGAAAAAAAATCGCTAAACCTACATTTTCTTTGAAGAAATGTTGATTTTAATTTTCACGGCCTACTTCCAATAATTTCTGTAAAAAACCTGTGCGGTGAAAATGCTCACTACACCCCTAGATAATTTCCTTGAGGTGTCTAGTTTCCCAGATGGGGTCACTTTTGGGGGATTTTGACTGTTTTGGCACCGCAAGAGCCCTTCAAACCTGACATGGTGCCTAAAATATATTCTAACAAAAATAAGGCCCCAAAATCCACTAGGTGCTCCTTTGCTTCTGAGGCCGATGCTTCAGTCCAGTAGCACGCTACGGCCACATGTGGGATATTTCCTAAAACTGCAAAAACTGGGCAACAAATATTGAGTTGCATTTCTCTGGTAAAACCTTCTGTGTTATAAAAAAAATTGTATTAAAAATGTATTTCTGCAGAAAAATATGAAATTTGTACATTTCACCTCTACTTTGCTTTAATTCCTGTGAAATGTTTAAAGGGTTAAGACATTTTCTAAATGCTGTTTTGAATACTTTGAGGGGTGATGTTTTTAAAATGGGGTGACTTTTTGGGGGTTTCTAATATATAAGGCCCTCAAAACCACTTCACAACTGAACTGGCCCCTGTAAAAATAGCCTTTTGAAATTTTCTTGAAAATGTGAGAAATTGCTGCTAAAGTTCTAAGCCTTGTGAGGTCATAGAAAAATAAAAGGATGTTCAAAAAACGATGCCAATCTAAAGTAGACATATGGGGGATGTTAATTAGCAACAATTTTGTGTATTATAACTGCCTGTCTTACAAGCAGATACATTTAAATTGAGAAAAATGCTAATTTTTGCAATTTTTCGCTAAATTTTGGTGTTTTTCACAATTAAATACTGAACATATCGAGCAAATTTTGCCAGTAACATAAAGTCCAATGTGTCACGAGAAAACAATCTCAGAATCGCTTGGATAGGTGAAAGCATTCCGGAGTTATTACCACATAAAGTGACACATGTCAGATTTGAAAAATGAGGCTCTGTCAGGAAGGTCAAAAGTGGCTAAAGAGGGAAGGGGTTAAAAGTTTATTTACCCTGTAAGCATGATGCTGATGATGTCATATAGAGCAGATTGCATTCTGCATATGGTGCAGCAGTTACAGGACGTCCTAAAACAGCCAATGTCTGCGGACACTGCAGGGAAGACAGGTGGAATTTGACTTCCCTGCGCTACTATGGGATCGCTCATCCTGATAAAAGAAAAATGGTCTAATAATAGAAGTATATAAGGCAATGACGGTTTATGACGTTTTCAAATAAAAACCTGTAATTTCACCTTTAGTTCACCTTTAGTTCAGAGCGTTCTGGCCGAGATGTACGCAGCTAGTGATTTTGGCTACAAATTAACCATAAAAATGTTAGTCTGATCGCTACAATCATAAGGGGAGATTTATCAAAACCGATGCAAAGCAAAAGTGGAATAGTTGCCCATGACGGCTGGAATCTGATTGGCTGCTATAAGTAACTCCTCCCCTTTTCCTTGTGTGTAAAACCAATTATAAGGAATCCCAGGGATTTAGAATGCTAAAATGGAAACTATTTTTCCTGTTCCCATCCAGCCAAAAAGTTTAGACCGACGTCCTGATAATAAATTACCCTCAATCTTTTAGATTGGGGCCAAAACCCGGCCTAAGGACTCAGGCAGATGGCCATACAATCTGAGTGCTACCATAATACTCATAAGGCCGAATTCAGACGAACGTCGGGAAACTCGGGCGTTTTTCACGTCCGAGTTGCCCCGGTGCAGGTCCCGTTTTCACGAATCCACATAGACTTGAGTCTATCGAGGGATCCGTGAAAACAGAAGAAAATAGGACATGTTTTATTTTTCAACGGACCCTTCACACGGTCCATTGAAACAGCTGCCATGGGAAATACATGCGTCCGTGTGACGGCCATTGTTTTAACTGATGTATACTACGGTCGTCTGAATTTGGCTTAAGTGTATAAGGTGCCCACTGTACCTCCAATTTAACGTGGAGGTTTTGTGTTATGGATTTTTCTGGAATCGCGACGAAACAAAAAAATTACATGTTTTTTTTTTTTTTAAATCGCCTCACGTTCCATCAGATGCATATAAAGAAGGTATATGAAAGCATTGCTTCTAAGAAAGAATATATTCGTATTATGGTGCCATATAGACACATGGAGTACCTACAGTCATTCAGGCACCATTCACACAGCTCTGCTGTACGCGTGAGCCCCAAGACGCCTTTCAAACGTCATATTCTAAATCTACAGGCCCTTATTTTACTTCTTGAGTGCCTCCAATTTTACAAAGTTATGGTCCGTTCCATATCAAGCCCTATCACAGAGATATTCCCCTCTAAAAGAATTAATAAGCACGGATGATAGTTCAGAACCTTTTTTTTTTTCCCCCGCCGACAATAGACTAATCAGTGTCCCGCTGCAGAGACCAGCAGCAATCAGCTCTAAATTGTGGGGTCAGCAAGTGCTCAATTCCCCTGCAGCGCCATCACAGGTGAAACGAAGCATTACACAATTCCCAATTAATTCAATGGACGTACCGGGTAACCTGCTCTGCTGTGGTTGATGGGGATCCTGAACGGGGACCCCCCCTCTATTTCAGAAATCCCTAATAGAGTATTTGAAAATGTTTTTTTCTAAACCAGAAAACCCCCTTTAAAAAATTGCCGTTTGCGGCCTACGGCTGCCTTAATGTGCATATTACTAAAATCTAAACTAGGAGACGTCCCTTCAATTACGCCTGAGTCAATATAGAAACCATTAATGTTATTCTGAATGTATGGTTTATCGGTGATAAACAGACGTGGTGCACGTGTTATTTTTCTGAGGACGATTACTACATATTCCACTGACATTTACTGGTAAAAGAAGGTTTCCCTGTTTAGGAGCTACTGGACCTTTAAAGAAAATCCCCTAATATTTCTCCAAGGCACATGTCCATTGCAACATAGCGATCCCAGCACTAGTGCATAGAACAAGAGTAAAGCAAAACTTTCTTGTTGGCAGTAAACAGCTCGGTCAGTGTTGCAGTGGGTGCCATAAATTCTACAGGTGGCAATTCTAAAATCCCCAAATCAGGGGAATTCACGGCAGCTCTTCTATTTTCCCCAAATAATTGGCATTTCAAAACAACACAAAACTTTTTAGCAATGACGCTTCTAATAAGTGAAATACAAATACCCCCCACTTCCCACAAGTACAATGTGACTACTCTCTTTAGACCCATAACCAGGGCCACCATCAGGGTAGTACTACTGGTACTGCCGTCAGGGGCCTGGCCACAATGATGAAAAATAGGGGTCCATCCGCTTCTCAGCTGCTTTAAACATTTAAAATGAGGGTCCCAGCATTAGTCGCTTGTTGAAAGGAACGGACCCTGCAATGTAATAGGGCCCGCTCCTTACTCTGAAGTAACTAACGCTGGGGCCCTGAGAGGACTAACAGAAGGGGAAGATGCAGCATGAGAAGCAGAAGCTGCGTGTGGAGATCCCGCCCACCAGACACATCCTTCTCTACACAGCCGACTGGACCTGCAGACTGGCGAGTGTCCCCCTCTCCATCCTGCTTCCCATTCCTCCTAACCCAACTTGTAGAATATATAAAGTATGTTAAAATGTTGTTTTTTTTTTGTTTCCCTAGCGTTTTTTTTTGCCGTGATTTTTTTGACGCGATTATATACATGTCGTGGCAAAACCGCGCTATTTGTGCAGCGATTACGAAAATTGCATAAAAATAAAAAAAAGGATACAAAACATGAAAAAAATAGTGCTTTTAGGCTATATTCTCACAGTGCGGTCAAATCACATTTTTGCCCCGATTTTGCAAAAATTGTGGCAAAAAAAATGGGATTTGACCACACTGTGTAAACTAGACTAAGGCCTTATTCAGACGGCCGTGTTCGGTCCGGGATATACATACTGTGTATCGGCCGTATTTCCAAGACTGACCCCAATTCATGGAGTAGGACTCCTAGCATCATAGTTATCAATGCTGCTGGGAGTCCCTGCCTCTCCGCGGGAATACTGCCCCATACTGTAATGATGCTTTCAGTACGGGACCAGGGACAGTATCCCCACGGGAAGGGAGGGACTCCTATGATTATAGATAACTGTGATACTAGAAACCCGGCTCCCTGAACTGTGGTCGGTCCAGGACATATGGCCGATACATGGTCCGTATATCACAGACCGAACATGGACATCTGAATAAGGCCACTTACTGGTCTCCTATTTTTGGTGCGGATTGCGCACTGAAAATTCACTACAAATTACAATATAAGGCGATATTCAGACCAGCGTGTATGAAATCAGACGTGAAGAACGGCCGTTTTTCCACAGACGATTGGCACCCGTTTTCACAGATCCCTCACAGACTTGAGTCTATTGAGGGATCCGTGAAAATGGACAAAAATAGGACATGTCTTATTTTTGTACAGGCCCTTCACACGGTCCGTTAAAGCAACGACCATATGAATAACCCCATAGAAATACATGCAGCCGCGTGTAGGCTGTTAAAAAAAAAACGTCCTTCACACGAACGATTAACACGTTAGTCTGAATAAGCCCTGACTCATGTGAATGGGGTTTTCAAAACCACAGGCACGTGCAGCAGAAAAAAATCTGCATGGAATTTAGGACGTGCTGCGGATTTTTAAATCCTCATCATGCCTATTATGTTGCAGAATCGTAACGTATTTCAGCCTTTACAATGTAAAGGGTTAATTTGCTATAAATCCCTAGCAAAATCTTTAAGGCGACACACACAGATTGAGGAATTTGGTGAACAAAATCTGCATCAAAACCGCAGGTAATTCCGCAGGTAAAATCTGCACCTAATAGTACGGGTTTTTTTTATACGTTTTTAAGGTGCGGTTTTTACATTTTGATGCGGAAATAGGTGCAGGTTTTATTTTTTATCTAGTCAGAAACAATTCGCAAGCGGAAACGCAAGATAAATTGACATGTAGCAGATTTTCAAATACGAACCGCAGGTAAATTTTTGTGCAGCAAATGCGACATGTAGATGAGATTTCTTGATCTCATTTACTTTACTAGATTACACTGCGGATTTGCCGCCCGAAAATACCCGCGGCAAATTTGCACGTAATAAGTATCGTGTGCATTTGGCCTTAGAGTTTTTTTTTTGTTTTTTTTTAACTCCCCCTAAGTCCCCGTTCACACATGTTGGATTTTATACGGATTCCCATGACATCCTGATGATGCTGCACCCCTGCATATGGGGTTTCCACAACCCAGTTCACATGCTATAAAAATTTTCCACGAGTATTTTTGTCCGCACCATGAAAATAAATCCAGCACAGCAATAAGTAGCGTGCGACTTATATGACATGGAAAAGTCGTGGATAAGAAACTTTGAATGACAATGGGACTTGGGCCTTGTTCACACAGTTTTTTGCAGGCAGAAAAATCTGCCTCGAAATTCCTTCAGGCTTTCACTGCCTCCCATTGATGTCAATGGGAGGTCAGAGACGGAAATGCCAGAAGAAAGGACATGTCGCTTTTCCCCGTCAGCGTTTTTTTCCGCTCGCGTAAAAAAAAAAACGCCTCCGCCTCCCATTGAAATCAATAGGTGATTTTGGACGTTTTTTGCTGCAGTTTCTGACGTGGTTTCCGTAGCAAAAAAACTGCGTGAACAGGGTCTTATTCTCATGCGGATCTGCTACACGCTTGTGGCATCTGCGTCAGAAATCAAAGGGAAAACCTCCGACTTTTGCTGTTGAAAAACACATTGAACTTTAATGACAACGTAAGAGCGGAGCATTAGTTCTCCTTACATCCTCACAAGCGCTTCCCCCTCCCTTAAGGCCCGATTCACATCGTGTTGTTGCCCTAAGTTTATTGTGTAGTCAGGAAATCTCCTAACATACACTATAAACGACGTAAACGATAATTCACAGGGCTCCATTATGTCCTTTTTAGCCTCCGTCGGGCTGGTAGACGTCGTTATACTTTATTTTTGAAGGATGGAATAGCGTAGTAGACTATATATATATACACACACACACATGGAGATAGTAGACTTTGCTATTCCATCTGTAGAGATTCCACAAAAAAACGTATACCGCTCCTGACATGAGTATGTGGACAGTGATGTCAGGAGCTTCCCAATGCTGGAGTCCCCAAACGGAGCATCACAAGTGCTCCACCCGTGGACTTTGTCCCTGGGGAAGCTCCTGACATCACTGTCCATATATGTAAAGTGACGTCAGGGGATTCTCCAGGGCCGGAATCACTGGCCAGAGCGCTGCCGACGCTCCGATCAGCGCCAGAGTGTCTGGGCAGAGCGCTAGCAGAAGGCTCCAGCCCTGGAAAGCTCCAGACGTCACTGCCATTCATGGACAGTGACTTCAGGAGTTTCCCCATGGCCATTCCCCAAGCGAATTATCCCACTATATGCCATAAAGTGGGATACGTTTTGGCTGAATAGATCAAAATCCAGAGCATTAACCCGTCACTGCCGGCTCCATGGTTTCGTTCACTGTAATTAACATCAGCACCAAAACCAGTTAATGCGTATAACGTACAAACATGAGTGCCACACTTTCTGTTGCCCACCCCCGGTAATGGAGAGGAGGCCTAGAAATTCCTGATGGCAGCACTGCCCGTAACTCTCAAATGTAGATGCCACACGTCTTCGAGTCTTTTAGGGTTAAAAGTTTAGCCGTTGTATACATTGAATGATTTTATTGCTACAATCACAACCATTCCCTACAATATATTCTATAATGGCAGCAAATGTTTAAAGGGCAACTGCACTTTTAAATGTCAGATAACCCCAATCAGTGGGGAACCATCAGCTAGCCCCCGACCAGAATCCATTCTGCTCTGGTCAGAAGTATCTGTCACTTTAAATCTTCGGAAGCACCACAGATTTGGCGTCTATGAAGATTTCGGAGAGCAATGAAGGATGGTGGGGTCTTTTTTTTTTTTTTTTTACTAGTCACAGAATCTTCCTTTGTCGAAATGTTCAGGAATCGAGGCTCCTGGACCACATCAATGTCTCTATGACCCATCAGAAGATGATGAGATATGGAGCTCCCCTCTAAATATGCAATGATTTTTATAGAGGTGGCACCCTGGAAACCGAGGATCCAGAAGCAGAAATTGTACAAATTTACCTTAAAGAGGCTCTGTCACCAGATTTTGCAGCCCCTATCTGCTATTGCAGCAGATAGGCGCTGCAATGTAGATTACAGTAACGTTTTTATTTTTAAAAAACGAGCCTTTTTGGCCAAGTTATGACCATTTTTGTATTTATGCAAATGAGGCTTGCAAAAGTACAAGTGGGCGTGTTTAAAGTAAAAGTCCAAGTGGGCGTGTATTATGTGCGTACATCGGGGCGTGTTTACTACTATTACTAGCTGGGCGTTCTGACGAGAAGTATCATCCACTTCTCTTCAGAACGCCCAGCTTCTGGCAGATCACGCTGTGACGTCACTCACAGGTCCTGCATCGTGTCGGACGAGCGAGGACACATCGGCACCAGAGGCTTCAGTTGATTCTGCAGCAGCATCGGCGTTTGCAGGTAAGTCGATGTAGCTACTTACCTGCAAACGCCGATGCTGCTGCAGAATCAACTGTAGCCTCTGGTGCCGATACGATGCAGGACCTGGGGCAGGAAGTGAGTGACGTCACAGCGTGATCTCTGGAGAACACGGCTGTGTCTGCACTGTCAGAAGCTGGGCGTTCTGAAGAGAAGTGGATGATACTTCTCGTCAGAACGCCCAGCTAGTAAAAGTAGTAAACACGCCCCGATGTAACGAACACAATACACACCCACTTGGACTTTTGCAAGCCTCATTTGCATAAATAAAAAAATGGTCATAACTTGGCCAAAAATGCTCGTTTTTTAAAAATAAAAACGTTACTGTAATCTACATTGCAGCGCCGATCTGCTGCAATAGCAGATAGGGGCTGCAAAATCTGGTGACAGCCTCTTTAAGTGTAATAATTTAAAGTAATCTCGTCTAAACATTTCTGCAGGACAATACAGATGGACGTCGCACATTAACGTAATAATCCACACAGGTTATTGTAACAAGAGCAATAGGAAATCCAGAAACCTTCCTACCCCTGCGATCATTACTTTATATTACATCTCTCCAGTGCGGAGAACCAATAGAGCATCAATAATATTAACTGCTGACTATATGGTTAGTGTTCCTTTAAATGGGAATTGAACTTCGCCTATAGACTTTCAGAAGGTTAACATTCCCTGGGGCTGCCCTTCGACCTTATGTGTGAACGGCGCATGTACTGCTGAGTCCCAGCAATTCTGGGAGGCATATGCCGGCTCCCCGAGAAAAAATATTATTCCGTAAAAACGACACTTCCAGGAGAGAACAACTCCTTGGTACGGCATAAGATGGAACTCCTTTTCCCATTCGTTGGTTGAACTTGATGGACATGTGTATTTTTTCAACCGTACCAAGTACAAAATTGGAGCACACAGTGGTGTTATAATATGACCGTGGACATTGGCCTCCATCAAAAACTAACTATAGACCACCATCTACACAGTCTGTGGTCTTCCCATGGTAATGACTAGTGATGCCAAATCTGTGCCAGGTCCCAATAGAAAGCGACTACATAGGGTGTAGCTGCCTTCTCTATTGGCTGATCACAGAGAACAAAGGAGTTCCTTACGTGCGGTAAAGGTTGCCACTTTTATCAAACCCGTTCTAATCAAAATGCATACGGAGAAAACACCGACCCCAGATACGACGGCAGATGTCCTAACACGGGCTGGACATGTGTGGCCCCTTGGTACAATTAAGGGCCACAACATTTATATGTAGTTAACCAAAGACTGCCATAACCCACAGTATACGGATGAGAGGATGCACTAGATTCCCCTATACCTGCCTCCTTCGAGTAAGGAAATGGTCATAATGCAATTCCCTACAAATTTTGCTTCCAAATATGGTGGCACATGTTGCAAAAATGATTACCCAGACAGGATACGTAATTTGATAAGAGCTCATATTATACCGATGACCCCCAAAACATGAATTTCCTAATATTAAAATCGGAGGCTCGTGTAAAATAGTAAAAGGATGTGGAAGAAAAAAAAATTCCAGAAGATCCGGACAAATGTTTCTCAATGACTCAAGATGCGGGAACATTCTGCTGGTCTTATGTAGATTAGTAATGATGACACAAGGATGATAGTAAGTATTGCCCAACAGTAACGTGCGCTCCTGGAATTACCTCACATGGTCAGAACATGACGTCTGGAGTGAAGTAATGAGGGGCCGGGCACGGACATGTGAATCCCATACCAATGACCTCAGAATATTAGCAGCCCATGTAAGAGCAGCAGCTGTGCGGGAGCGCAAGGACTGCTTATAAATAATAATCTAGAATATTACAATAGAAATAATACAGTGTTTTCTAGACAAGTAACTATATAAGAACATCATGTACATAATAAATAATAATAGTTATACTAGTGACTCTACAAGTATCACAGATCACCTATTCACAGGCCATGAACAGAGGAATTTGTGAGGTTAAAAGCGATAAAAAAAAAGTTTTTTTATAATTGAATATTTTATACAACTTCAAGAAAACAAGTTCCTCCAGCGTGAGTCAGGGAGAAGTTTATCTAGTGCAAATTATGAATCACAAAGAAGAAATGATATGTTACAGAATGTCTCTATGTACATGTATAGATTTATTTATTTATGTATGAGTATTTATGTGTGTATGTATGTAGGAGAGTGTGTGTGTGTGTGTGTGTGTGTGTGTGTGTGTGTGTGTGTGTGTGTGTGCAGGAATGTATGTATGAGTATGTATGTAGGTATGAGTATGTATGTATGTAGGAATGTATGTTTGTATGCAGGCATGAATATGTGTGCGTGCATGTATGTATGTGTATATATATATATATAGGAATGTATGTATGTATGCAGGAATGAGTATATATATATATATATATATATATATATATATGCATGTAGGCATGAGTATATATATATATATATATATATATATATACACACATGTAGGTATAAGTATGTATGTAGGAATTTATGTATGCAGGCATGAGTATTTATGTAGGTATGAGAATGTATGTATGTAGGTAGGAATGAGTATGTGTGTGTGTATGTATATAGAAATGTATGTATGCATGTAGGTATGAGTATGTAGGAATGTATGTATGTATGTATGTATGTAGGAATGAATATGTGTGAGTGCGTGCATGTATGTATGTATATATATATGTAGGAATGTATGTATGTATGTATGTATGTATGTAGGAATGTATGTATGTATGTATGTAGGAATGAATATGTGTGAGTGCGTGCATGTATGTATATATATATGTAGGAATGTATGTATGTATGTAGGAATGTATGTATGTAGGAATGTATGTTTGTATGTAGGCATGAATATGTGTGTGCGCGTGCATGTGTATATATATGTAGGAATGTATGTATGTATGTATGTATGTAGGAATTTATGTATGCAGGCATGAGTATTTATGTAGGTATGAGAATGTATGTATGTATGTATGTATGTATGTATGTATGTAGGTAGGCATGAGTATGTGTGCGTATGTATATAGGAATGTATGTATGCATGTAGGTATGAGTATGTAAGAATGTATGTATGAGTATGTATATATATGTGTGCGTGCATGTATGCATGTAGGTATAAGTATGTATGTATGTATGTATGCAGGCATGAGTATCTATGTAGGTATGAGAATGTATGTATGTATGTATGTATGTAGGAATGTATGTATGTAGGAATGTAGGCATGAGTATGTGTGTATGTCTATAGGAATGTATGTATGCATGTAGGTATGAGTATGTAGGAATGTATGTATGTAGGTATGAGTATGTATGTAGGTATGAGTATGTATGTAGGTATGAGTATGTATGTAGGTATGAGTATGTATGTAGGTATGAGTATGTATGTAGGTATGAGTATGTATGTAGGTATGAGTATGTATGTAGGTATGAGTATGTATGTAGGTATGAGTATGTATGTATGTATGTATGTATGTGTGTGTGTAGAAATAAATATGTGTGTGCGAATGCACCTATAGGTGTGTATGTATGAATTTATATACAGGTGTGTATTTATGCTTGTGGGTATCTGAATTTCTGTATATATGAATGTATGTATATTTGGTTATGCATAAGCATATACTGTATACGTATGAAGGTATGTAGAGGTGTATGCCTGTATAAAAACATATATGAAAGAATGAATATCTATATGCTCAGGCACTGGTTATCTACACGTCCCATCACTATATACACATGATGACATTGCAGACAGAACATATCAGCATTTACCAGCAGCAGCCATCACTGTCCATTCCTATAGCTTCACATTACAGCAGCAATATAGGACCTGATAACCCTTTCCATTTAACCCTTTACATCACATCTGCAGAGCATGACACCCGGCCTTCAAAATAGTACACAAACCCCTAATAACACATTACAAGTCAGGCACACAACTTAGTCCTCCACACCAGGCCCCTCAGAGACCCAACGCCACCCCCAGAGACCCAGGCAAAGGAACACTGGCCCTTTAAGCATATGGTCCTCCCACATGCACAGACAGAGCTACATTGTAACAGATCAGGGATCAGTAGGATACATGGGGTGACCGGGATAGTGGGGGAGCAGGATGCCCCTTTTCCCTCTCCCTGTATACAATGCTGGTGGGGGCTACTTACTATTATTCATCAATACGGAGCAGCCAGGAGGAGGAAGAGGAGGACGCCCGGGTCAGAGACAGCCGCCCGAGACTGTGCTCACAGCAAATGTACAAAAACGGGCATTGCAAGTGTGAAACAGCCCCGACGTGAGGCGCAGAAAAGCCCCTGATCACCCGGCGCCCAGCGCTCCCTGCTGCACCGCCCCACTGCTGCTTTTTTTTTTTTTCTCTCTCTCTCTAGTCTAACTGGAAAGTCCCTAAAGCTCAGTAACTTCCTCTGCTATGAATGGAAATCCCCTACTACAGCTACAGAAAGCAGGACAAGCGCCGCTGTGAGAGCAAGACAAAGCTCAGCTGCTGCTAAACGTGTGATACCAGACTACTGCCCCTACTAGACACATAATACCAGACTACTGCCCCTACTAGACACATAATACCAGACTACTGCCCCTACTAGACACATAATACCAGACTACTGCCCCTACTAGACACATAATACCAGACTACTGCCCCTACTAGACACATAATACCAGACTACTGCCCCTACTAGACACATAATACCAGACTACTGCCCCTACTAGACACATAATACCAGACTACTGCCCCTACTAGACACATAATACCAGACTACTGCCCCTACTAGACACATAATACCAGACTGCTGCCCCTACTAGACACATAATACCAGACTGCTGCCCCTACTACACATATAATACCAGACTACTGCCCCTACTAGACACATAATACCAGACTGCTGCCCCTACTACACATAATACCAGACTGCTGCCCCTACTACACATATAATACCAGACTGCTGCCCCTACTACACATATAATACCAGACTACTGCCCCTACTAGACATATAATACCAGACTGCTGCCCCTACTAGACACATAATACCAGACTACTGCCCCTACTACACATATAATACCAGACTACTGCCCCTACTACACATATAATACCAGACTACTGCCCCTACTAGACACATAATACCAGACTGCTGCCCCTACTACACATATAATACCAGACTGCTGCCCCTACTACACATATAATACCAGACTACTGCCCCTACTACACATATAATACCAGACTGCTGCCCCTACTACACACATAATACCAGACTACTGCCCCTACTACACATATAATACCAGACTGCTGCCCCTACTACACACATAATACCAGACTACTGCCCCTACTACACATATAATACCAGACTGCTGCCCCTACTACACACATAATACCAGACTGCTGCCCCTACTACACATATAATACCAGACTACTGCCCCTACTAGACACATAATACCAGACTGCTGCCCCTACTACACATATAATACCAGACTGCTGCCCCTACTACACATATAATACCAGACTGCTGCCCCTACTACACATATAATACCAGACTACTGCCCCTACTAGACACATAATACCAGACTGCTGCCCCTACTACACACATAATACCAGACTGCTGCCCCTACTACACATATAATACCAGACTGCTGCCCCTACTAGACATATAATACCAGACTGCTGCCCCTACTACACATATAATACCAGACTATTGCCCCTACTACACATATAATACCAGACTGCTGCCCCTACTAGACACATAATACCAGACTGCTGCCCCTACTACACACATAATACCAGACTGCTGCCCCTACTACACACATAATACCAGACTGCTGCCCCTACTAGACATATAATACCAGACTGCTGCCCCTACTACACATATAATACCAGACTGCTGCCCCTACTACACATATAATACCAGACTACTGCCCCTACTAGACACATAATACCAGACTACTGCCCCTACTAGACACATAATACCAGACTGCTGCCCCTACTACACATATAATACCAGACTGCTGCCCCTACTACACATATAATACCAGACTGCTGCCCCTACTAGACACATAATACCAGACTACTGCCCCTACTAGACACATAATACCAGACTACTGCCCCTACTAGACACATAATACCAGACTACTGCCCCTACTACACATAATACCAGACTACTGCCCCTACTAGACACATAATACCAGACTACTGCCCCTACTACACATATAATACCAGACTACTGCCCCTACTAGACATAATACCAGACTACTGCCCCTACTAGACACATAATACCAGACTACTGCCCCCACTAGACACATAATACCAGACTACTGCCCCCACTAGACATATAATACCAGACTACTGCCCCTACTACACATATAATACCAGACTGCTGCCCCATCTACACATATAATACCAGACTACTGCCCCAACTACACACATAATACCAGACTACTGCCCCTACTAGACACATAATACCAGACTACTGCCCCTACTAGACATATAATACCAGACTACTGCCCCTACTACACATATAATACCAGACTACTGCCCCTACTAGACACATAATACCAGACTACTGCCCCTACTACACATATAATACCAGACTACTGCCCCTACTAGACACATAATACCAGACTACTGCCCCTACTAGACACATAATACCAGACTACTGCCCCTACTAGACACATAATACCAGACTACTGCCCCTACTAGACACATAATACCAGACTACTGCCCCTACTAGACACATAATACCAGACTACTGCCCCTACTAGACACATATAATACCAGACTACTGCCCCTACTAGACACATAATACCAGACTACTGCCCCTACTACACATATAATACCAGACTACTGCCCCTACTAGACACATAATACCAGACTACTGCCCCTACTAGACATATAATACCAGACTACTGCCCCTACTACACATATAATACCAGACTACTGCCCCTACTAGACACATAATACCAGACTACTGCCCCTACTAGACACATAATACCAGACTACTGCCCCTACTAGACACATATAATACCAGACTACTGCCCCTACTAGACACATAATACCAGACTACTGCCCCTACTACACATAATACCAGACTACTGCCCCTACTACACATATAATACCAGACTACTGCCCCTACTAGACACATAATACCAGACTACTGCCCCTACTAGACATATAATACCAGACTACTGCCCCTACTAGACATATAATACCAGACTACTGCCCCTACTAGACACATAATACCAGACTACTGCCCCTACTAGACACATAATACCAGACTACTGCCCCTACTACACATATAATACCAGACTACTGCCCCTACTAGACATATAATACCAGACTACTGCCCCTACTAGACATATAATACCAGACTACTGCCCCTACTACACATATAATACCAGACTACTGCCCCTACTAGACATATAATACCAGACTACTGCCCCTACTAGACACATAATACCAGACTACTGCCCCTACTAGACATATAATACCAGACTACTGCCCCTACTACACATATAATACCAGACTACTGCCCCTACTAGACATATAATACCAGACTACTGCCCCTACTACACATATAATACCAGACTGCTGCCCCTACTACACATATAATACCAGACTACTGCCCCTACTACACATATAATACCAGACTATTGCCCCTACTACACATATAATACCAGACTGCTGCCCCTACTACACATATAATACCAGACTGCTGCCCCTACTACACACATAATACCAGACTGCTGCCCCTACTACACACATAATACCAGACTGCTGCCCCTACTACACACATAATACCAGACTACTGCCCCTACTACACACATAATACCAGACTGCTGCCCCTACTAGACACATAATACCAGACTGCTGCCCCTACTACACACATAATACCAGACTGCTGCCCCTACTAGACACATAATACCAGACTGCTGCCCCTACTACACACATAATACCAGACTGCTGCCCCTACTAGACACATAATACCAGACTACTGCCCCTACTACACATATAATACCAGACTACTGCCCCTACTACACACATAATACCAGACTGCTGCCCCTACTAGACACATAATACCAGACTACTGCCCCTACTACACATATAATACCAGACTACTGCCCCTACTAGACATATAATACCAGACTACTGCCCCTACTAGACACATAATACCAGACTGCTGCCCCTACTAGACACATAATACCAGACTACTGCCCCTACTAGACACATAATACCAGACTACTGCCCCTACTAGACACATAATACCAGACTGCTGCCCCTACTAGACACATAATACCAGACTGCTGCCCCTACTAGACACATAATACCAGACTGCTGCCCCTACTACACACATAATACCAGACTACTGCCCCTACTACACACATAATACCAGACTGCTGCCCCTACTACACATATAATACCAGACTGCTGCCCCTACTAGACACATAATACCAGACTGCTGCCCCTACTAGACACATAATACCAGACTGCTGCCCCTACTACACACATAATACCAGACTACTGCCCCTACTACACACATAATACCAGACTACTGCCCCTACTACACACATAATACCAGACTGCTGCCCCTACTAGACACATAATACCAGACTGCTGCCCCTACTACACACATAATACCAGACTGCTGCCCCTACTAGACACATAATACCAGACTACTGCCCCTACTAGACATATAATACCAGACTACTGCCCCTACTAGACACATAATACCAGACTGCTGCCCCTACTAGACACATAATACCAGACTGCTGCCCCTACTACACACATAATACCAGACTGCTGCCCCTACTAGACACATAATACCAGACTGCTGCCCCTACTAGACACATAATACCAGACTGCTGCCCCTACTACACACATAATACCAGACTGCTGCCCCTACTAGACACATAATACCAGACTACTGCCCCTACTAGACATATAATACCAGACTACTGCCCCTACTAGACACATAATACCAGACTACTGCCCCTACTACACATATAATACCAGACTACTGCCCCTACTACACACATAATACCAGACTACTGCCCCTACTACACATATAATACCAGACTACTGCCCCTACTACACACATAATACCAGACTACTGCCCCTACTACACATATAATACCAGACTACTGCCCCTACTACACATATAATACCAGACTACTGCCCCTACTACACATATAATACCAGACTGCTGCCCCTACTAGACATATAATACCAGACTGCTGCCCCTACTAGACACATAATACCAGACTGCTGCCCCTACTACACATATAATACCAGACTACTGTCTCGTACTGAAAACATGATTACAGTACGGGACAGTTGTCCTGCAGCGAGGCAGGGACTCCTAGCATCGTACATAAGTATGATGCTAGGAGCCCAGCTCCCTGCACTGTGTTCGGTCCGGGACTTGCGGCCGAAATACGTCCGTCAATTACGGACGTAATTAGTGTGTGTGCACATACCCTAAAAGTTACACTCTCTTATATAAATAATATGCGTAGGGTAAAACTTTATTTTTTTTATTTTCTCTTTTAAAGTAAAATAAAACCTTTAAAGTGCAGCTAAACGTTTGACAAACTTCTGACATGTCATAGTGACGTGTTAGAAGTTTGGATTGGTGGGGGTCTGAGCACTGAGACCCCCACCAATCACTAGAACGAAGCATATAATAGAACTAGTGTGACCGCTCGTGTGACCGCTCAGCTGCTTTGTGTCTGTTCGGTTTTTTCCGGAAAGCCAATGTATCGGTGTACGGGCTCATAGACTTTCTATTGAGTCCGTACACCGATACATTTATTTCCGGAAAAAGCCGAACACTAAGCGGCTGAGCGCTCACACGAGCTCTTCTGCTGCTTCGTTGTAGCGATTTGTGGGGGTCTCAGTGCTCGGTCCCCACCAATCCAAACTTCTAACACGTCACTATGACATGTCAGAAGTTTGTCAAACGTTTAGCTACACTTTAAATACTTCCAATCTATTGTGTGGCAGATGTTTATTTCATATTTTGTATTATACTTACATTGTGCTGTACAATGTGTGATCCCAGCCCTAAAGTCCAGAGCTGCATTTACAATTCTGCTGGCCTTAGAGCTGAAATCTCCCATTATTCCCTGGTTGTTCAGTATCTGTACAAAGCTTGCTCTGGTGCTTTGCATTTTGGGAAATTTCATATTTACACCAGACTATGTGCAGTGATGTGATATACAGTCCTCCCTACATTATAGGAGCTCAGCGAAGATGTTAGGGGATGTGTCTGTCAACATGATGGTTGACTGTTACCAATAATAACCAGCAGAAGTGTGAGTGCAGCTCTGGAGTATAATGCAGGATATAACTCAGGATCAGTACAGGATAAGTAATGTAATATATGTACACAGTGACTCCACCAGCAGAATAGTGAGTGCAGCTCTGGAGTATAATACAGGATGTAACTCAGGATCAGTACAGGATAAGTAATGTATGTACAGTGACTCCTCCAGCAGAATAGTGAGTACAGATCTGGAGTATAATACAGGATGTAACTCAGGATCAGTACAGGATAAGTAATGTAATGTATGTACACAGTGACTCCACCAGCAGAATAGTGAGTGCAGCTCTGGAGTATAATACAGGATGTAACTCAGGATCAGTACAGGAGAAGTAATGTATGTACACAGTAACTCCACCAGCAGAATAGTGAGTGCAGCTCTGGAGTATAATACAGGATGTAACTCAGGATCAGTACAGGATAAGTAATGTAATGTATGTACACAGTGACTCCACCAGCAGAATAGTGAGTGCAGCTCTGGAGTATAATACAGGATGTAACTCAGGATCAGTACAGGAGAAGTAACGTAATGTATGAACACAGTAACTCCACCAGCAGAATAGTGGTAGGAATCAATGGAGAGAGCTGCGCACATGAGGGCCACCTCTCCACTCATACTCCCCCAGATGTGGGAGCCACTTCACCAGGCGATCCCCGTTCTTGAGATAGGTCTGAGTGGCAGAGCTCAGACATTTATGGCACATCCCATTGATCTGCCATAAATGTAGATGGTGGGAATAACCCTTTGACTAATTTTTTTTCTAAAAATGCATTAGTGTCTGCCGCTCTGCTGGGAATCATTAGATTCAGTTCCCGGTTATTTTAGAACATTTCAAGAATTGCAAAGCAGTTTTTATTTGACACATTAATCATGCGTTTCCCCAAAAATGAAAATGTCTGGATCTTTGACTAAAAGGATTCAGAGGGAAATTCCAGTCGATAGAAGTTTCAGGTAAAATATTAATACATTTCATACCCCATTTTTCTTTAGACCTCCTTCACTCACAGGATTTTTCTGGCGTGTTAAACTGCATCAAAAAACGCTAGAGTTATTAAAATTGAATATGCGTTTCTTAGTGGCGCTTGTAATTTTGTACGTGTTTTTTCTGGCGTTTTTAAAGTCCTATAGAGAAGCCCATGGGCAGAAACACCATACCCAGATCATGCTGTGTTTGGAAAAAGCGCCACTGACCACAAACCAAAACACAGATATATTATATATTTATTTTACTATAGACTAGTGTGACCTCTGGCCGCACTAAAAAAGGCTAACAGAAACCCCACCGAAACGCAGCAAAACGCGGTGTGTGAATCCAGCCTTACACTGGATCTTAGGAGGCTGAAAGGTCAGAAGGAAACTCCAGATATTTGCCATCCTAACTTACGAGAGGAGAGTTGTCAGACCTTGACTCACCCACTGTCTTAAAAAAAGTCAGGCTCTGCAATGCCCGAAGTCCAATTTTACTGGTACAACCGACGTATTACCTGCAAAATCATGCGGCCGTGATCTACCAATTTGGAATCTGTGCCGGTTGCACATGGGTGTTGTTTTTGGCCACCGCTACATGTGTCCTTAAAGAGGCTCTGTCACCACATTATAAGTGCCCTAAATGTAGGTGACCGTAATGCTTTTTATTTAGAAAAACAATCTATTTTAAACCACTTTGAGCGATTTTTAGATTTATGCTAATGAGTTTCTTAATGGACAACTGGGCGTGTTTTAATTTTTGACCAAGTGGGCGTTGTACAGAGGAGTGTATGACGCTGACCAATCAGTGACCAATCAGCGTCATGCACTTGTCTCCATTCATTTACACTGCACTAGCGATATAGCTATATCGTTATGTGCAGCTACATACACAAACATTAACATTACTGCAGCGTCCTGATAATGAATATACATTACCTCCAGCCTGTACGTGATGTGTATTCAGAATCCTGACACGTCTGAATCTTTTCTGTGAGATTCCAGCAAGACAAGCGTAATCTTGTTTGAAATGACAGGTTACATCGTAATCTCACGAGATTACGCTTGCCTACTGTGACCTACATTATAGCACCGATCTCCTTATATAGGAGATAGGGCACTTATAATGTGGTGACAGAGCCTCTTTAAAGAGGCTCTGTCACCACATTATAAGTGCCCTATCTTCTACATAATGTGATCGGCGCTGTAATGTAGGTGACAGGAGTCCTTTTTATTTAGAAAAACTATCTATTTTTACCACGTTAGGAGCGATTTTAGCTTTATGCTAATTAGTTTCTTAATGGCCAACTGGTTGTGTTTTTACTTTAGACCAAGTGGGCATTGTACAGAGGAGTGTATGATACTGACCAATCAGTGACCACTCATTGACCAGTCAGCGTCATGCTGGTACTTACAGCAGAGCAAAGCGTAATCACCCTGAGTGAATAGACATCGCGTCCTGGCTGGAAGGAATGTCTATTCACTGTCTAAACACTTCAGTAATGTTAATGTGTCAGTATAAGACAGCACATAATGAACAACGCAGTGTCACTATGCGCTGACTAAATGAATGGAGAGAAGTGCATGACGCCGATTGGTCACTGATTGGTCGCTGATTGGTCAGCGTCATTCACCCCACTTGGTCTAAAGTAAAAACACGCCCACTTGGGCATTAAGAAACTAATTAGCATAAAGCTAAAATCGCTTAGAACTTGCTCAAAAATGATTGTTTTTCTAAATAAAAAGCACTGCTGTCACCTACATTACAGCGCCGATCACATTATGTAGGAGATAAGGCACTTATAATGTGGTGACAGAGCCTCTTTAACCTTAGAACTTGGGATTTTTGATCATGGCCCCAAATTAGGGCAACAGCGAGCAGCTCTGGAGGATGCATGGAACTCATTAGTGCCATGCAATACAACATTTCCCCTGGGGGACATTTATCAGAAATCCAGAAGATGCACAAATCTAGGATTAGGCAGAAACGTTGGCAAATTTTTTAAATGGCGCACGTAGCATAGGGTACAACTCAGTAGGCATCCTAGACACATAATTTGGGTCACGTACATACTACATTTATTGCCGCAATTTGCTTAGTAAATCTTCCCCCTTGTGTCTTAGGTAGCCATAGAAAACTCATTCATCCAACAGCTATTCCTCCTGACACCCCCTCTGCTCTGCCCTGCGTGAATGTGTTTTCAATGGGGAAAGGGGCATAATCCAATTTCAGACACATTTGTCGGCGGCATATCTCCTACGGCAGGGGTCAGCAACTTTTGGCACTTCAGCTGTTGTGAAAATACAAATCCCATCATGCCCTGAAGGCCAAAGGCTTTATTATTCCGGGCAAAAAATGCCAGGGCATGCTGGGAATTGTAGTTTCACAGTAGCTGGAGTGCCAAAGGTTGCTGACCCCTTCCTTCGGGAACAAAGGATGGGGGCATGTTGAAATCCAACGTGCCTGATTGTTCCCCTCGACATCGAAAACAGGAAACCCCGCCTAAATCGCTTATGATGTCATGGTGACATGTATTTAGCCATCTGATGACTCACGTCAATCATTTACGCTCATTGAACATGTTGGTTGGGGATTTTCAGTCCACAACAAAGTTGTAATTACATCTGATTGTTTTGGTTGGAATTATCAGATATTGAATCATTTATCGCGTTTGTCTGGGAACTCGGAATTCGGTTCTTGAGCCATTGTGCATTTCCTTCCAGAATAAGAGTAATGTTCTTTTAATAATACAATACATGGGACTGTGGTCTAATGGCAGAAATTATGTGTGATGTCATAGAGGGCGGAGTAAGAGCCAGAAGGGGCGTGGCCAAGTCTAGGAAAGAATAAGCAAACAATAGAGGCCGACAGAATTCCCTACATTTATTAATATACCAAACAATAGAATGACCTACAAGTAGGTGTAGAGAGTATATATCCCTGTGTAACGTAATAGGAAACTTCCAAATTCTAAGATTACATTCCCTCAAAATGAAAAAAATTAATATATGTTGATTTCCTATAAATGTTAACTTCTGGGCGGATTACTTTTATTAATACACCTTTATTGCAGTCAGGGCTCCATTTTTCTGGTAAAAAAAAACCCCTCAAAATCCCCTCAGCCAGAGAGAAATGTATTATGTAATTCTGTCTGCCTGCAGGTTTACCACTAGGGGGAGCTTACATCATACATTTTATACACTATAGCTCCCTCTAGTGGTGGGATACAGGCAGACAGAACGTTACAAACAAATATACAGCAAGGGGATGGCGCGGACTCAGAAGCTATTTCCGCACCCTCAGCAGTAACACACAGCTGACCCCTTGCTGCAACGGGATCAGAGATAACTCCCTTCTGGCAGTTTACCCTTTAGAAACCCAGGTCAATTGCTACCGCGTCACCCAGATGGTTTTACAGAGGGAGGGAGCCCCATCTGTAAGCACATCGGCATCTCATGACATGATCACAGGCTGCTGATAATGTTGCTATGGAAGTCGTGGGCCCCCAGTTCTGCCATGTACCTGAGCCATCAGCCAATAGGATGCCTGTCAGTAAAACACTCTCTGGCAGAATTCACTGCACTGCAGTAATATAGCAATCTAGTATAAAAGCGACAAAAATAAATAAAAAAAATGTAAACGTTTAGGGGAAAAAAATGCAATGTTAAAAAAAAAAAAAAAATTTTTATTTTTTCCCTTTCAGAAAATGTTTTCGTTTGAAAAAAAAAAAAATAAATAAATAAATGAATTAGGAAACAACACACAATTGATAATACTACAATCTTTAGGGCCCGTACTATAAAATCACCATATTATTTATCTCGCACGGTTAAGGACATAAAAAATGTCAGAATTGCGGTTTTATTTTCATCCCGCCTCCCAATAAAAAGATAAGGATGTGCCCCAAAATAGTACCAATGAAAACTCCAACTCATCCTGCAAAAAACGACCCCCATAAAGCTTTTTCGGCGGAAATATAAAAAACGGCTCTTGGAATACGACACAAAAAAAATCATTTTTTTACTGTGACAAAGCAGTAAAAAAAACAAAACACACAATTAAATAAAGTTGGTATCGCCACAACGGTAACGGCCCATAGAATAAAAAGTAATGTAATTTTTACCGCATCGTGAACGCCATAAAAACAAATCCCAAATTACAATGGCGGAATTTGCTTGGGTTATTTTCTTCCCCACCCATATTATTTTTTTATAAAACTTATTCTGTATATTTTATGTATCCCAAAATAAGGGGGGTGCTTAACTCACAGACCCTCAGAATTACGGTCATGCGACTTTAAAGCGGTATTTCAATCTTAGACATTTATGGCATATCCACAGTAAGGCCTTGTTCACACAGTGCAGATTTGATGCCGATTTCGCATGCATTTTTTGAACCAAAAACCAGAATTGTATCCAAGAGAGCAGACCTATAAAGGTCTTCTTGTCTATATTTCTTCTGTTACGGGTTCCGTTCCTGGTTTCAGCTTAAATACATGCAAAATCTGCATCAAATCTGCAGTGTGTGAACAAGGCCTAAATGGAGTTGCAGAAAAAGCGTCGACCTGGCCTCGGCTGTTTCCGAAACTCCCGGCCACCTCTACATTGATTCTCTGACTGGATGCGGAAGCCATCAGCTGCCCCACCAAACGGCATGGGGGTAGCAGAGCACATGTTTGGGAGAGAGATGCGGTCCCAGAGGCGGAACCCGCATCTATCAGACACTTACGGCACATTTCATGAAAAGCCATAAAAGTCTAAGATGGGAATACACTCCAAAATAAACAATAGACTTATGTTTTTTTTATTTATAGCTGTGTGTTATGTCTTTCTTCTCCTGTAGGGGGCACTAAATATTAAAACAGCAAAAACAATACAATTTAAAAGCATCAATTAGCTCGTTACGGGTTGTTTTGGACAAAGGAAACCCTCATTTTCAAATCAGCCGAGGCCAAGACTGGTTGGCAGCACTACATCTGAAAAGTAGTTGAGCAAATCTGGACAACCCCTTTAAGGAAGGAGCAACTCCTATTTTGTGGGTTGACAGAGGTCACCTGCAGCTTATATCTGAAAATAAACAGCTGGTAGGATGAGCTGGTAAATACAGGACTCCGGGAACCTGATAGCTGGCATAAAGAAAGCCAGGACTCCTTCCAGGACTGATGCTATCCTTGTATACAGCTCACGGAGGTGGGGGCCTAACCTGGTGGCGCCAATTCTGGGTTTCTCAGCTCGCTTTTATTCTCACGAGTGCACTTGTTTGAAATAAATAATTGAGAGTGGATTAAGTGTCGTAATTAGAGACAAGCTCCTCCATCGGTCTCCTCGTTATTTAAAGAAATATATTTCTATTACACTTACAACTGTCTGCGGGGGAGGGGAGCTAAAATAACAGCAATGCACAAATATCTAGTAGTTCTATTCTTGTATATAGGGGCAGTATTATAGTAGTTATATTCTTGTATATAGGAGCAGTATTATAGTAGTTATATTCTTGTATATAGGGGGCAGTATTATAGTAGTTATAGTCTTGTATATAGGGGGCAGTATTATAGTAGTTATATTCTTGTATATAGGAGCAGTATTATAGTAGTTATATTCTTGTATATAGGGGCAGTATTATAGTAGTTATATTCTTGTATATAGGGGCAGTATTATAGTAGTTATATTCTTGTATATAGGGGGCAGTATTATAGTAATTATATTCTTGTATATAGGGGCAGTATTATAGTAGTTATAGTCTTGTATATAGGGGGCAGTATTATAGTAGTTATAGTCTTGTATGTAGGAGCAGTATTTTTGTAGTTATATTCTTGTATATAGGGGTCAGTATTATAGTAGTTATATTCTTGTATATAGGAGCAGTATTATAGTAGTTATATTCTTGTATATAGGGGCAGTATTATAGTAGTTATATTCTTGTATATAGGAGCAGTATTACAGTAGTTATATTCTTGTATATAGGGGGCAGTATTATAGTAGTTATATTCCTGTATATAGGGGTCAGTATTATAGTAGTTATATTCTTGTATATAGGGGGCAGTATTATAGTAGTTATATTCTTGTATATAGGAGCAGTATTATAGTAGTTATATTCTTGTATATAGGGGCAGTATTATAGTAGTTATATTCTTGTATATAGGAGCAGTATTATAGTAGTTATATTCTTGTATATAGGGGCAGTATTATAGTAGTTATATTCTTGTATATAGGGGCAGTATTATAGTAGTTATATTCTTGTATATAGGGGGCAGTATTATAGTAGTTATAGTCTTGTATGTAGGAGCAGTATTTTTGTAGTTATATTCTTGTATATAGGGGTCAGTATTATAGTAGTTATATTCTTGTATATAGGAGCAGTATTATAGTAGTTATATTCTTGTATATAGGAGCAGTATTATAGTAGTTATATTCTTGTATATAGGGGGCAGTATTATAGTAGTTATATTCTTGTATGTAGGGGGCAGTATTATAGTAGTTATATTCTTGTATATAGGGGGCAGTATTATAGTAGTTATATTCCTGTATATAGGGGTCAGTATTATAGTAGTTATATTCTTGTATATAGGGGGCAGTATTATAGTAGTTATATTCTTGTATGTAGGGGGCAGTATTATAGTAGTTATATTCTTGTACGTAGGGGGCAGTATTATAGTAGTTATATTCTTGTGTATAGGGGCAGTATTATAGTAGTTATATTCTTGTATATAGGGGCAGTATTATAGTAGTTATATTCTTGTATATAGGAGCAGTATTATAGTAGTTATATTCTTGTATATAGGGGCAGTATTATAGTAGTTATATTCTTGTATATAGCGGGCAGTATTATAGTAGTTATATTCTTGTATATAGGAGCAGTATTATAGTAGTTATATTCTTGTATATAGGGGGCAGTATTATAGTAGTTATAGTCTTGTATATAGGAGCAGTATTATAGTAGTTATATTCTTGTATATAGGGGGCAGTATTATAGTAGTTATATTCTTGTATATAGGGGCAGTATTATAGTAGTTATATTCTTGTATATAGGGGTAGTATTATAGTAGTTATATTCTTGTATATAGGGGCAGTATTATAGTAGTTATATTCTTGTATATAGGGGGCAGTATTATAGTAGTTATATTCTTGTATATAGAGGACAGTATTGCAGTATTATAGTAGTTATATTCTTGTATATAGCGGGCAGTATTATAGTAGTTATATTCTTGTATATAGGAGCAGTATTATAGTAGTTATATTCTTGTATATAGGGGGCAGTATTATAGTAGTTATAGTCTTGTATATAGGAGCAGTATTATAGTAGTTATATTCTTGTATATAGGGGGCAGAATTATAGTAGTTATATTCTTGTATATAGGGAGAAGTATTATAGTAGTTATATTCTTGTATATAGGGGGCAGTATTATAGTAGTTATATTCTTGTATATAGGAGCAGTATTATAGTAGTTATATTCTTGTATATAGGGAGCAGTATTAGGGTATGTGCACACACACTAATTACGTCCGTAGTTGACGGACGTATTTCGGCCGCAAGTCCCGGACCGAACTCAGTGCAGGGAGCCGGGCTCCTAGCATCATAGTTATGTACGATGCTAGGAGTCCCTGCCTCTCCGTGGAACTACTGTCCCGTACTGAAAACACGATTACAGTACGGGACAGTTGTCCTGCAGAGAGGCAGGGACTCCTAGCATCGTACATAACTATGATGCTAGGAGCCCGGCTCCCTGCACTGTGTTCGGTCCGGTACTTGCGGCCGAAATACGTCCGTCAATTACGGACGTAATTAGTGTGTGTGCACATACCCTTATAGTAGTTCTATTCTTGTATATAGAAGGCAGTATTATAGTAGTTCTATTCTTGTATATAGGAGCAGTATTATAGTAGTTCTATTCTTGTATATAGGGAGCAGTATTATAGTAGTTCTATTCTTGTATATAGGAGCAGTATTATAGTAGTTATATTCTTATATATAGGAGCAGTATTATTGTAGTTATATTCTTGTATATAGGGGTCAGTATTATAGTAGTTATATTCTTGTATATAGGGGCAGTATTATAGTAGTTATATTCTTGTATATACGAGCAGTATTATAGTAGTTATATTCTTGTATATAGGGAGCAGTATTATAGTAGTTCTATTCTTGTATATAGCGGCCAGTATTATAGTAGTTATATTCTTGTATATAGGAGCAGTATTATAGTAGTTATATTCTTGTATATAGGGGCAGTATTATAGTAGTTATATTCTTGTATATAGGGGCAGTATTATAGTAGTTATATTCTTGTATATAGGGGCAGTATTATAGTAGTTATATTCTTGTACGTAGGGGGCAGTATTATAGTAGTTATATTCTTGTGTATAGGGGCAGTATTATAGTAGTTATATTCTTGTATATAGGGGCAGTATTATAGTAGTTATATTCTTGTATATAGGGGGCAGAATTATAGTAGTTATATTCTTGTATATAGGGAGAAGTATTATAGTAGTTATATTCTTGTATATAGGGGCAGTATTATAGTAGTTATATTCTTGTATATAGCGGGCAGTATTATAGTAGTTATATTCTTGTATATAGGAGCAGTATTATAGTAGTTATATTCTTGTATATAGGGGCAGTATTATAGTAGTTATATTCTTGTATATAGGGGCAGTATTATAGTAGTTATATTCTTGTATATAGCGGGCAGTATTATAGTAGTTATATTCTTGTATATAGGAGCAGTATTATAGTAGTTCTATTCTTGTATATAGGGGCAGTATTATAGTAGTTCTATTCTTGTATATAGGGGCAGTATTATAATAGTTCTATTCTTGTATATAGCGGGCAGTATTATAGTAGTTATATTCTTGTATATAGGAGCAGTATTATAGTAGTTATATTCTTGTATATAGGGGCAGTATTATAGTAGTTATATTCTTGTATATAGGGGCAGTATTATAGTAGTTATATTCTTGTATATATGGGGTAGTATTATAGTAGTTCTATTCTTGTATATAGGGGCAGTATTATAGTAGTTATATTCTTGTATATAGGGGCAGTATTATAGTAGTTATATTCTTGTATATAGGGGCAGTATTATAGTAGTTCTATTCTTGTATATAGCGGGCAGTATTATAGTAGTTATATTCTTGTATATAGGAGCAGTATTATAGTAGTTATATTCTTGTATATAGGGGCAGTATTATAGTAGTTATATTCTTGTATATAGGGGCAGTATTATAGTAGTTATATTCTTGTATATAGGAGCAGTATTGTAGTATTATAGTAGTTATATTCTTGTATATAGGGGCAGTATTATAGTAGTTATATTCTTGTATATAGGAGCAGTATTACAGTAGTTATATTCTTGTATATAGGGGCAGTATTATAGTAGTTATATTCTTGTATATAGGAGCAGTATTATAGTAGTTATATTCTTGTATATAGGGGCAGTATTATAGTAGTTATATTCTTGTGTATAGGGGCAGTATTATAGTAGTTATATTCTTGTATATAGGAGCAGTATTATAGTAGTTATATTCTTGTACATAGGGGCAGTATTATAGTAGTTATATTCTTGTATATAGGGGGTCAGTATTATAGTAGCTATATTCTTGTATATAGGGGCAGTATTATAGTAGTTATATTCTTGTATATAGGGGGCAGAATTATAGTAGTTATATTCTTGTATATAGGGAGAAGTATTATAGTAGTTATATTCTTGTATATAGGAGCAGTATTATGGTAGTTATATTCTTGTATATAGGAGCAGTATTATAGTAGTTATATTCTTGTATATAGGGGCAGTATTATAGTAGTTATATTCTTGTATATAGGGGCAGTATTATAGTAGTTATATTCTTGTATATAGGGAGAAGTATTATAGTAGTTATATTCTTGTATATAGGAGCAGTATTATAGTTGTTATATTCTTGTATATAGGAGCAGTATTATAGTAGTTATATTGTATATAGGGAGCAGTATTATAGTAGTTATATTCTTGTATATAGGGGGCAGTATTATAGTAGTTATATTCTTGTATATAGGGGCAGTATTATAGTAGTTATATTCTTGTATATAGGAGCAGTATTATAGTAGTTATATTGTATATAGGGAGCAGTATTATAGTAGTTATATTCTTGTATATAGGGGGCAGTATTATAGTAGTTATATTCTTGTATATAGGGGGCAGTATTATAGTAGTTATTGACCAATTCAATTGTTACTCTTTTCTACAATATATTACCCTCTTCATATGGTTTGGGGGTATTGTAAATATGCCAGGAAAAGAAAAATAATGTTTTATTTCATTAATCCAGCAGTCACTGGTTCAGACATGCTCAATATCAGAGTATCGGGTAATTATCTTCCTGCCTCTTTGGTGCTGGGGGCATCAGTATTGGATAATTGGTGGTTTGCTATAAGTGAACATACCGTCAGAGGTGGGTCAACAGTGGCAGAAGATCATCACATATGTTGTATAGAAAGCGAGGAGTAGGAGATTACATGGCCATCAGTACTTCTAATAATCCTGAATTTTCTGCAATCCTTACTATAACCTGTTGTCTTTTCATACCAGTCCCATTCAGCGCACATTTTGCCAGGCTTTATTGGCTGAAAATCCCTGGACATTACATATATGGGGAATTACGTTAATTACCACTTTATTCCCTCACAAACATTTAATGCAAATGTTAATAATCCTTGGCGAGTATCGGCTCTTATTAATAAACATTATTTTTGCTATAAGAGGCACCAAGGAATTTTTTTCTAAAACAGAATCTCAATCTCTCGAGTTCCCCCTGTGATCGCATATAAAAGATTATACATCAACATAACTGGAATTTTAAGATGTTGTGATGGCAAAGAAGATAATAAAAAAAACACACACTATATATATATATATATTCAGTTAAAAGCATAAGTAAAATTAATGCAAGAAATTAATAAAATCTGTGCATTCCCCTTTCGAAAAAATTAGTGAAATTCCTTTAATCCGAAATCAGATCATCCGCCACAGGATTGCTACATCATAAAATGTTAGCAGACCAGAATCAGATGTCAGTAAGGCGGGATTCACACGACCGGGTCGTTCCCGAGCCCGCGTGTCGGCCGGTAAAATCGGCCATTTTGCCCGGCCGGTTTGCATTAAGTTTTGCACCCGTGCCGGGCCGGGCAGATCCGGACAGTGACATCAGCGGCAACTCCTGAAGGGGAGTCCCCATGTGTTCGGGGATTCCGCTTCAGGAGTTTCCCCTGATGTCACTGCCCAGATATGGACAGAGACATCAAGCGCTCTGTCCAGGAGCGGAATCCCCGAAAACACGGGGATTCCGCTCCTTCAAGGAGCTAAAGTGGGGCTAGCACATAGCAGAGCGGGGAGATACCTCCCCCCCCTCCCCGCTCTGCTATAGTGGCGTCGCTGCAGTAGTAGCAGCAGCTGCAGCTGCTAGCGGCGCCATCGAAGGTGTCGCCGGGCCAGGGCGCTTTTCAAGCAGGGGAAGGGAGCCAGCGCAGCGCTCCCTTCCACCTGCTGTACACCCCGGCCCTGCCACACAGTGTACAGCGATGCCATTCGTCAGAATGGCATCAACTCCTCCTCACATGCACTCTGCACTGAGGAGGAGATAGAGTGCAAGCTCCGGAAAATCCGGCCATCACTCGGGACACATCCCGGTGATGGCCGTGCATTACCCGGCCCCATAGACTTCTATGGGAGCCGGGCGGCCAGGTACCCGGGCGAAGATAGAGCATGTCCTATTTTTTGACGGCCGGTTTTCCCGGCCGTCAAAAAATCGGTCGTGTGAATAGCCCCATTAGGGGTCTATTATTCCTAATGCAGCCGGGTGCCGGCCGATTTATGAACGGCCGGCACCCGGCCGGGAAACCCTGCCATGTGAATGAGGCCTAAGGGTATGTTCACAAGCAGTGTATTCAGACGTAATTCGGGCGTTTGATGCCTCGAATTACGCCTGAAAAAATGAGCCTAATTCGCCTACAAACATCTGCCCGTTGCTTCTAATGGCTTTTACGATGTTCTGTTCCCACGAGGTATAATTTTACGCGTCGCTGTTAAAAGACGGCGCGTAAAAAAGACGTCCGCGTCAAAGAAGTGCATGTCACTTCTTGGGACGTTTTTGGAGCCGTTTTTCATTGACTCCATTGAAAAACAGCTCCAATAACGTCCGTAAAATACGCAAGATGTTACAAAAACGTCTGTAAATCAGGAGCTGTTTTCACCTGACTTTTTCACCTCGTTTTCGTGGTGCTTTTCTGTTTTCACTCATCGTTTTTACTGCTGTTGCGCGAATCACGCTCGTCACACGGAAGTGCTTCCATGTGCTGCGCGTGATTTTCACGCACCCATTGACTTCAAGGAGTGCGTGATGCACGAACAACGCACAAATATTAGGACACGCTGCATGAAACTCACGGACAGTCTGCACGGCCCCATAGACTAACATAGGTCCGTACGACACGCGTGAAAATCACGCGCGTTGCACGGACGTATATCACGTTCGTGTAAATAAGCCCTTAAAGTCAATGTCCACCATTTCTGGCTGCCTGCTGCCACCACTAGGGGGAGTTTATCCCATACTGTTAATGCATTGAAATCAATAGTATACAGTAAGCTCCCCCTAGTGGTGGCTGCAGGCAGCTAGAATGGTATCGTAATTCTATGTCTATGCAGGGCACTTGAAGCTCTGGATAAATAAAGAGGAGCTCTGACCGCTATAGAGATATACTAAGTAACTAATTAGCACAAAATTTCGAACCTCAAAGAGACATGACATGAAGAGGTTGAGATTTTAAAGCAAAACACAGGACCAATTCTGTGCTGCTGGGGACTCCGCTCCTTCCACTATGTAACTCCCAGTCTGTGACCTCCTATAAGATCGGCACACTACTCTACTGACATACTCTGTGCTGCTGGGGACTCTTAATCTTTCACTATATAACTACCAATCTGTGACCTTGCACAATATCAGCACACTCCTCTCCTGAGATATTCTGTGCTGCAGGGGCACAGCTCCTTGCACTACGTAACTCGCACTCTGATCTCCTACAAGATCAGCACAATTTCCTGAAATACTCTGCGCTACTGGGGACCCTGCTAATTCCACATACTTTAAGTCCTTCACCACCAACCCTACCTAATGGCACTGACCATTACACACGCTGCCTTATTGGCCCTTTAAAGGCCTGTTCAAATCAGTGCTGGCTTCCGTTTCGGATTTCCGATCATCCGTTCCGTCAGAGAAGCGTCGCTTCCGTTTGCATCACCATTGATTTCAATGGTATTTATTTTGTTTAGATTGGTTTTAGTTTGCCTTCGCTCTGCTAGGTTTCCGTTTTTTGTTTTTTTCACAGAGACAACAGCGTAGTCTGTAGCACTTTTGCTTCCGTGAAAAAAACCAGAAACCTAGCGTAACGGAGACAAACGTAAAACCAATTGAAACAAAATAAATACCATTGAAATCAATGATGATGCAAACGGAAGCGATGCTTTCCGTTTGGCTCCTTGTTCATATGACGGGACAGATGAAATGAAATCCTAAAAACGGAAGCCAGTGCTGATGTGAACAGGTCCGAAGATCAGCACGCTTCTCTCCTGAAATACTTAGTGCTGCTGGAGAGCCGGCATCTTTAACAATCCATTATCTCAAAAACTGACTGCACTACAATTAAATAATAACAATAATAAATAAAAATAAAAAAAACATAGCAGCAGCAGGAATAATGCATGTGCATAGAGAATCCCTACAGTGTAAGTGTACAGAGAAAGATCTGTGTTCATGGAGGACGGTCACCTATATCCTACCGTAGTATATACCATGTACATGATCCTCTGCTGGTGGAGGAGTCCGCTGCCGGTATATGGGCTATATTAAATGGTAGCCGGAATCCTCTTTGATCAGTCACATAAAAGGAAAAATATTTTTTTTTATATTTTTATTATAATTTTTTCCGTATTTTGGCTCAAGAGTTGGGTCATCTGAAGTTAAATGTTGGGTTGAGTGGCCTTTTAAGTAGAAATTATGAGAGAGGCTCATCGGAGCCAAAATCCGGAAAAAATATATTTCTAAAACTAGACAAGGGTTTTAGGAAAGCCCCATGTATGTATTTTAAGGTTGAGTGTCTAAAAACCTGCAGAATAGTCATTGCAGAAGCAGCAGATCCGGCATCTGGCAGAAAAGAGAAAATGATGTGTGATGTTTGTACTATAAGGAAGGAGAGAGTAGAATATTTCAGCAGAACCAATCAAATAAGGGAGGGGGGCACTTACTATTTTGCTATACGATAATGTGACAGACTGGGCCTGTATGATTCTTTAAATATCTGCAGTTAAATATTGAAATTTGACTTACCTGGAGCGACCTCTAGGTGGTGCTCACTGCATATGGATTAATACAGCTCCCATTGATCTCTGTATAAATCTGTATACAGTAGCTCCTCCTAGTGGTGGCTCCAGGTAAACAGAATCGTATTATTTCACTCAATAAGGCTGTGACGGAAACACCCAGACTAGTTTAGTGCCGAGCACGATAACAGTGGCGTGGTCTGCCTCTATGGTAGATATGCCAGTCTGTATGCCACTATTAGAGTAATATAATATATATATATATATTTTATTTCCATGTGACGCTAATAGGCTATAGATGTAATGAGAAATCTGGAGGAAAACCAGAGAGCACAGAGAATATACAAACTTCAGTACACAGTACAAACCACTGAGTCACCATGCCACCCATGTCTGCCATGTAACTACTACTTCATTAAAAAGAGGTTCTGCAGCAGTTAAGATGTGTATAGAATAATGTAAACGATAATAAAACCATCTCCATGTATATATGGGTCTCCACATTACAATTATAATTTAGGGGGCACAGTATCCTATATTAAAAATGCAATAACTCACCTTGCGCTGATCTTGATCCTATATTATGATCCAGTTACAGAGCTGTATTCTCAATTCTGCAGTATATGGCTTAGAATCAGTCAGCAATATGCTGACAGACACACCCCTTCATCTCAAAAGACACAATTTAGCCAAGTTCCTTGCATGGTTTGCCTCTATGGTAGTCAGCGAGAAATAAGGAACAGATCAGCGGCCGGCAAGCTGTGGTTCTCCGGCTGTTTCAAAACTACAATTACAACCCAGAATGTACAGAGTTGTAGTTTTTCAATAGCTAATGAGCCACAGCCTTAAAGGGATCTGGAAAGAGACAATGGTTCCTGCTGATAGATCCTAGAAAAAGACCGGAAAACTCTTCTAACCCAAAGGCTATTATTTATAGTGCTCTATAAGCAGGAAAATCCCCTATATTATATAAGGAAGGTTCTTTAAGGTCTCGGTTGTTGTTCTAATACAAAGGTCATTGCACAGACTTGTTTTCTTCATTTGCACGAAAGTTACCTACGACTGCTAGATTTATAACCAGGAGGAATCGAAAAAAAACTTTCCCAAGGAAGGTGTGGTGGTTAGACTGCCGAAGCATGAATTTCTATAGGCGTGCTATGTACATAGGCAGCGGTCCGAGCTCTCCCTCTTGATAAAGCTTTTAAAGGGCCCCTAAAACGGGGTTACAAGAGCCTCTACTGACATTCACATAATTCTTCCTCCTGTCTCACATCATATTAGGGGTAGAAAATCGTGACACATGCTTATCTGAGCCAGAACTGGGCTCTGAGCGGTTGTCACTTCCCATCCCCCGCATGGAAGAGCCAGTATGACCATCACACTGCCATGTATCATGGTCCAGAAAGTCTGAATCCAAGGGGCAATCCCATCAGACATTGATGTGCGGGGCTCTCTCCATTCACTTGTATGGGAGTTACGGAAAGAGCCGAATACGCGGCCACCAGCCTATTCACTAAACACCTGAATGCGAAAGCCTGTGGGCATTTTACCAGGCTGGATGGGGGTCAGGGTACCCCCTTTCTTCACATAGAAGTGGGTTCCAGAAGCGTATCAAACATGATATGCAATAAATATCGGTGTTGGGAATGCAGATTACTGGCACCTGTGAGCACATTACCTCTGGTGTCCTAAGCCCCGCCCCATTTTGGGCCACAACTTTACTAGAGAACATTTTTTTGTTACCATTAGGGCTTATTCAGGCAAACATGATATACGTCCCTGCTACGCGCGTGATTTTCACGCGCCTCGCACGGACCTATGTTAGTCAATCAGGCCGTTCAGACAGTCAGTGATTTTTACACAGCGTGCTTTTCTGTTTACAGAGTGTCATAATGATGGCGGCTGCGTGAAAATCAAGCAGCCACGCATCATACGCTGCTGACACACGGAGCAGGTATGTACCTTTTGCGCCGCAAAACGCACACGCTCGTGTGAATCCGGCCTTAAAGGGAATCGGTCACCAGAATGTCCGAGTTAAATCAGTAACAGTATATTCTAGAGGAGACTTGGCTATGTTCACACGGGGTATTTTGCCGAGTTTTTTGACGCGGAAACCGCGTCGCAAAACTCGGCAGAAACGGCCCGAGAACGCCTCCCATTGATTTCAATGGGAGGCGTTGGCGTCTTTTTCCCGCGAGCAGTAAAACTGCCTCGCGGGAAAAAGAAGCGACATGCCCTATCTTCGGGCGCTTCCGCCTCTGACCTCCCATTGACTTCAATGGGAGGCAGGAGAAAGCGTATATCTCGCTGTTTTATGCCCGCGGCGCTCAATGGCCGCGGGCGAAAAACGGCGCGATAATTGCCGCGAAAATCGGCGTGCAGGGAGAGGAATATCTGCCTCAAAGTTCCAAACGGAATTTTGAGGCAGATATTCCTCCCCCAAAATACTCCGTGTGAACATAGCCTAACCTGTTTCTAGCGTTTATTTTCAGTTTCTGCTTACTGCCTCCTTTGTACAGAAATCTGTTTTATTTTTCCGGGAGCGACGCAAGAGCATTTAGGTGCAATGGTAACGCCCTCGTTGCACCGAAATGCTCATTAGCATTAACTTAATAAAACACATTTCTATACAAAGGAGGCAGTAAGCAGAAACTGAAAATAAACGCTAGAAACAGGTTAGTCTCCTCTACAATACTCGGTTACTGGTTTAACTCGGGACATTCTGGTGACCGATTCCCTTTAAATGACTTATTAAGGATTGTCTAGACTGGATACAAGTGTAGCAAACCTGGAGCTATAAGAATTAATCTGTACCATGTTTTCATTCACTGATAGCAAGCAGAGATCTTGAAAAGGACAAGGAGTTGAAACAAAGTATATTAGAAAGCTGCAGATTTTCATTATTCAATGATTAAACTTCATTCACCTAAAAATGGAAAATCCCTTTAAAGGGAAGGCGTCATGAATTTTTTTTTTTTTTTATCATATTGCTTTTAATAAAATATAAACAAAAATTGTATTTATTAGTGTTGTCACTTTCTAATATTTACTGTGTTCCAACTTTTACTTCTCTATGGGGGCTGCCATTTTTTTTTCCATCTCTGTATGTGTCGATTAACGACACATACACGGATGGAATACGGCACATACAACCCCATAGACAATGCGAACGGGAGCCGTTCCATTCTCTGCAGCGTTCGCAGTCTGTGTGGGAACGGCGCATGCGCCGCTCCCACACCGACCAAAACGAAGTACGTTCGCAGAGTGAAATCTGGCGCCATTTTCATGTGGACCGGAAGCCGCTGCCGGACAGTAAGATGACGACTTCCGGCCATATGTTCAAAAGGCGCAAGGAATCGGAGCGTAGACCAGCGGAGGCGGCGGCGGCAGGAGCAGGTAATTTATGTTTGTTTATGTGATACTGTATCTAATCCTCCTACACTGTGCAGTCGCTCAGAAAATGGCGGCACACAGTGTAGGAGGTTTGAAGATTCAACCCCCTCCTTCTCCTGGCACTAGACAGAAGAAGGGAGGGAGGATTGCGTGAGGACACTAGAGAGCGTGTCTACCCCAAATTTGCAGCATTAAATCAATGAGGCTGCTTTGCCACAGTGACCATGCTGCAATTTTGGGAACTGCTCCCTCTAGTGCCCAGCACATGGAAATGTTATAAATTAGAATCTAATTTATAATATTTCCTGACTTGTGAAAAAATTAAAAAAATTAAAACAATGTGTAATCACTCAAATACTAATTGTTTAACTGAATTTTTTTTTATAATTTCTAGCGGCACATTACCTTTAAGGCAAAGAAGGTCACACTCCTGATCCAACAACCGATAAGCGTGCATTGTAAGCATTACTGTTGGTTGCTGTTTGCACAGATGAGTCGCTGTGTGGGTGTTGTACTCTGACTGTGCAAACAGCGCTCCAGTCTCAGCTACTAGGGATACGCCCACTGCCGCTGCATTATGTTTGGAGACACTACGTATGACATCATAGAGGACGGCTCCTCACCCTCCTATAGAGATGGGAATCCGGATCCAGAGTCTCTTTACTAAAAGAAATGCAGCTACTGACGGAGGAGATCCTGGTCAACAACTGGCGGGGCAGGAAACTGACAGACATCTTCCTTTTTCCTGGATCCTTGAGATAACTTTACAGAAAGGGAAATTATTGTGTGACCACAGTGGAATCTGTGAGGCTACATGTCAGATTAAAGGGCTCGTTCAGACTGGTGTAAATAAACCCCAATCTTTGTATAATAAAAAGTTCTGCAATTTTGTAATATACTTTGTATTGCAGTCTATCACCATTTTCAAGATCTATGCTTGCGGTCAGTGAATATCCACATTGTTTACATCCAGAGACTGAAAACCCCATCTAACCGAATATTTCCCAACACATTCTTATAGATCATCATGACCCCTTCAAACAGAAAAGAGTAAATCAATTCTGCCTATACTGAACATAAATTTGTCTATGTTTTACACATCCTTGTAATTTAAATTTATCCTCGCTAATACGGAGCGCACGTGTGTGTCTATTGCATTGAATATACATTGTAAGCTTCCTTAATGCAGCAATCAATGCAAATTGATACTCATTACAACACTGTGAAATACAGACAATGAGGATCTGTTCCTATTATATAGCTTATAGGTTTTATTAAGAGGTCTGCCGAGTCCACCAGATGGCGCTGCAAATATCCTGCATACCGTATATGCATGATGTCAGGATGTGAGATATTCCGGACACCCATTTATAGATTACCATAAAACAAAATAATCTGCATTGTATTAATTATTGCCGGTATTAGGGATCATGATCATATTACTGCGATGTACAAGCTCTGAGTTGCAAGGAGCCATATACGCGTCCATAGTTGATAAGGGCCATATGGCACTTCTGTATGCAGTGATCTTCATCGGATGCTGTATTACAGGGGTATTGCTTCTAGGGTAGAATATCTATATAATAGGATGTTATAGAGATGGCACACACAGTGTTTATGGTTGTCATACCCCCTGCGGTTTTCCCTATGAGCAGTAATTGTGTGCAATCTCTGGAACGCCTACCGCGGTCAGCCATATTATCTCTCATGGAGCTTCTTTTTCTGTCACCCAGTCACCCGATGCAATAAAACTGCATGTCGGCGCGTTTTTTTGCCACCTCGCGGCGGCTAGGTGTGTATTTGTGCTCCTTAAGAAGGAAAATTACATTGTGAGGGATTAATGGGAATTAATCCATTTTGTGTATAGCGCTGTGGAATATGCCGACTCTATAGAAATAATGCATCATAATAAACAGGTCAATTTAGCCTGAATTAATGAGCAATTTTTCATTACTGTGAAAAAACATTAATCACTCCAGGTGGAAAACGATTGCCCTGTATCGCTAGGTGTAAAGTCCCCTTAGAACAGTCTGGGAGATGTACGGATCACTGCCCCTTTCGTTACGAGAGCAGCTGGGCTGTCTATGTTCTTGTCCTGTGTTTTTGGGGTCTTTTGCCAACCCTCCGCCATTTATAAAATACATTTTTAATCCCTCCATGCCTGGTGAGTGGTGTGATGTCAGAGCTGTGCTGGGTACTCTGAGACCATCAAATGTCTCCTCCCTCCTCCCCTCTCACAGCACCAGTCTCACAAACACATAAAAAGAGAGAGAAGCTGAAGCTGCATCGCCCTCCACCCCCTAGTATTTACTGTGTTATTCTAGAAGGGTTTTTTTCTGGACTGAACATTTACAGAGTCTGCAGGCAGAAAAAAAAGAACTACAAGCTGCTGGAAAGCAAGGAAGATGCCACACTCCCCTAATAACATATATGGCAAAGTTTCATATATTCACATGTATTATTGATTTATGCAAACAAGGATAGATACACTTTAGACTCTGTTCACATCTGCGCTATGAATTCCGTGTTGCTGCGTAGTCATCGCTGAAAAATGAAATTCAATCACATGACGGATTCATCACAACGGATCCTATTGACTTTAATGGGTCCCTTCGGGTTTCCGTCATTTTAATGGGAAAAATAGCACAGCATTCTGCGCTCTTTTTTCCAGCATTTTTGACAGAGCCTCCAATGCAGACTTTTTAATATTTTGGCCCCGTCAAGTTGTGAGCCCCACAGTGGGGACAGGGACCTAATGTGAGCCCTGTAGAATATGTTACCACTATAATGATGAGAAATATATAAATTTGATTCAATCTGATTTGGAAGAGTTTTTCCCAATCCAATACAGAAGTCCAGGATGTTCTTCCTATAATAAAGCAGAGACCTCTAGCTTCCAGCAGAATTACTGCAGACCCAATTACATTCTACAACCGTTTCGTTTTTTTCATATAAATCACACATTAACGCCATGTACCAGGTCCAATGAGACCCCTCTTCTCATCCTGGACATTATGTCCATAATCTGTATGCGAAAACACATTTTTCTATAGGAGATCGTCATCATTAAAATTCATTATATACCACCAATAAGCCATTTTATATACATAAGGTGATAAGACATGACGGGAATCATTTTAATAATCCAGTCATGTATGAAATACAATCCAATCAGTGATCTACAGAAAAAAAAACAAACATTAAAAAACAAAACAAAATAACACACAAATAAAAATGAAAAAAGAATTTTGAAAAAATGTAAATAAAGGTTTGACACTTACTTTGGGGTCTCATTTCCCTCCAATTTGCATTTCAGATATGCAGATATATTTTAGCGACGGGCATTAATGACCAGCCATTGCACAACTACTACAATTCTTTGCTAGTCCCTATAATAAAAGCCTAAGCCGACACATTCCCGATTCCTAAAATATATGTTATTCTTACCCCCCCCCCCCATGACCTCCCACCATTCTCGGCTTCCTTTTTTCCTTAGATGACACAGCATCCGGATAGTGGAGTGTTACTAACATGCCATTTCAGGATAAGAGTCATGAATATTTGCACCATGATCCTTCACTGCATGGCACATACCTGACGGATATCCTTGAAATGCTCAGTCACGGATTTATTCATTCATGCAGTCATCATACTGACCAAGCCATTCCTTTCCCAAAATTATCCAATTATACCCCCCCCCCCCCCACCCTAGGATATTTTTTGCCTGCATAGATGAGACATACATTGCTTATCACTATGATCTTTCCAGATATAACACTGCGGTATCATTAGCCAGGTGGGCTGGGGGAGGGGGGGGGGGCACATATATAATGATCTATGTATTTCTTGGATATTCTCAATTCTATTTAATTTTCAATTGTCCCTCTTATCAAATTGGGTAAGGAATAAATAAAATCACTCTTTCACCTGCCCCATAACTGGCATAGAGTGCAATATCCTATGCAGCATGAAAAGTCTGCACTCCCAGTCTCTGCATGCAACGTGCCAACATGGGCACCGGGGGAAGGGATAAAGTGTGCATTTTTGCAGCCGTACCGTGTGAAACCCAAGGAGGCAAGGTGGCATGTGAACAACATGCAAAGCAGTTCATTTTCCTAAAGTGCCCCCCAACCCCCCCACACCCAGAGCATTAAGGTCACTCATCACTGTGCTCTGAATTGCACATTGGAAATAGAAGGATCAGACTTACCTTTTCCTTACTTTACTGAATTCAGTGCTGGCTCTTAGCACCAGGTCGCTGGATTCCATTGTAAAATAAAATTAAAAAAATACAAAATAAAAATTAATAATGCAAATTAAAAAGATAATTACAAGCAAAGCGGTGTGATATAGCTAAGTGACCAGGTTGGCATGGGCTAAGTGGGCATCTGGAATCTACTAGTTGCATAGGAGATGGTAGCAGGTTATCTGCAGGCTGCTGGTAGGAATGAGGCCATTGCAGTGGTGAGGTCAGGGGAGGAACAGATGCTGCAGATGCAGATCCTATAGCAGACAGCATAGCACCCATACACTGCTGTACTCCGGCTGGGTGCCACCAGTGCACAGGGGTATTGCTTGTTTAAAGGATCGCCTGAAAGAATGAAAAGGAGAGTATAGGCAGAGCTCGTCCCCTTTGCAAAGGATAATGGTTGAGCCCAGGAAGGAAAAAAAAAAAAATGATCAGACTGGGCAGTTTTGCACAGCAGTCTATGGATGACAGAAAAAAAAAAAAAATACAAATTAAATTTAGATGCAACAATGTATCTTTACCCAGTGTAGGATTCTATAGCATGCAACATTGTCTAATATAGTATCCATCTGAGGGGAATGCTGGGTAGAGATGCAGTTTTTTTTTTGTCAGATGAACAATTTCAATAAATCCTCAGCCTGATCAAATAATAAAATGATTAAGATCCGACCGGCAAGAGCGGATATTAAAATGGTTAAAATCATTCAGAAGTGTAAATAGGGATGTGCATTTTTTTTTTTGGTCTGATTTGCAGTTAAACCGCTGCCCATACACAAAAAATTAGGAGAAACTATTCGCCTTAATATTGCTAAAAGTCAATCTCAAACCTAATGCATCATAATGGCCAGTGAATAGGGTGTGTATACTTATACAACCATCTTAAGTACTTCAATGCATCTAAAATGGTAAAAAAATAAAAAAATTTAAATAAATCAAGCAGCTTTGCAAATAGTCTTGATTTCAAATCATATACTGTTTTATGTATTCAGCTCCTATGCAGAACTGTGTGTCTCCATGGCAACAGAATACAAGCAAACTGTGTGCAGTCAGAACCTGCAGTCTCCTGTTACTTCCCACTCTTCTGGATAATCTACACGCAGTAGAAGAGGGGCAGACGAAATGGAGTCCTCTTACACGGCCCGACATAGGACACGTAAACAAGCGCCGATCAACGAGAGAGCTAGTTGATCGGCACTCGTTTGCTCCTTTTACAAAGAGCTAAGGCATGGGGATTAACGATCCCCAAAATACAGCCGCCAACGACATTTCTTGCTGAATAAATGATACGATCAGAAGATGAACGAGTGTTTGCTCGGTCATCGGCTGACTGTTGCCCTGCTTACACAGGGCAATGATCGGGAATGATCGTTTGCCTGATAATTGGCTTGCGTAAAAGGGCCTTAATACAGGATCAGACTACACACAGGACTAGTTTGTAGGCTGCAAACGTGGAAACACAAAAGGTCTGCATAGGTACTGTATACATGAAACGGTAGAGGATTTTTTTTAAATCAAGACAATTTGTAAAGTTGCTTAATTTTTTTTTCCAATGCTTTGGAGCGATAAAAATAAATAATTAGTTGCAAAAGTATACACGTTAAGGAGTTGCGAACAAAACTTCAGCAAATTATATGACTTGTTTAATCTAGGAGCGCTCACAAAAACAATTCGGGTATGTTCACACGCTAGACTAGAAACGTCTGAAAATACAGAGCTGTTCAGGCGAAAAACAGCTCCTGATTTTCAGACGTTTTTGTAACAACTCGCGTTTTTCGCTGCATATTTTACGTCCGTTATTGGAGCGGTTTTTCAATGGAGTCAATGAAAAACGGCTCCAAAAACGTCCCAAGAAGTGACCTGCACTTCTTTTTCGCGGGCCTCTTTTTACGCGCCGTATTTTGACAGCGACGCGTAAAATGACACCTCGTGGGAACAGAACATCGTAAAACCCATTGAAAGCAGTGGGCAGATGTTTGGAGGCGTAATGGAGCCGTTTTTTCAGGCGGAATTCGAGGTGTAAAACGCCCGAATTACGTCTGAAACCGCTGTGTGTGAACATACACTTATTTTCAGTGACTGAATTTTCTGGTGCGTTCGCTATATTTATTAAGTATTTTGGTCAGAGAATCTCTTAAAGATTGGACTCCACCAATGACGACTACACGACCAATAGGGAGATTTTAGCATTTTCTAAAGGTGAATATTTACAGCATGGAAGATAAATGTTCAAAATGATTTTTTATTTCTTGGTCTAAATCAAGTGTTTTTAGCACAGAACAAATACCAAACGTGATTGTAATCCATTTATAAACTCATCTGTACCCAGAATAAGAGCGTTTATTAGTAATTCTCTAATAATTTTTATTATTAGGAAGAGAATTTGGGGTAAATCTCTGGAAAGTGTTGTACTGCCTATATTTTCTAGGACATGCTGCATGCTGCCATATGCCCTATCCCTGGCATCTGTGCGCCATATATTCCCCATTGAAGTCCATGAGGGAAACGCTAAAAAAGATAAAACCAGCAAAAACAGAACGTAAAAGCCACAAAGGTTTTACAATGTTCTAGAAAAAAAAATCAATCATTACAGAAAGTACAAAATTGCAAGTCATGTTGTAGTAGTGTAGCTCTGCAGCTATGTGTGAACGTGGCCCACAGCAGACCGTGTTTTCAGTAATAAATGCCTCTATAGCGGTTTTAAATTATGTTTCTGCCAAGCTTCCAAAAACCTTTTGATGCGTCTAAACTCTTAATGTATAAAATTGGCCTTAAAAGGCTCTGTCACCACATTATAAGTGCCCTATCTCCTACATATTGTGATCGGCGCTGTAATGTAGAGAACAGTGGATTTTATTTTGAAAAACTATCAATTTTGAACAAGTTATGAACAATTTTAGATTTATGCGAATTTGTTTCTTAATAGACAGGGTGCGTAAACCCGGTTGAGGTTGGAAGCCATCTGCGACCTCCTGCAGGGCTCTTGATTGATCTCTTTCCACAGGTCCTCGACTTTCTCCGATGCCACGGAAGGGTCGGTTGTTTGAAGGTTTACCTTTTTACCAACTGGGCGTTGTACAGAGGAGTGTATGACGCTGACCAATCAGAGACCAGAGTCATACACTTCTCTCCATTCATGTCCATTTGTATTCACAGCACCCTATGTGATCTCGCGAGATCACACTGTGCTGTCAAACACGCCCACATTAACTTTACTGAAGTGTCTTGAAAGTGAATAGACATCACCTCTAGCCAAGACGCGATGTCTATTCACACTCCCGACACTTCGGTAAAGTTACTGTGGGACTTACTCACGGCACAGTGTGATCTCGCAGAAGTCCCACAGAAACTTTAACGAAGTGTCAGGAGTGTGAATAGACATCGCGTCCTGGCTGGAGGTGATGTATATTCACTCTCAAGACACTTCAGTAAAGTTAATGTGGGTGTATATGACAGCACAGCGTGATCTCGCGAGATCACACTGTGCAGTGAATACAAATGGACATGAATGGAGAGAAGTGTATGACGCCGATTAGTCACTGATTGGTCAGCGTCATACACTTTTTTACAACGCCCACTTTGTAAAAAGGTAAAAACACACCCAGTTGTCTATTAAGAAACTAATTAGCATAAATCTAACATTTTTCATAACTTGCTCAAAATTTAGTTTTTCAAAATAAAAAAATACTGCTGTAATCTACATTGCAACGCCGATCAGATTATGTAGGAGCTAGAGCACTTATAATCTGGTGACAGAGCCTCTTTAAAGAGCCCCATACTGCCAAAAAATTTAGCTTGTGTTCGACTTATCCTGCCTTCAGCTTCTGACAAGCAGTAGCCACTTCCTGTCAGCCATATTAGCAGTCATGTGGACCAGTGTCCTGGTCACAGAGCCTACAAGTCTGAATCTTCCCCTTCCTCTTACAGTCACTCCTTTAAGATTATAGTAAATAATTAAAGTGTGGTCTGCAGAACATTGTGGCTGTATGTGAACAATATGGCTGTGAGTAAGCTTGCCCATGTGATGTCACTTTCTTCCAGTCATGTGATGGTACCATCCAGAACCTCTGGTTCTACACACATGCATGGCAGACAAATTAGAGCGTATCGAATGTCGCATTATTACTTCACCATTAAGAAGTGCCGTCATATGTATGAGCCTGACCCACGGCTAGACGAGGGCACAATTGATCAACACTTTATATTAGGGTATTACAGGGGGGGGTCGCTGAACTCTTTCCAGATATACTCCCTTAATGCATATAGACGTCAGATTGTCATCAATGTTTAAAAGGGGGGGGGGCGGTCCATCCCCTGGGACGAAGGCCCCTTTACGGTTTATCCAAGTACAGCGACTCACCAGTACATACAGCTGTGCCTATTACTGCAGCTGTCGGCAGACAAACTCCTAGCGTACTCCAACAACTACAGCCTTGGAGTTGTATTTTCCCATAAAAGTTCCTGAGTTATCCTCTTCTGTAAATGGTAGGGCTCCACAGCGGCACAGACTCACAACATTACCGCGACTCCCAAGCGACTCGAATGTTTCCCTATGAGAAAGAAAGTTGCAAGCGACCTTGTAACCATTTTTTTTTTTCCCCCCTAGGGAAACCCTGAAGTTGCTTTTGGGTCACGGTAATGCCGCAAGTTCACTGCATATCGCTTGCGAGCGTTGGCCTAAATGATAAAAAGTTCTGTCCAGCAGTATCCTCGTTATATCGGGGTTTGTTGACTTAATATGTTGCAATTACAGCTTTTACTGAAATTACTAAGCAACATTTTTGAAAGTAAAAATTCACTCCAGTATTGCTGCACCACTAGGTAATAAGGAAGGAACCACCGTAAGGCCGAGCTCACACACAGTTTTGATGCAGTTTTTGAAGTGGATGCAAAAGGGAGGTATAAAAGAAGAGACTGATGAATCTAATTTCTTTTGTGTCCACTCCTGCGTTTGCCTAAATAAATGCACCAAAACGGCGTGTGCGCTCCGGACCAGGGTACAGTCACAAGCGGCAGCTTTTATTGCAGAAACCCAAGCTCCTGCTGCAATAACACCCCCTCTCTGAAAATAAATTCCATTCATCAGTCATAGAAATTTCAACAACAAACTCTTCTGCGTGCGACTGCACCATAAGGGCGTTCATTCGCTTTATATAGCGGTCAGGTAAACACTCATAGGGCCGACGCCGACTTCACCGGACTCCCCTATATACATTCACACTCGCTGCATGTTTTTATAAATGGAGACTCCAGAACAAAGTCACTGCAAGAGTGGTCTTATCTTACACAAGAGAAAAGGATAGGGTATGATGAAACATAAATACGTTTTTTAAGCCACCCGCGATTATCGCTGTTTTTTACGGCCGTTTTTGGAGCTGTTTTTCTATAGAGTATGAAAAACAGCTCCAAAAAACGGTTGAAGAAGTGACATGCACTTCTTTTTCGCGGGTGTTTTGAAAAACGGCCTAACAGAACGCCGTTTTTTCCCATTGAAATCAACAGGCAGATGTTTGTGGGCATTCTGCTTCCGATTTTTCAGCCGTTTTCCGGGACATTTACAGCCCGAAAAACGGCAGAAAATAAGCCGCGTGAACATACCCTCAAGGGGTTGTCCAGGAAGGGGGCTGTTTTTTTTTTTTTATACTAATGACTTATCCACTGGATAAGTTATCAGTACACGATTGGTGGGGGTCAGACACCCAGACCCAGGCAGATGGCTCCCACCACTGTGTAGCGGGCCATGCTGCAGTATTCAAGTGACTTTGAGCAGAGCTGCAGTAACCCAGCACGGCCGCTATACAGCGGAGCCATCTGCTTCCGGCACCGACCCTACATAGCTTACGACCCCCACCGATCATGTACTGATGACCTATCCTCTGGATAGGTCATTGGTATCAAAACAGCCCCCAGCCTGCACAACCCCCTTTAAGAGCTGTGATGGTGGCCATGTTAGTTGTCACACCGCTTTCCCAGGAACAGATAAGAAGCCCGACTGAAACCGATGGAGGGATCAGTATTTACAGGGCTTGTTTACAATGTATAACCCCGCTGAGAGGAGGACCGCGATATACAGACTCCACATTTAAACCTTTTTTTCCCATGAGTCTTTGGGGCTACCTGTTATCTTGTCATCGCTGCAGATTTTATAGCGCTAATTACCGGCAGAGGGAACACGTTGTAACGCTCGCTCTTCATTAGTAAATGGAAGAGATAAGTGGTTAATTCTTGTTTTTTTTTTCTTGGTAATGGAACATTTACAAAAACAGCAAAAGAACAGAATATAGAACAAATGAATGAACCAGAAAGATCTCCTGGATCAGGAAAGAACAAAACATTGGGGGAGTTCACACAGAGTTTTCTGGCGCTGTTTTTGACGTGGAAATCTCGCCAAGACATCCGAAATAGTCTCCATTGATTTCAAAGAAAAGCGTTATGTCCTTTCTTCATGCATTTCCATGTCCGACCAATAGGAGGTGGTTATTTGTGGCGGTTTTTGTCCACGTCGCTCAATCGACAAAAAACGCAGCACGTGTTCTGCCGGAAATGTCAAAATCTGCCTGCAAAAAACTGTGTGAACTAGGCCTTCGAGTGATTTTCCAGTTTTATGTAAATAAAACTTAATCCTTGTAGACTGAAAAGTTCTGCAACTCTCTAATATACGGTGTGTTGAAATTCCTCAGCATTTTCAAGACCTCTGCTTGCTGTCAGTGAATGGTACGTTCTGGTTTACATCCAGGTTTAAAATTTGTTCTGACCAAATACATATCACAGCTGGGGGTTTGTTGCAATTGTATCCTGTCTAGACTATCCTCTGTGAGCAAAATCAGCAGCAGAAATCTTTTTCCTTTCCCGATGGTTCGCTACAATGTATCCGTGCAGATAAAATGTATCAGTCTGAAGTCCAGGGAGTGTTTAGCTTACAGGATTGTCTGGATCTGCAGCTATTAGAGGAAGTACAAAAAAAAAAAAAATCTGCATGTTTTTGTATTTTTTTTAAGGGCCTTGATGTGATTAAGAATGCTCACATTCATTGAAAGCAAGCAGAACATCGTTAAATATAAATAAAAAAAACAACACTTCACTCAGAGATGATAGTGACGTTGCGTCTGTCGGGTCTCTGTATGGGTGTATTCACACAGTGCCGTTTTTTTAAGCCACAACCAGGAGTGAATTAAAAAAAGAAATAGAATTGTTCCTATATACTCCCCCCTCCCTTTACAATGCACTTCAAGTTGTAGCTTCAAGAACTGCATTAAAAAAACTGCACCAAATCTGCAGTGTGAATAAGGCTTAAGCCTTATTCAGATGACCATATTACGGCCGCAAGTCCTGACCCGTACTAACCGCATCATAGGGATCTATACTCCTAATAGTTGCACGTCTCAATTGATCTATATTAAATCAGTATAGGAGGTTCTCGACTGAGGGACCCCCTCATTACCGCAACATGCCATTTAAGGGTCGCTCTTCCAAAATATTGTGAGGAGTTGAACCCTTTTTTTCTTTTGTGGGATAAAAAGTTGCACCCTCATTGAAGCAGCCTTTATGTACACACGCACGCTGTATAAAAATGCTCATGTTTTGGTGATGTGCACCAGGCTATAGATCCATCCGCCTTGTAGCTTTTTTTTCCTTCATATTCATTCTAGGATGTCAACTGCTCTAAACGGCAGAGAAAGTATTTGGATCTGAGGTTAATTGGATCCCCATGGCAACCTACAGATAAATGAACTTCAAAAATAGCAATACTCACTCTTCAACACTAGAGGGTGCCACAAAAGAAGTCCTCGAAGCTGCAGGTTACTAAAAATGGCTAAAATTAGGGGTACATTTAATGTTTTGTACGTGCAGGCTTAATGGCTTTACATAAAACATATCCATATGACCCCAGAACAGACTTCAGGAAGGGTAGACAACCATCAGAAATACAGCCCAAAATCTGCTAGTGTAACTTATTTTATTTGGTCTCATTCAGATGGTTATAATGTTGCAGTACTGGACTGCAATTACTGTTATTGCTGGAATACTCATTTATAAATAATACTACTAAAGTTTTACAAGAAGTTACCTTGTAATAAGAATCTGGTTTCTGTTTTGCATCATTCTCCAACTTTCTGGATGCAGCATGCAGTGTAAAGAAGGGAGGTTTTCATGTAAAGATAACAGGATCCGAGAATACAGCAGATGTTCTTAGAAGCGAGGAAGACAATGGAAATAACCTGGAGAACCGGCAGCTACTTACTTTATGGCTGAGCTCAACTGACATAAGTCTCCTGATGGAACATACATTTTGTTACAGGCCCCCCACCTACCAAGAACCATTTATAATACTGATGTCTTCTTATATGGCAGAGGGACTATTGCTTTCTTTCAAAAACAGCACCAAACCTGTCCACAGGTAGTGTGTGGAATTGCAGCTTAGCCTGCCGTGCATGCATTGTACCCGCTGTGATAGTAGACACGACCGATACATCACTATAGACGTGCCACATACTGGGCTAGTAATATCGGCTTCTAGCCTGTGATTTGTATAGGTCACTGAAGTATGTAGAAAACGTTACGCCACTTATTACGTGCCGAGGAGCGTCGAGAATGGGGGCACTTGAAATTGTCAGTTAAAGCTTGGATGTGGAGGAGAGTTTACAATCAGTGCTTACATAAAAAACAAAAATTTGGAAAAGCCCATTAAAAAGGGATTGTCCAGTCATAATAAATTGATGGCCTGTCCTCAGGATAAGCCATCCACGTCTGATCGGTGGGCCATTCATAGTACAAGCAGATAAGGAAGGGGAAGCAGCGCTTGTATGAGGGCCATGGCCCCTTTAAACCAGCTAGTTGGGGGTGGCTGGGAGTCGGACCTCTACTGATCAGATGTTTATGGCCTGTCCCGAGGACAGGCCGTCAATTTCTTATCACTTGACAACCCCTTTAATGGAGCGGAGCTGCAATACCACACGCAACCTCTGGGCAGGTGAGTCACTGTTTCTGGAAAAAAGCAATATTGTGTTTCGAACAGAATAGTGAATACAGCTCTAAAGTATAACACAGGATCAGTACAGGATAAGTAATGTAATGTATGTACACAGTGACTCCACCAGCAGAATAGTGAGTGCAGCTCTGGAGTATAATACAGGATGTAACTCAGGATCAGTACAGGATAAGTAATGTAATGTATGTACACAGTGACTCCACCAGCAGAATAGTGAGTGCAGCTCTGGAGTATAATACAGGATGTAACTCAGGATCAGTACAGGATAAGTAATGTAATGTATGTACACAGTGACTCCACCAGCAGAATAGTGAGTGGAGCTCTGCAGTATAATACAGGATGTAACTCAGGATCAGTACAGGATAAGTAATGTAATGTATGTACACAGTGACTCCACCAGCAGAATAGTGAATGCAGCTCTGGAGTATAATACAGGATATAACTCCGTATCAGTACAGGATAAGTAATGTAATGTATGTGAACAGTGACTCCACCAGCAGAATAGTGAGTGCTGCTCTGGAGTATAATACAGGATATAACTCAGGATCAGTACAGGATAAGTAATGTAATGTATGTACACCGTGACTCCACCAGCAGAATAGTGAGTGCAGCTCTGGTGTATAATACAGGATGTAACTCAGAATCAGTGCAGGATAAGTAATGTAATGTATGTACAGTGTCTCCACCAGCAGAATAGTGAGTGCAGCTCTGGAGTATAATACAGGATATAACTCAGGATCAGTACAGGATAAGTAATGTAATGTATGTACACAGTGACTCCACCAGCAGAATAGTGAGTGCAGCTCTGGAGTATAATACAGGATGTAACTCAGGATCAGTACAGGATAAGTAATGTAATGTATGTACACAGTGACTCCAGCAGCAGAATAGTGAATGCAGCTCTGGAGTATAATACAGGAGGTAACTCAGGATCAGTACAGGGTAAGTAGTGTAATGTATGTATACAGTGACTCCACCAGCAGAATAGTGAGTGCAGCTCTGGAGTATAATACAGGATATAACTCAGGATCAGTACAGGATAAGTAATGTAATGTATGTACACAGTGACTCCACCAGCAGAATAGTGAGTGCAGCTCTGGAGTATAATACAGGATGTAACTCAGGATCAGTAAAGGATAAGTAATGTAATGTATGTACACAGTGACATCACCAGCAGAATAGTGAGTGCAGCTCTGGAGTATAATACAGGATATAACTCAGGATCAGTACAGGATAAGTAATGTATCTTTAAAAAATCGACAACTATTTATATAGAGTTACTCTATAAGAACAAGCAATTTAGATTTCGTGCTCTCTCTTACTTAAGACATAAAAATGGAAAACGTATTCATGTATAAAGAATATATTTAATTATGTAAGATCACAAATAAAGTCAGCTCACACTTTTTTTTACAGTAAAATGTTAAAAGTAAAAAATAAACCAAATATATAATAAAAAAAACAAACAGCCAGTGACTAAGCAGGCCTGGTAAGTAATGGACATTCATCTCACAATAAAAAGGTAAAGAAAAGAAACAAAACCACGACAAGTTTACTGACATCACGTCTAACACAACACACCATGTTTAACCCTTTGTGGATCTAGTTCTGTATTTTACACGTCTATTTTTATTCTTTTCTTACAAGTATTGCATGTTGTTCTTATCCAGTCAATGCGTAGCAGATCGTAAGCATCCGGTAACAACGGTTTAATGGACTCGTCATACACTCCAGTATAAACGTAAAATATGTAAACAACCTATTATACAACATGCATAGTCTACGCCAGGAGAAGGCAGCGCTTTGCATGAGGAGTCGCTGCAACAGAAGTACAACCCCCCTCATCCTTTGCAAGAGAATGACTGGGAGTAGGAAGTCGGCCACACCGTTCTGGCCAAAAATAGTATACCCCGGGTCCTAAGCTTACCTCCTGTCTTCCGAAGCCAAACGGCTATTGTGCTTTGCTTCCTATAGGAATTCAATCGATGCGTTATAAGAATGAATGAGTATTTCCAGGGGCTGCAGGACATGACTCCTAAAGCGTAGCCCTGGATTTTGATGATCATTTTACAATATAAATCACCCAGCTGCTTTGCAAATACTTTCATTTACTTAACTTGCCTGGAGTTGCATCAGGTTTTATACTCCAGTCATACCGAGAGCTGCATTCAGAATGCAAAGGTTCCTCTTCGTTCTCAAGAGTGCGTAATTTTACATCTCCCTGCTGCCCCCTGCTTTATCAGTAACTGCACAGGTCATGTTTTGCTGTGGTGCACTGGACAGAGATATACAGGGCTTACACCAGCCACTGTACCAGTCCGCACTAAAAAAAAATCCACAACATTTATTACAATGTACTGTATCAGAGTGTAGTAGTCCCTCAAAGAAGCGAAATGGTCAGTAATGTGTGCTGAAATTGAACCAGACAGGATTCTGAATGCAGCTTTGGATGTGACTAGAGTATATTACTCCCAAATCAGTACAAGGGAAGTCAAAGCAACGCATTTGCTAGTTACTGAACACTGTGTAGACGTAAAACTGCAAAACGATGTTCAAAAGCAAAGCTACGCTTTAAAGATTCATTATTCTGAAAGTGTCAAATAGAACGGTTCAAGCTCCGAGCAGAAAAAGCTCTGACAAATTTGTTCTCCGTTGTCTTGGAAGTCAAATTTTAATTGATCAAAGACAACAACTTAAAGTGCTCGAATGACAATCAGACTCTGAAGATCTAATACTCCCAGTCACAAAATCTGCGGTGTAAGACTTATTTGGGGCAAAAAAAAGGGGGCACACTGAAACCCAAGGAACTCTACTAACTTAAAGGGGTGATGCAGCCAAAAATGATCTTCTGGTAGGTCATAGATCCCATTGGTGGAGTGTGAGCTCGGATCACCACTGATAAGAGGGCTCGGCTCGGAGATTACCGTTCCTTTAAATCAATAAACATCCTAAACGGATTCTCATTGACTTGAATGGCGTGAACAGGACGCTGAAAGAGAAGGGGAACGCTACTGTTTAGTAAATCAGTGGGGTCCGAGCTCACTGACCCCTCAAATGTGATCTCCTGTTGTGTCTCTAGGACATACTAAAAAAGGTGGTCACTTTTGCAGGCAGTTTCCCCCTTAAAATAAATTTCCCCCTTCGCACTGAATCTACCTAAAAAGGGTGTTCAGTCATTTCATAATATATATTTACAGTAGTATGAGCTCCATTCTTATGATACAAAGGTCCAAATCTCCTGCAGAGTTAAAGCGTAACTAAACTTTAAAAAAAACAAAACTTTTGACATGTCAGAAGTTTTGATCGGTGGGGTTGAGCACGGAGACCCCCACTGATCGCTAAAAACGCAGCGGCAGAAGCGCTTGGGTGAGTGTTGTGCCACTAAGTTTCTGACTGGCTTTACTGGCATCAGTAGAAAGTCTATGAGCCCATACACCGCTTGCTCAGCTTTCCGAGGAAAGTTGATCAAAAACTTAGTGGCACATCGCTCACCCAAGCGCTTCTGCCACTTTGTTTTAGTAATCGGTGGGGGTCTCAGAAGTTTTGATCAATGGGGGGGGTCTGAGCTCTGACATGTCAAAAGTTTTTAAAACTCTGGCTCCCTGCAGCCACCACCAGAGGGAGCTTACTGCGTACTGTTTTTATATTGAACTCAAAACAGTATGCAGTAGGCTCCCCCTAGTGGTGACTGCAGGCAGTCAGAATTGTATGGTTTAAAGGGGTTATCAAGGATTTCAAATTAGATGGCCTACCCTTTAATTGGACAGCGCTGCAAAACCTTGCACAGCCGCTGCGAAAGTAACGGCGTGATCGAGTACGAACAGGAATGAAACCACGGGTAAAAAATTAAGAGGCTGTGGCGCTCGTACGAGTGCTGCAGCCTCTTCAAACAGTTGGCCAGCAGTAGTGCGAGAGTGACCCCCAACAATCTAATATCAATGGCCTATCCTGTGGATAAGCCATGCATTTTGAAATCCTGGATTACCTCATAACGTCTGTGTCTAGGATTTGGAGCTTTGCATGAGAAAAAGTTTCAACCACTATAAAAAAAAAAATTTTTTATTAATTTAAAATTGCAATGTTTGCACTTTAAGGCTAATGTTCACACGGAGTATTTTGGGGGAGGAATATCTGCCTCAAAATTCCGTTTGGAACTTTGAGGCAGATATTCCTCTCCCTGCACGCCGATTTTCGCGGCAATACGCTTTCTCCTGCCTTCCATTGAAGTCAATGGGAGGTCAGAGGCAGAAGCGCCCGAAGATAGGGCATGTCGCTTCTTTTTCCCGCGAGGCAGTTTTACTGCTCGCGGGAAAAAGACGCCGACGCCTCCCATTGAAATCAATGGGAGGCGTTCTCGGGCCGTTTCTGCCGAGTTTTGCGACGCGGTTTCCGCGTCAAAAAACTCGGCAAAATACCCCGTGTGAACATAGCCTAAGGCCGTTTTTTTTTTTTTTGCAGGGAGTTGATTTGTCATGATGAAAAATGACTTGATCTGCTGTAGGGAAGGAACAGGCACATCCAAAATGTAGTAGACAATCTGATTAAATATTTGCACCTTGCTCCGCCAGGAGGGAATAATAAATAGGCTATGAGATTTATATACATAGAAATAATAATAAAAATAAAAAGTCTGAAAACGCGCAGAGAATTACGGAAAAACTGCACAATACGATTGCAATAGGGTTTATCCTCCTCATATCTCACATTCTTGTAGTAAGTGAAGAATTGCTGCGAACATTAAACATTCTGTCGATCTCTAGGTCGTCCGAACGCTCATTCTATATTTTGCACAATAACTTATTATATTTCTCCAATACGATTCCGGCTTTCACGGAATATCTCATTTTAAACATTCACATGGAGATTATTCAAATTGGATGAATATATTATTAGGCGAGAATTACTACACCGACCCTCATTTCACGGAAATTAATGCGAATAGGAACTTACATATATTCCGGGAGTCAGTCTTACGACCCCGCCACACAATGGTAACTATTCTTCCTCATCGTCCCTATCTGGTGTTAGAAAGGAAGAAAATCAAAATGTAAAATACTCTACATGACTGAAGTTGTTTTTTCTGTGCAACTATTCTTTTTATTATAACAAAAAAATTATAAAAACCAGTTCACTACATACAATATATCATGTAGAAAAAGGTTGATTACTCCCAGGATGCAAATCTCCCCCTTGCTGGTCACATTCATTACAGTTCTGCAACTTTCTAATGTATACTGGGCTTGAATTTCTCACATTGACAAAATCTCTGCTTGCTGTCAGTAAATGTGAGCATTTCGGTTTACATTCAGAGGCTGATGCTCCCTCCTTTTAACACCAGGTTTAAAGCCTCTGGGTGTAAAGAAGGTTTTTTATTAGTGCAGAGTCCAAACATTATTACTTTTTCTCATTTTTAGGTGTACCTGAAGTTTGGAGGTACTTAATATTCTTTAATATTTTAAGACTATCACCTAATATACTTTCCCTAGCCCAATCCCAGGCTATAGAGCGTAGTGATGGGCCTCATAGAATTATTTGGTGGTACCCTTTAAAGAGTAGTCTTTACATCTTGAAAACCAGCAAGATCCCAGAAGTCGGCATTTTAGGGTCTTAAAAAGAATTACCTGATTTTCCGATGTGACCAAAAATATTAGGATTTGCAAACCAGGGCTCCATAAAACAAAAAAGTGTGCAAGTAGTGAGGAGATCTGGCAGCTAAAAGCCCAGCAGGAGAAAACAGTGCAACACCAGCTGGTAACAACTCTATTAGGCCCCATGCACACGACCAGGTTTTCATCCATCTGCAAATACGGTCCATAAATACGGATCTGTTATCATTTGAAACGTATCCGTATATACGGAACGGTATCCGCAAATGCGGTCCGTAGTGCATCCGTCTATACGGATCAGCAAAAACAAGGAAACCACAAATGTGCAACAGCTGCAAACCTGGCATTGCCTAGCAAGTGCCCATAGACTTCTATGGGGAGTCCGTGCCGTAATTACGGACAAGAACAGGACATCTCTACGAAACGGACCTCCATCTGTAAAAATACAGAAAGGTGTTTCCGTACACCGTAGAAACAAATGGGTCTGTAATTATGGAAGAAAAATATGGTTGTGTGCATGGGGCCTAGGGCCCTCAGACAACGATCTCAATGGTTGGAAAGTCTAATTTCCAATATATGACTCTTGAGAGTTTAAAGTGGATCTGTCAGGTCTCTATCTGAGGGCAGCATAGGATAGAGGGGGAGACGCTGAGTTCGGGGATATATATTTTTTCTATGAGTTGATTCAGTATTTCCATGTAAAAAGCTGCTTAACTGCTGACAGGTCTCATAGACCAAGCCTGTGAGTCCAACTTCCCCCGCCCACTAATTTAAAAAAAGCCTGTGAGTCCTGCTTCCTCCCGCCCATCACACAGCGATTGACAGATGTGCTGGTCTCCATTTGAGAGCTTTACATATATACAATAACTGTGTGGGCGGAGAAAGCAGGACTCAGGCTTCTCTATTAGTGGGCGGGGCAGCACGACACTCAGGCTTCTCTATTAGTGGGCGGGGCAGCACGACACTCAGGCTTCTCTATTAGTGGGTGGGGCAGCACGACACTCAGGCTTCTCTATTAGTGGGCGGGGCAGCACGACACTCAGGCTTCTCTATTAGTGGGCGGGGCAGCACGACACTCAGGCTTCTCTATTAGTGGGCGGGGCAGCACGACACTCAGGCTTCTCTATTAATGGGCGGGGTAGCCCGACACTCAGGCTTCTCTATTAGTGGGCGGGGCAGAGGCAGCACGACACTCAGGCTTCTCTATTAGTGGGAGGGGCAGCACGACACTCAGGCTTCTCTATTAGTGGGCGGGGCAGCACGACACTCAGGCTTCTCTATTAGTGGGTGGGGCAGCACGACACTCAGGCTTCTCTATTAGTGGGCGGGGCAGCACGACACTCAGGCTTCTCTATTAGTGGGCGGGGCAGCACGACACTCAGGCTTCTCTATTAGTGGGCGAGGCAGCACGACACTCAGGCTTCTCTATTAGTGGGCGGGGCAGCACGACACTCAGGCTTCTCTATTAGTGGGCGGGGCAGCACGACACTCAGGCTTCTCTATTAGTGGGCGGGGCAGCACGAGGCTTGGTCTATGAGACCTGGCAGCAATTAAAATACTTTTTACATAAAAATACTAAAAATAAATAAAAAATAAATAAAATCATAGAACAAACTATATATCCTCGAGATCAGCATCTCCTCTTCTACTCTATGCTGCCCTGAGATAGACACTTTACAGATCCAATTTAAAAACTCTCGAGTCAGAGGAGAAAATAGGACTTTTCCACCCATTGTCAGCTAGGAGACCTGACCGATCTACTTGAACAGTAAGATACAGCAATAAATCCCTGCATAGAGTATACAAAAATCAGAAATGTCAAATAAATATGAAGTTTCGAGCGCTTGCATACAACATGCAATTTAACAGATAAAAAAAAAAAAAATGAAATATATTAATTTTCTGAACCAGAAAGTCTAAATAAAAAAAAATAAAAAATGCCACACATAATACAGGAAAAAGACACCTTAATATATCTTCTGATACAGGTCATTAGCCAGTAGTAAAATGTAAAGGCACATAAGACAAGCATGCAAATAAAAAAGGAACTCTGATTAAATAAACATGATCTGTAGGAGAAATAAATTATGTAGCAAGAAAAAAAAAAAATATTAAAAATTGTATTAAAATAGTATTATGGAGATACGAAGGCGATTAAATTGGTCTTCGAGGTTTTGTAAAGTTATAAACATGTAATAAAAAATAAAAAAAGGCTAAACTCATACCCACATCAAATTTACATGTTCATAAGCCAAGGGATCACCTGAACATTGCACGTCTCTTAATGTAAGGAAGTTTAAGGAAAACCCCACTTCTGATAGACTTTACAACCTTTCACAGTTTAGATCTATACAATAGATGTTCAGATTATTTGCATAATGACCCATGTTGTTCTGCTTTTCAGATACATGATGTTTTCTGCTCCATTCCCAACTAAAGCTGCACTCGGAATCCTATTGATTTATTATTACTACAGACTGTTAGACCTGAGCTAGATTAGGTCACAGTTCTCATTAGGGGCATCAATTTAGCACAGTCTGTTCCATAGATCCAACAGCAGCGTTTTGAAAGCAGCTCTGGGTGTGACTGGAGTATAGGATGTGGTGTCACTCAAGTTTGGAGTACTTTCACAGTTACTCGACATGATTTAAAATGTGAAAGGTTGACAGCGGAAATACGTTCTCATATACGGACAATATTTTGCTTGTGTAAAAGAGAATTTCGTATTAGGACAATAAGCATCTATTTAAATAAAAAAATACATTTGAAAGAAATAAAAATCTAAGATGAGGGAAAAAAAAAAAAAACACTGACAAATTCCCTAATATTTAGGGAAAATTCAAACACATTCTTCTCCCTACCGAACAATGGTCAAAAGTATAACCGGCTCGGAGACAGAAACCAGAACCCTGAATGGCGGATATATTAAACGTGCGTCCAAAAAGGACTCAGCCCAGACAGAACTTAAAAATAAGATCTGACGATCAGTTGCAAAGTTTTTGTCCAAAAAAAAAAAAAAAAATATATAAAAGAAGAAGGGAAGGAGGAAATCCCCGTGTACAGGAGGGGTCGTCATTTATGCTAAACTAATTTTACAACATCCAAAAAGCAAAGAACACAAGTTTGTGCATGCAGCATCTGTACAGCCGGGACCATGGTCATCAGGCAGCCGAGAAAGTCTCAGAATCAGGGGGGTGTGCAGTAGGGGGGACGGGTTGTGAGTTATTTACAGGGTGAGGAAGGAGGTCACATTGTTCCAAAGGGGGTGAAGATGTTGGAATAGTTTAGTCTTCGTCCTTGCCAAGAAGAGTGGCAGCAGAGTGTGGATGTGTGTGTATGGGGAGTAACTGGAGATGATTAAGGCAGATATCTCAAAGGGCTGGAAGTTATTTGCCTTTTTGGTAAGTAGCTGCTTGTCCACAAAGCATGACGCGGGTGGTTGGCGGAGTTCTTGTAATACCTGAAATTCGGGGATAATTAAGTAGTCAACACTAACAGTTCTTGGTCTCATGAAGCCGGGGTGAATCTGACGTCTAGAAGAGCAGCCTGTAGGTATAAAAATACATGAAAAAAAAAATCATTTAACATATATAAAATCAATGAAGCAGCAATCCCAGATTATATAAGGATTGTATAATATTAAAGGGCATCTGTCAGCAGGTTCTTGCTGCCTTACCCACGGGCAGCCCGATTGACAGGTCGCTCCCTATATACAAGTAGGGAGTGTCCTGTCAATCAAGCGGAGAGAAGCTAGAGGAGATCCGCCCAGCAGACACGTCTCAGAGTCAGGCACTTAATAAAACGATGTATTCTCTAAAACCCTGCAGCGCTTTTGGAGTAAAACATAGTTTATGGTCATCAGGGCACCGGCTATATTACGCGCCTGCGGTTATGGGACATCAGGTTCCCTTTAAAGAGGTTCTATGGTCCCCAAAGCAGTAAAAACTGGCTTAAAAAAAGAGGACATTAACTTTAGACTCCCACCCTTTTCCATAGGGACCATCAGGATACACAGGGGTAATAGAAAGAAGTTGCTTGAGACCCCCCTAAATCAGCAGAAGTAATACATAAGAAGGGCTCTCGCTCGGTAGTACCCTATAGGTCTGTGTATTACACAGCTGTCCCAATGATTGCCGTGTAGTCCTTCATGAAGTCAGCCTTTATTGACTGAACGGCCAGCTTATATTAACCGGTGAATCAGGGACCGTCTTACCTCTTCTTCTTCGTCTGACATCTTAATAGCCGTATCTGGTAATTTCATTGCCTTGTCCGTTAATTCTCCATTCTCCTCGATTTTACCATGTTCTGCTTCCCATTCTTGTAAAACTTGGTCAATGTTGAAACGGCGGCGGTAATTCACAAAGAAATTTTTCACTTGAACCACAGATTTGTTTCCAATCACGTCAGAGATTGCTTGGAAGTCGCGCCCATACTTTCGGATGGCTGGGGGGGTCAAGGAGGAAAAGTATGAAACCGAAACAAATGCAAATCATCTACAGGGATGGTAATGTTACACGTGGGTGAATGATGCATTAGGAGTTGCACATATACTGTGGAGTAGCTATAGGGGATGCAGAGCTTGCAGTCTCATTTGGGCCCTAGTGCCTGTAAGGGACCTAAGGAACCCTCTGCCAATTAATAGGACAGCACTACTATAAAAAGGACACACTATGGTTTTGGGAGGTCCCAGAGGTTTAAAGGTATCCCTCTAAGATGGACTGGATGGTACGTAGAAGAGAAAAACATATATACAGTACATAGTTGAAACCGGACTCTCAGAACGTGATCGTGTTCGCTGTATTACTACCTTGTACGGCAAGAAGTTGTTCCTCTGTTGTCCAGCGAGCATTAAACTTTTGAACAACCTAAATATATGTATACAAAAAAAAATAAATATATATATTTTTTTTTTTTCAGAGGTTAACCTACACACATGATATAGATAATATATTATATGTCCAACTGACACAGGTGCGGGGCTCGTTACAGAGCTCTCTTGTAAACATGTTCTGCCCCTGTGTCAGTTGGATGTGCACGTAAAGAACGTTTCCATTCACCGGCAGCAAGTAGAAATGTTCAAAAAAAAGTTGAGGAATTAAAAGACAAAGTATATTAAATGTATTAGAGAAGTTGCAGACCTTTATTAAACAAACATTGGAAATTGGATCAGAGGAAAAGTACAATCATATCAGTATTTTCATAGGATCGTTAAATGCCTTAAAATGTAATTTGGCTCCAAAACAACAAGAAAACCCAAAAACCTTTAGATGTATTCTGAGTTAGGGTATGTTCACACGAGGGCGTCCGTAACGGCTGAAATTACGGGGATGTTTTCAGGAGAAAACATCCCCGTAATTTCAGCCGTAACGGCATGTGCAGGCGCTTGAACGCCGCGTCCATTACGGATGTAATTAGCGCTGCTATTCATTGGAGTCCATGAATAACGGCTCCAATTACGCCCCAAGAAGTGACAGGTCACTTCTTTGACGCGTGAGTCTATTTTCGCGCCGTCATTTGACAGCGGCGCGAAAATATACGCCTCGTGTGAACAGACAAACGTCAGCCCATTGCTTTCAATGGGCAGATGTTTGTCAGCGCTTTCAAGCCGCATTTTTCGGACGTAATTCGGGGCAAAAACGCCCGAATTACGTCCGTAAATAGGCCGTATGAACATACCCTTTAATTGCATTGGAGGGTCCTCGTTGGAGACCTCCATCACTTACCCGGAGCGGAGAGCAGCTACAAAGAGTGTCTCTCTCTGGAGGACTCATTTCCTTGTGGCAAAGCTGCAGGGGAACCAAACACATGCTGGTGAGTTCCCCTGCAGATTACAGCTGACCACTCAGGGTCTTACCATGAGACATGTGATCAGCATATTATTGGGGGACCCTTCCAATAAAAAGGGGCTTTTTAAAAAAAAATGGACAACACCCCATTAAGGGTAGGAACTGTACTTACCTCAGGAATTCTGAACTCTTCTACTCCTCCCTGTAGCTTCTCCTTAAGAGCGCTGTTCGTTTGCTTAACATTTTGGATCTAAGGAGAAGATGGAATACATTTATCAAACTGATCTTTAACAGGATACGGCCATAACTAACTTTACTAAATGGGTTTACAAACTTTTGACCCCGTAACCCTACATCATGGCCGCTAAGAGGGAGGGGGGAGGGGGAGTATGGAGCGGGCTCACGGGGCTTTCACTTTACTTTAACAGCCCAGTGACTTAACTACTTAGGTGCCGCGGTCTATAGCTACCGCTGCATTTAAGTCGTTAGAAAGAAGAGGGGTCCCTCAGTCACCCTAAATCCAAATAACAATGGAGGAATTACTGGTTTTTCCCATTTCACCACACACAGATTTTTTTTTTTTTTTGCAATTTCCCAGTACATTAAATTACACGACTCGTCCCACAAGACATAAGCCCTCATACGGCTATGTCGACTGAAAAAGTTATGACTTTTGGAAAAGAAAAAAAAAACTGAAAATAAAAAAAGAACTAAAAATATATATATGTCTGCGGCGCCAAGGGGTTAACATTGATGGCCAATCTATAGAACAGGTCATTAATGTGTGATTGATGGGAGACGGATCCTGGGGCCACTAAGATCAGCAGAACGTAGGGGCCATTACTCGAAGAATAGGCCATTAATTTTAAAAGCTGGCATGCCATTTAAAGGATTACGATCACGGTGTTTCTTGGACCACATTGACGTACCGCAGCCCCTATGTTCTGCTGATCAGTAAGTGTTCCAGGGGTCGGAGCCCCACCAATCACACACAGATGGTGTATCTTAGTTTAGGTTATCAATGTTTAAAGCTGGAAAGCCCCTTTAAGGATTATTGCAGTCCCTGGTACTCGCCTGCCTCTTTATGGAGACTAGTTCCATATCTAGTTGTTTCAGCAGCGTGGAAGCGGCATTGGCGTTTGCAGAAACTGCTGTAACATCTTCCTGGGAAAGGAACATTCCCTTGGGAGGTTTCCTCTTCGCTCTGTTCTTGGCTAGTGATGGATGTTTATCTCTCTTCACATGAGGGATGGTATCATTTTTTGGCTCCTGTTCACATGTGAAAAAAACAACGCATTATATTAGGTACAATTTTCTGAAATGAAAACCATTTTAACCTACGCGACTCCTAAAAACCAGAGACACTTTTTTTTGTCATTTTAACTCTTAATGATCATATAATGTAATGCTTTGCAACTTTCTAATATATTTTGTGTCTCAATTCCACACAATTTTCAAGATTTCTGCTTGCGGTCAGTGAACAGAAAATTCTTGTTAATATCCAGGGACTCAAAATCAGTGCCGAAAACATGCTGCACACACAGATGCAGAGCTCGTCACAATAAATCAAAGCTTAGGGCTGGGAAAATAATTGCACCTCTGAACAGTGCATGGTTCGGACTGGTTATCTGAAAACAAGGATGCTCCCTTTTGCGGACTGCAAGCAGAAATCCTGAAAATGATGAGGAAATGAAATAATGACGTAACCAGCAGAATTGTGAATGCAGCTCTGGAGTTTATTAGCAGACTGCAAAACACATGTTGGAAATATAAAATGAAAAAAACATACTAAGTAAAACTAAGAATAATATTGGATAGTCCTGCAATTTTGTAAACACTGGGCACAAATTTGATCCTGGAGTGAGTTTTCAATCATCATGCCCATAATTTTACTGAACTGCACAATTTTCAGATTGCTGCATAATAAGCTTCTACAGCAGCGACTGATCCTCTAACTCAATTTTAGCTGGTGAATGTAGAGAACAGCGAGAGATGAATATTCACCATTAGCACACAAAAGCCGACTGACAATTAAGCACAAAAGACTAATTTTCCTCATTCAAACCAAGAACTCGTAATACCATTTCTGGATTCAAAATTACCCAAAAAAAAGTTGCACCTAAAATAGTAACTATGAGGCTGCCTACGTGTCTACAGTATAGAGAACCTACACTGATTAAATTATTGAGGTCTATTATATGTCAGTTCTCCTGTGTAGTGTAGTATCGAGGAGCTGTCAGCTCTCCTGTGCGGTGTAGTATAGAGGATCTGTCAGCTCTTCTGTGTGGTGTAGTATAGAGGAGCTGTCAGCTCTCCTGTGTGGTGTAGTATATAGGATCTGTCAGCTCTCCTGTGTGGTGTAGTATATAGGATCTGTCAGCTCTTCTGTGTGGTGTAGTATATAGGATCTGTCAGCTCTTCTGTGTGGTGTAGTATAGAGGAGCTGTCGGCTCTCCTGTGCGGTGTAGTATAGAGGATCTGTCAGCTCTCCTGTGCGGTGTAGTATAGAGGATCTGTCAGCTCTCCTGTGTGGTGTAGTATAGAGGATCTGTCAGCTCTCCTGTGTGGTGTAGTATAGAGGATCTGTCAGCTCTCCTGTGTGGTGTAGTATAGAGGATCTGTCAGCTCTCCTGTGTGGTGTAGTATAGAGGATCTGTCAGCTCTCCTGTGTGGTGTAGTATAGAGGATCTGTCAGCTCTCCTGTGTGGTGTAGTATAGAGGATCTGTCAGCTCTCCTGTGTAGTGTAGTATAGAGGATCTGTCAGCTCTCCTGTGCGGTGTAGTATAGAGGATCTGTCAGCTCTCCTGTGCGTTGTAGTATAGAGGTTCTGTCAGCTCTCCTGTGTGGTATAGTATAGAGGATCTGTCAGCTCTCCTGTGTGGTGTAGTATAGAGGATCTGTCAGCTCTCCTGTGTGGTGTAGTATAGAGGAGCTGTCGGCTCTCCTGTGTGGTGCAGTATAGAGGATCTGTCAGTTCTCCTGTGTGGTGTAGTATAGAGGAGATGTCAGCTCTCCTGTGTGGTGTAGTATAGAGGAGATGTCAGCTCTCCTGTGTGTTGTAGTATAGAGGAGCTGTCGGCTCTCCTGTGTGGTGTAGTATAGAGGAGCTGTCGGCTCTCCTGTGTGGTGTAGTATAGAGCTGTCAGCTCTCCTGTGTGGTGTAGTATAGAGGATCTGTCGGCTCTCCTGTGTGGTGTAGTATAGAGGAGCTGTCAGCTCTCCTGTGTGGTGTAGTATAGAGGATCTGTCAGCTCTCCTGTGCGGTGTAGTATAGAGGATCTGTCAGCTCTCCTGTGTGATGTGGTATAGAGGATCTGTCGGCTCTCCTGTGTGGTGTAGTATAGAGGATCTGTCAGCTCTCCTGTGTGGTGTAGTATAGAGGATCTGTCAGCTCTCCTGTGTGGTGTAGTATAGAGGAGCTGTCGGCTCTCCTGTGTGGTGTAGTATAGAGGATCTGTCGGCTCTCCTGTGTGGTGTAGTATAGAGGATCTGTCAGCTCTCCTGTGTGGTGTAGTATAGAGGAGCTGTCGGCTCTCCTGTGTGGTGTAGTATAGAGGATCTGTCGGCTCTCCTGTGTGGTGTAGTATAGAGGATCTGTCAGCTCTCCTGTGTGGTGTAGTATAGAGGATCTGTCAGCTCTCCTGTGTGGTGTAGTATAGAGGATCTGTCAGCTCTCCTGTGTGGTGTAGTATAGAGGATCTGTCAGCTCTCCTGTGTAGTGTAGTATAGAGGATCTGTCAGCTCTCCTGTGCGGTGTAGTATAGAGGATCTGTCAGCTCTCCTGTGCGTTGTAGTATAGAGGTTCTGTCAGCTCTCCTGTGTGGTATAGTATAGAGGATCTGTCAGCTCTCCTGTGTGGTGTAGTATAGAGGATCTGTCAGCTCTCCTGTGTGGTGTAGTATAGAGGAGCTGTCGGCTCTCCTGTGTGGTGCAGTATAGAGGATCTGTCAGTTCTCCTGTGTGGTGTAGTATAGAGGAGATGTCAGCTCTCCTGTGTGGTGTAGTATAGAGGAGATGTCAGCTCTCCTGTGTGGTGTAGTATAGAGGAGCTGTCGGCTCTCCTGTGTGGTGTAGTATAGAGGAGCTGTCGGCTCTCCTGTGTGGTGTAGTATAGAGCTGTCAGCTCTCATGTGTGGTGTAGTATAGAGGAGCTGTCAGTTCTCCTGTGTGGTGTAGTATAGAGGAGCTGTCAGCTCTCATGTGTGGTGTAGTATAGAGGAGCTGTCAGCTCTCCTGTGTGGTGTAGTATAGAGGAGATGTCAGCTCTCCTGTGTGGTGTAGTATAGAGGAGATGTCAGCTCTCCTGTGTGGTGTAGTATAGAGGATCTGTCAGCTCTCCTGTGTGGTGTAGTATAGAGGATCTGTCAGCTCTCCTGTGTGGTGTAGTATAGAGGATCTGTCAGCTCTCCTGTGTGGTGTAGTATAGAGGATCTGTCAGCTCTCCTGTGTGGTGTAGTATAGAGGATCTGTCAGCTCTCCTGTGCGGTGTAGTATAGAGGAGCTGTCAGTTCTCCTGTGCGGTGTCGTATAGAGGAGCTGTCAGCTCTCCTGTGCGGTGTCGTATAGAGGAGCTGTCAGCTCTCCTGTGCGGTGTCGTATAGAGGAGCTGTCAGCTCTCCTGTGCGGTGTAGTATAGAGGAGCTGTCAGCTCTCCTGTGCGGTGTAGTATAGAGGAGCTGTCAGCTCTCCTGTGCGGTGTAGTATAGAGGAGCTGTCAGCTCTCCTGTGTGGTGTCGTATAGAGGAGCTGTCAGCTCTCCTGTGTGGTGTCGTATAGAGGAGCTGTCAGCTCTCCTGTGTGGTGTCGTATAGAGGAGCTGTCAGCTCTCCTGTGTGGTGTCGTATAGAGGAGCTGAGAGGAATGGCACAATGCAAAATTCTAAGAAAAGATGCTCCAGAATGGTTATTTCATGGGGAACATAACAGCACAAAAACAGACAAGTCAGGAGAGATGATGGGTCTTCTATAAATACATTTCAGAGCAGCTTCAGGAATACTTGCCTCTTTTTTGGGTTCCTTCTGTGGATCGACCTCCATATTATTAATTGGGGCGGTGCCATTGTTCTCTTCTATCTCATCTCCACTATTGAAGTTTATAAGAAATAAAAAATAAAAATCTATAAACAAATCTCAAAGACGCTATAAATGTGTCTCCTATGTACATCATACATATATGCAGTTTGCTAGCCACTAGAATGTAGTGGTAAGTGATAGTGATTACGTTTTTTGTCAGGTTTGAGATTTAGAGAATCTAACAATAGGGGAATTGAATACATTCAACAGATTAAGGAATTTGCAAATCAGCTAATTGGGCAAACAAATGAACATATATAAAAAAGAAAATATAGTATTTCAGAACATGTTGAGAGTTGTAGTTGTGGAACAGCTAAAGATTCACAATTGCAATGCAGCCAATATTTTTTTCTTTTTCAGAAATCAGTCTGGGATTTGCTCTGGGATGGATGGACAGAAACCTCAACAGTCTCAACGTTGGTGGATCTGAACCTACAGTCTCATGTGCATGACACGTTCCACTTGCATTTTACCTGGCGCATCCTTTGATCCCGTGGGAGAACAACGCGACCATTGGGGTTTGGACATGGCATATACCCCTCTCCCAATCCCAATGAAATGCTTGTTCATGGGGTGAGATCGCTGTAGACTGAACGAGTATTCAGCCATGAGCCAGCATCAAAATACTCTCAGCGAAACGCCTACATGTAATTGACAAAGCCACCGGCTTCCACATAATGCTGGCGTTTAAATGAAAATAATGTTGCTATGGATATTTTCCTCCAGTGAATAGAAGACCATTGTAGCGTATTTCTGGAGTGATTAACAAAAGAAAACTTCCACTAAAATACACAGCGCTGGGAACAGAAAGTACATTGATAAAACTGGAGCGGGTCCGGGTGAAGAAGCGAACGGGAGGGGGGGGGGGCTTCTCCCTATACCAAGCTGTTCTGCAGAAATCAGATTGGAATCCTTCTTTTACCTTCCTTCACGTTCTTTCTTTTGCTTGCGTGCATGGCGATCCATCACGCTTGTCTTGGACCTGGTCTTCTTCCATGAATAGTAAAACTTGACTAAGCTGGCGATGGTTTTATCTGGAAGCTGCAAGGAATCAAGCGAAGATTTAGTGCTCAGTAACTGGCAGTATAGCTGGACATACATGGTGCAACTCTCTGGCCTCGTGATGACTGGGCCAATAACTGCAGTGTCTGATCAACTCTGAAAATACATCTCATCAATGGTCATCAAGGAGGAGGACAATGAGGCAGATGGGTAATAAACCAATACTAAACGCTTTATCTGTTAAAAGGGGTGTTACTCTAATTAAAAACACAAGTTACGTAGGGCTCATTCAGACAAGTGTGATTGTCGTACGTGTGTTGAAGCATCGCACAGCACAAGGTCCCATTGATTTCAATGCGGCTATTCAGACATGCACGAGTTTTCACGCAGTGTGTCTGTTGCATGAAACTCACTGCATGTCCTATATTGGTGCGTTTTCAAGCACCTAGTCGCCCATTGCGTGAAAACTACGGACAGCACACGGACTCACTCCCGTGTGCTGTCCGTGGTTTTCAAGCATCAATTACATTGAAAAAAATAAAGTGCTTGCAAGTGCACGTTCACACACCGTCTTTTCAGGCATATTTCAGGGCGTAAACCCCTTGAAAGACGCCTGAAAAGTCAGCAGCTGAACACCTACAAACATCTGGGAACAAAAGAGAAAAACCGCGTTTAGTTCAGACGGGGCGTTTTTTTTACTCCGCTGTTTGAAAAACCAGTGCGTAAGAAAAACGCCCCGTAAAAAGAATAAGCATGTCACTTCTTGAGCCGTTTTTGGAGCGTTTTTTCATTGTGTCAATAGAAAAACCATCTCAAAAAACGCCTAGGGAAAAAAAAAAAAAAAACCCAAAAAAAATTTCAGCTTCAAAAATGGCTGAAAATCAGAGTCTCCGTAATTTTCAGACGTTTTTACTTGTGCATGTGAACACACCCATGAAGTAGATTTTCCAATTATCTTGCAGCATCAATAGGTTGACCCGTAGCTGCCATAGTGAATGGGGCAAATTGTATCAGACTGACCCTCCTGCTACAGCCATGGGCAGGTGTAGTAAACAGCAACTCCCAATGATAGAATCTCGCAGGAAATGGTGTATAAAGTGTCCCCATGTAAGATTAACCCAGGACTCATGCCTTGTATGCAGCAGACAAGTTACCTGCATTGTTCTTACCATTTGCTGGATGCGGTGAAAGGTTTTTCCATGAAAGCTGAACGCTTGTTCGAATAGAACTTTATCCTCTACAGTCCATTCATCAGGAAACGGGGTAAAGTTAGGTAAATCAGCCAATGACTTCTCAATGTTGTGCTTGTGCCAGAAAAGCATTCCAAGAGCCTGTGAGGGAAGCGTGAAATCATGTAAGCCACAGTGGGAGTATGAACGACAATTCTTCAGCATGCTTCCAATGTTTATACACACACACACACACACACACACACACTTGTGTGCCACTGGTCCGACAATGTCGGTGGTTTACAGATTTTGGCGCTTTAAAAACCGACATCATGGGAGGCCACTTGCAATTTGCATTTACTACAAAACCTCTATTTGATGAAGAAATACTTTTGGGTTATAACCTGTGACTACCTCCCCTTGGATCGTTAGCAGGTCTTAAAAAATATGCAAATAATGGGAGGGATAGGCAAAATACTGTACTTAGGAGAAATTTAGACCAATTGTCTACAACTTACAGCTCCCCAGCTGTTGAAAACTACAACTCTCAACATGCCATGACAGCCACTGGCTGTCAAGGTATCCGGGGGTTGTAGTTTTGCAATAGTTGTAGAAATATCACAGTAAGGGTATGTTCACACGGCCTATTTTTGGCTGTTTTTCGGGCCGTAAACGGCCGAAGTATAGGAAGCAGAACCGGAGCATTTTTTTACGCGTAAAAAACCGCCCGCGAAGTGCAGGACACTTCTTGGGATGTTTTTGGAGCAGTTTTCCATAGACTATCGAAAAAAGCTCCAAAAACGGCCATAAAAAACGCAGCGAAAATCTCTTGAAAACAGCTCCGTATTTTGAGACGTTTTTGACTCTGTGTGTGAACATACCCCAAGAGATTACAAGTGAGGCACAGGCAGCAAATTCTATATGCACTGGATATCTGGGATTTCTCCAGCCCTACAACATGAAGGCAGAACAGTGATATCCTTCACAGCGCTGTCAATTCTGCAACGAGCACCGCAGCAGTCAGGACTGGAATATTTACAAATCTGGTGTAAAAAGGGTGATGAAACCTGTAGCAACTAGACTGTCCACTTCAACACTGGCACAAATCACTCCTTACCTGCTCCATGTTATAGCCGTGTTTCTCTTTTGCAACAGAAATATATTCATCCACTGTAAAGCAAAGTCAGTGATTAGATTAACGCATGTGTCAAATGATGGAAATATGAAAATCTGACTCAAAATCTCCAGCAAAATGCTACTGGTTTGAATGGACCTTTACTTAGAATGTGGTTTATGAAATGAAAGCCTTCCATAGAGCTGGCTTGAGATTATAATCTCGTTATGAACAGTGTACAGCATGGACACATATTGGGCATCGTCAACCAGAACACTATGAATTAAAATTTCTTGCAAGAATCAGACTCAACTCAATATCTCACAGCCTTAATAGTTGTTGGTTTGACATCTGACTTAATAGACATATACAGTTAACTGGCAATACATAAACTGATTTTATGTCCCATCAGTGACTAACAAAATGTCAAATAGAATTTGATAAATTGGAGCACAGCACAATGCTAGAATAATGTGCGATTCAGGACTGGAATGCCTGCAGCAAGACACCAATAACCATACTGTGCATTCATGCATAACCCCTGACTGCCATCTAGTGGCAGAAATACAGATTGCAGTACAGACAGTATAGTATTGGGACTCTTGAAAGATTATTCGCAAAGGATGAAGACAATCTTGAACACTGAATATCTAAAGACAGACACAGAAGCGATACAATATCTAACATGAACACAATACAATACACCAAGCTGCACTGTAGCCCAGTAGTCATGTTACAGAGGATCAGATACTCACATTTGGCTTCGGACAGATTTTGATTAGGTGACCACACCAACATGCCAAGGTTCTCTCGCTCCTGGCAAGTTTTCGCCACTTCTGTAGGAGACAAAAAATAACGATGATGATTACAGAAATACATTGACTAAAGGCGAATACTAAGACCCAAACTTTGTTGCAATTTAGAACAAAAACTTGCAAATGTCTGAATGTTGTCAATTTCCGGTACCATTGAAAGTGCTCATAGTCCTCACCGCATTCAACCAAACGCCTATAGAAGTTTATAGGAAGGTACAACAAAGCAGATGAACAATAAGGCAAAAAAACATCTTTTTCTGCAACTCTGAACCTAATAAATTCTACTGCAATAGGTGGAAAATGTAAAATTTCCCATATCCTTTATATTAGACAGCTGTATAAACGCAATATACTTTATAAACTTTATTTACATAAAACCAAAAACATCTTTTTTAAAGTGGCTCCACTTTAAAACTTCGTATTTTGATTCTCACTAAAACCCGAAATCTCGAGTACTACAGATAAAAGTAGAGCTGGGCAATTCTGACCTAATTTAAAATCACGATTAATTGAACAGTAACTTAGATTACGATTATTGAACGATTTAGACCACACCCCTTTTGCATGCCACGCCCCTATACTCATGCTACAGTATTAAACATTTATCCCCTGAGCCTGCTGTATACTACAATATATAATATACCCCAACACTACCCGCACACAGTATTCCCCAAGGTGTTCCCCACACAGCATAAGCCCCATAACTGTCCACACCAAATGTCCCCCATTACTGCCCTCCCCACAGTATAATGCCCCCATAGCTGCCCCCAATAGTGCCCGATAAAAATAATAACATACATACTCGCCTAACCCTGTTCCAATGACGAGTGGCAGAGGACCCTTTGCTCCTCTTGTCTGTGCAGCTCGGCGCCATGAGGTCACTGCGTTGTGCGATACATAGCAAATGGTAGAACAGGGAGTTTACGTTCTCCTGCTCGACCATTGGATTCAACTGTATCTGCTTCCTGAAGATGCAGATACAGTTTAAACCGGGGAAAAATAATTGATAAAATCAAAATTCGCATGAGGACTTCTATTGATTGCGCTGAATTTCGATTTCATTTTTCAATTAATTACCCAGTCCTATATAAATGTATATTAGGCTACTACCTGCCAGCCGTTTACAAATATGTGCAAAATCGTGCACCAATATGTTTAGCACAACACGGATATACTGTATTACATCTATTGCTGGAAAATAAAAGCAGCAGGTCACACCGGCTCTGTAGCGCATGATCGTTCCGTCAGCGCCACATAACAGTATTTTGCAATGTTTTTTCTATATAAGGGTATGTGCACACACACTAATTACGTCCGTAATATATGGACGTATTTCGGCCGCAAGTCCCGGACCGAACACAGTGCAGGGAGCCGGGCTCCTAGCATCATACTTATGTACGATGCTAGGAGTCCCTGCCTCTCTGCAGGACAACTGTCCCGTACTGTAATCATGTTTTCAGTACAGGACAGCAGTTCCACGGAGAGGCAGGGACTCCTAGCATTGTACAGAACTATGATGCTAGGAGCCCGGCTCCCTGCACTGTGTTCGGTCCGGGACTTGCGGCCGAACTACGTCCGTCAATTACGGACGTAATTAGTGTGTGTGCACATACCCTAAAGCTTTTGGGACGCCGCAGAAAACAAAGGTCAGATCAGGACGGTCACTGCACAGCGACTGATAATATTTTAATTCTTAGAATTGATGGGCTGCTCAATCTTAGTTCAACTCCAAGTTTGCAGAACTTCCCGGTCCAATGATCCTGCTTGGTAATGTAAGGAATACTGAAGAGGAAACGCCGATCTAACCTGTATGACTAAAGAATCTGCAGATTATAATCTAGTGCCTATGACCAGCTCAAAAGAGAAATTCTAGTAATAACTGGAGTAAATGTTCATTAGAGAGGCTGTCAAACTCCCTGGTGAATCATCCTACAGCTTTAATATGTTCCAGCCGCTGCTGAGCAACAAAAGGTGAGGCCATTGGGTGACAACAGCGGATTTCCACACTAGTGCAGATACCACCTGATCACCGACATTGACTGTAAGGGCTGGAAGTGTAGATTCACATGTGGCACCAGCACGTCCAGTGCCAGGGAGCGGAGGACATGGTGCTCTGAGGCAGACAAACCAAGTTAAGGGTTTCTCACCACTACAAAATGACAGGTGCCAAGTGGTGAGGTTAAACGATCTTCTATGGTTCATATATTTGAGGTGTTTAGGTTAAGGAAAATTGATAACGCCCTTCCCCCCCCATATAAATCTGCATTGCTAAGAAGAGTTATGCTATTATCACACGTGTCGGATTTGATCATGGCACATCCGACATGTATTTACTAGAGGATCTGCGGCAGAAATTCAAGGTTTACGCCTGGATTTCTGCGGATTTGCCCCATTCGATGGAGCTAATCCACTGGCTTTTTTGTGCGAAATGCGTGAAATTAAGTAGCATGGATTAAACGTGGAATCTGCATTGAAATCCACATACAGTCCTGCACGTGGCCTTGCATTGTACTAATTATACTCCAGAGCTGCATTCACAAATCTGCTGCATACTTTTTGGTCGGAAATCTCTCAGCATTCCTGCACAGGGCCTTGCATACCAGAACAGATACAGCTGAATGCCATGACGGCTGGACGACGACAACAAATGCTACTTTTGACAAAATGTATACAAACTTCCTATACAAGTAACAAATGATACAAAACATGTAAATATTAGCATAAAAGACAATAGTAATGTAACCACATGCAGGAGCCCGCCACGGACTATGTTAATATAACACAATCCTAGATGTACACTGGCAGTTTTCCTCTGCTCCTAGCCAATACGAAGAAGTGAAATAATGGCAGGCAACTTTAAAACCGGGCTCCGTTCAGAGATGAATAGGTTAATGACGTTCAATGAGCTGAAAGTTGTATTTTGCATAAAGCAGCGCACCCGTCTGTTGTGCAAATCCCCTGCTCCCCAGTACCGCACCCTGATGATCCCTCAAAACTGAAAAATACAGAGAAGCCATGTAATTACTGCAAGATCTGCGTCTGTCCTCGGTGAGGACTGGAATAAATATAAATAATTGACCGTCTACCCGATACAGATCCAGCCGCAGTGCACGTGGTCTGTCTGTATGGTCTGTGCTGCGGTACGTGGCCGTTCAGACAGAGCCGTGCTGGAGGAGTTTCTATCACTGCAGTTTTGGATTCATCGGGTTTGAATATAGGAAATTAAAAAATTGAGATACAGAAAACCTAATTCAAAGGCAGAAAGACTCTCCCCTAAGGCCTTGTTCACACGCCGTGTATTTGACGCGCCGAAAAATGCTTGCTTTAAGCTTCCCATTGACATCAATGGGAAACGCATTATAGAGCGGACGCCTTTTATTTTTTTACACTCGCGGGTTTTAAAAAAAACGTCAATTCTTGGTGCCTAAAACGCGACTATTTCCCATAGTCAAAGGGAGCCCTAATTACGCGCCCAAAAACACAAAAAAAAAAACCGCATCAGAAACGCCTTTCGCTTTGCAAAATCGCTAGTGGTTTTTACAAGTCGTTTTTTTTTTAGCGCTGTGTGAACAAGGACTAAGAGAGCCGGTAGTAATGTCCACCACTAGCTATGCTGGTAGTGTAGCTGACCACTCTGTTCTCCACAAGAGGGTAGAGATCCTAGATGTTCATCCCTTGCAGAGGGGACTGTCACTAGGCAAGGATCTTCACTTTCAGCATCTCATGGAACCCCAATGAATAACTAATAGTTTACAGTCTATTGTCCCTGTTAGCAGCCAGTTCCAGCAGAATCTCTAGACACCCCCTTCCCTAATGCAAGGAGCCCCAATGAAAGCTACAGAAGGCTGATAGAAGAAAGGCGTAACACTACATGCCGCCTACTGAATGAGCAGCCATGTAATACAAGGTTGCGCCAAGACCGCTTTTTGCTGCGGACCCCCGATTTGTGATGTCCATACACCCCAATAAAATTTTACAAACCTCTAAACATTTATACGTTTGTGAATGATATTTTCTCCTTTTTTTATAATCTGCACTCCTGAACTTACCACTGGCGACTTAACCATTTGAATAAAGTCACCTTAGACAAGATGACGTAAAAATGGCGGTGCGCTTCCTCGAAGCAGCCTGGGTTATAACATATGGCAGAGCCTTTGGTGTGGTGAAGACGTCGCCAGGATTACTAATCAATACAAGAGCGAGCAGAACTGCGCAATTACATGCACCTAAAGGAATGAGACGACATTGGAAAACGCACAGGCCAACAATCTGAAGGTGCATTTCCAGGGAGTGAGTCTTGATAAGATAACATACATAAGTGGGTCGTTCTGTATATAAAATAGAAAAAAATAATTGCCGACTCCGGAAATCTCCCATTGCGGACAGGCTAGACGCTAAACATACAGGAGTTTCTGGAATCAGTGATAGACAGAGGACACCAGGGTGTAGTGAGATCCATATAATTATTGTAATAGAACACTGCTCCGTTTTAATCCCTTCAATAACAGGTAGTAGTTGTGATTTTTATATGGAAGCGTATAAAGTGATCTGTGCCGCCTAGAGGTGGAGTAGAGCAGTAATGGGATGGAGCAGTGACAACCAGCATATCGCTATTAAAAATCACAAGTTGTGCTGTGTTTCCCGTCAGCCTGTTATACCAGACAACGGCTTTTACTTGCAACTCGGGCCAGGAAGTAAATCCTAGTGTCCATCTTGAGCAGCCAAGATGCGATCAGTTAGTCACAGGGTCACTAAGGCTTCGTTCACATCAGCGTTGTGGCATCCGTTTTAGCTGATCCATTGAAATAAAAACGGTCATACTGACTGAATGCAACAAAGGTAAAACGTGTTTGTTTTGGACAGATCAGTTTACCCCGGATGCATCAAAAAACCCTGACTTTTCTTTCAGTTTGTCATCAGTTATAACGGATCAGTTTTTATCATTGCATCGTTCTTGCTTTCATTTTTAGTCTGCGCATGTCCAGAAAAAAAAATGGTTCCGTTAAACGTAATGCATAAGGCTTCGTTCACATCTGCGTCAGGGATCCGTTCTGGCATTCTGTTGGAGCTTCACGGGACCCTGACTGAAAGAAATGGAAACCATAGGCATGTGCATCATTGATTTCAATGGTGACGGATGTGGTGCCAATGGTTTCTGTTTGTCTCAGTTGTGCAAGGGTGCCGTCGTTTTTACAGAAGCAATATTGCGCCAGAACTGAACCCTAACACAGATGTGAACGAAGCCTTACTGATACAAACGGATGGCATATTAGTTTGTATCCGTCATCCATTGACTTCAATGTTACTAAACCAGAAAGCTCCTTTCCGTCATTTTTGACGGAAACAATAGCGCAGCAGACTACGGTATTTCTTCTGTCAAAAAAAACAGAAACCTGACGGAACGGAGCCTAACTGAGCACAACTGATGCAAAAATAAAACCTATTGGAGATCAATGTTTTTTTTGTCGGAAACGTTAACTTCCGTTCTTGTGGTCCTCTGACGGATCCGCTAGAATGGAAGCCACAATGCAGATGTGAACGCAGCCTAAGGCCCCATGCACACGACAGCAAAAAACCTCCGTTTTTGCGGACCGCAATTGCGGTCCGCAAAAACGCAGCCATTCACCTTCATTGAACACTGACACCTTTCCGTAGCACTAGGATGTCAGTGCCGTGGAAATGTTCCGGGAATTATGGAACATGTCCGTTCTTTCGCATTTTGCGGGCCGTGCGGCTGTCAGTCAGCGGCCGGCCGTGCCCGCAATCGCGGGCCGGGATTGCGGGCACGGTCGTGTGCATGGGGCCTTAGACTTCACAGAAATGCATAGCGTCCCCCAGTGCGGACTCAATGCAGTGCCTGATATATGGCAGCCTTTAAGGGTTAAATGCTAGGAAAATTTTATGAGGTTTTTCTCATAGTATTAGGGTCAGTTCACACAAAGTTCTCTGGTGCTGATTTTGACAAGGAAACGGTGTCGGAATCAGCGTAAAAAAAAAACTTCCGAAATCGCCCCCCATTTATTTAATGGGAGTCAGGTATTTTTTTTCCTCAGGCGGCATTTAGCCACTCGCGGGGAAAAAAAGCGGCACGCGCTTTCTTGCCGTAGTGTCCTCCTTTAACCTCCAATTGAAATCAATGGGAGGCAGAAAAAAAAACCTGTGCCGCTCGTTTGAACGTTTTTCGCTTGCGGTCCCTGCATTAGATTCAAAAACCGGGGGCAAGAAATATAAAAAAGCGGCCGTTCAAAATCTGCTTCAAAATTCCTGAAGGAACTCTAAGGGTATGTTCACACGGTTCACAAAATACGGCTGAAAATACGAAGCGGTTTTCAAGGGAAAACAGCTCCTGATTTTCAGCCGTTTTCTAAATCAAAGTAGCGTTTTCACGGCTGTTTTTGGAGCTGTTTTTCTACGGAGTCAATGAAAAACTGCTCCAAAAACGGCTCAAGAAGTGACATGCACTTCTTGTTACGAGGCGTCTTTTTACGTGCCGTTACTTGAAAATGAGGTGTAAAAAAACACCCCGGCGGAACAAAACAAAACGCCGTATTTTCCATTGAAATCAATGGGCAGATGTTTGTAGGCGTTCTGCTTTCTATTTTTCAGCCTTTTTTCATGACATTTACAGCCCGAAAAATGGCTGAAAATAGCCCGTGTGCACATACCCTAAGGCAGATTTTTGCCTGCAAAAAAACTCAGTGTGAACAGAGACTAATAAAGTTTCCAGAGACAGAACTGTCTTATGTAAATAAAGCTTCATCACTGTATAAATATTAGAAAGTTACAGAACTTTTTATAATTTATGTTCTAATTCCTCGCCATTTTCAAGATCTCTGCATGCGGTCAGTGTAAGGCAATATACTCGTTTAAAGCCAGATTTTGAAAACCTGTACCGACCTAATACTTCTCACAGCTGAGGGTTTGCTACAATTTTATCCATCCAGCCTAGACATTAATTTGTGACCTAAACAGTCTGGATTCCGGACCGATACATTGTGTGTTTAGCTCAGAGGATCGTCTAGACTGGATACAATTATAACAAATTAGCTTGAAATAGATGAGGGACTGAAATACAAAGTATATTAGAAAGTAGAACTTGTCATAATTGTTTTAATGTAAAACTGGGAGAAAAAAAAAAAAAAAGTCTTAAAATGGTTCTATGGTTTTATAGGCGAAAGTTAAGGCCTCTTTCAGGCGAGCGTATTTTACATCCATATTCCATCTGTTTTTTCAGACCATATTACGAGATAATGTTAATTATTGAAGCTATTTACATGGGCGCAGAAAATACGTGCGTATTTTACAAACGCGGCACGCACTATAATCCGTACTGCAGATGGAAAATGCCCATTGAAGTCTAGGGATAGTGATTAAAACATGGATGCAGCGGTGTTTGGTCCGAATTGCATCCATTTTTTTTAAAGGGCCTTTCTTAGGTCATTCAATTATTTGTCTAGAAGAGAGTCCATTGGTAATACGGACATGTAACACGGATGCAAAAATCACCGCTATTAGGCTATGTTCACACGGCAAACCAAAAACAACTGTAAAATACAGAGCTGTGTTCAAGGGAAATCAGCCCCTGTGTAACCATGCATGTAAAAGCAGCTCCAAAAACGCTCAAGAAGTGACATGCACTTCTTTTTACGGGGCTTTTTTTACGTAATGATTGAAATCAATGGGCAGATATTTGGAATGGTTCAGCCCTCCGTATTTTCAGCCATTTTTTGGGGCGTGTACAGCCCGACAAATGGCTGAGAATAAGCAGTGTGAACATAACCTTACGATTATACTTGTACGGGGGGGGGGGTTTATACGAGTTTAGTAAAAAGGAAAAATAAAAAACAAATTTGATTTGAACTCGAATGGGGCTGAGCTGCAATACCAGTTACAGCCCACGGACAAGAGCGGCACTGTTCCTTCTTCTAATCTTACACATTCCCTCTAAAAGTCAGTCCATAAGAGTTTTGCATGCTAAAACAAGGACCTTTATGAACGCAGCCACGGTCTATTACATGATCATATCTTTAATATCCTCATGGATAATCCAGTCTTTAAAGAAGTCTAAAGCAATTAAACTTTGCTTGGTGTCGGCAATCCGTACCAAACAGGGGGACTTCCAGCAAAACATGGATTTACCTTTCAACCCTTCCACTGTCTGACAGATGGTCTATAGATCAGAGAGTCCTTGAAAACCTAATTAAGACTAATCAGATGGCGACTACGAATCCAAGACGTGCAGCCATTCTACCAATAAATACAACAGAAGTGTAAGAGTTTTAGGGCGCGATCACACGCGGCGTACCAGCATTGTATTCCCGCAGCGTAAAAATACACAACAGTAATTACAATGTATGCCTATGGGAAAAACATTCTGCAACGCAGAAAGATTTCTCTAGTTCCTGCTTTGCGGAAAAACTTTACAAGGCGGAAATACAATGCAAGTACGACACCTGTGAGCGCACCCTTATGGGGGATAAAACACTTATGGCCAATCCTTAGGATAGGTCATCAATGTGTGATCGGTGGGAGTCCGAACCAGGAGACCCTCACCAATTAGCACAAGTGAATCAATCGACTGCGCTATTGGTTCCGTCAAGAACAACAGAACCCTGTCCCAACGGTGAGAGACGGAAACCACTGGCTAGGCTTCCGCCACCATTGATATCAATGGTGAGGGAAACGGAAGCTTAGGTTTCCGTTTACCTTTCCGTTGAGGGGTTAACCCGACGGAAACCTTCAAAGGGAGGGCAGCGGTGATGTGAACAGGCCCTAAGCTCAGATCCTTCTGGTTACTGACAGATCAACGTGATACCAACTGCTGATTACGTGGACGCTTATCACTCAATAGGAGATAACTACTCAGACTCCAGCAAAGGAAGAGCGAGGGTTTACCTACAGAAACCAATAAAACTGCAGCTTCCATTTAGTTACAAACCTGCCTAACAAAAGGTGAAACTCCTTTTTTTTTGCACTCTCTTCTATCACATAGAGCCCAGTCACACGAGCGTGAATAAGGTCCGTGCGCCGCGCTTGGGAATCACACACAGCACACAGACCCATTCATTTCAATGGGGCCTTTCAGACATGCGTGAGTTTTCACGCAGCGAGAGTCCGCTGCATGTCCTATATTGGTGCGTTTTCACGTACTACGTGCCCATTGAGGTCAATGGGTCCGTGAAAACCACGCAATATAGGACATGCAGTGAGTTTCACGCAATGGACATCCGTGCGTGAAAACTCACGCATGTCTGAGTAGCCCCATTGAAATGAATGTGTCCGTGTGCTGTCCGTTATTTCAACGGACAGCACATGGACGAGGAATACGCTCGTCTGAATGAGCCCCAAGTATAAACATCCATATGACCCAGTAGAAGTAGAATAATCTGACATTCATCACGTTATTTGCAGCAACTGTAAAGTAAAACTAAACCCAGAAATTAATATTAAAAGTACAGAAGGAAATTCTTGCCCCCAGTGTTCGACTCTTCTACATGCTCCTGTGACAATCTTGTAGAAATCTTGCAGAGAACACAGGGTTAATGTGTTTCTGATTCCTCACATTTCTTGTCACCTATAGCAGAGAGAGAGGAGTAGGGAGGGCTCCCGCCGCAGCAGCTGCCACATACTGGCCATACGATAAAGTCGGACAAACCTCAAGATGTCGGGGGAAAGAAAGATCAGGCGTGTTGGATCTTAAGACGCCTGATCCGTTGTTCCTGCGGGAGATCGGCCGCTACCAGACGTCTGGCTGATTATTCCCCTCTTCCCATTGAAAATATAAAACATGTACGCTCGCTAACACAGGGGATAGTTGGTCGCATGTTGGGGGAAGTTTTGTCCAACCACAAATCTGTACTTGTACATGGCACCCATTCAAATAAATTAGTTCGTTAGTCAGCTGATCAGATTCTTATACGACCCGAAAAAAAATGAGAAAAAAAATGGTCGCTTTTTGGCAGCACATCTCTAATGTAGACAAGGGACGTGCGGACGAGCGATCGTATTAACCTGTCCTGTCCACATACCTTCTGATCATTGCTCCATATAAATGGAGCAATCAAGCGCCGATCGACACGCTGTATTGTAAATTTGCCCGTGTAAAATAGCCAGAAGCTACAGATGCGATGGAATCTGCTTCCAAACTACAACTTCAGAGCAGAAAATACCTCGTCCAAGCATTTTGCTGACGCGTCTCGTTCTTTATCTGAAGACCTGCCTGTGCTCTTCCTTATTATAAACCCTCATAAAAAACACACGCATAGGCAGAAGGTGGAGGGAAAAAAAAAAATGACAACAACCCGTTTAATTTGAGTGAGCAGCAGGAAAAACCCTCTAAAAATTAAATATCCTACAAAGACCTTCCAGAGCTCCCGGCGAGAGCGTGACTGTCGCGCCTTCAGGATATTTCTGGGTGTTGAAACATTTTGGGGACATTACAATGCAGAGTTCAGCTCCCGGCCTGTGTTGGTGCCCTCCTGAAGACTATCTGCCATCTGAAATCCTCTCTGCACTAAGGAAATCATGCGTAACGTTCCTGTTTAACGTCACAGTCCAGGACGCTCCGATTGTCAGACCTACATCTGCGGAAGGGACACGGCGTTACAAGGGAAGGGCATTAAAGATCATTTAAAGCTCTTGAGAAGCTCTTCGGGCTTATTTAGACAAACGGGGGGGAAACTCAGACATGAAAATCGGCAGTTTTTCACGTCTGCGTTGTCCCCGTGCGGGCCCCGTTTTCACAGATCCCCATAGACTTGAGTCTATTGAGGCATCTGTGAAAACTGAACAAAATAGGACATCTATTTTTCAACGGACCCTTCACACGGTCCATTGAAACAACGGCCGTGTGAACAGCCCCATTGAAATACATGCGTCCGCGGACATATTCTACGTTCGTCTGAATAAGGCCTTAGTCTGTAGAGGGAACATCCAACCATTCAAGACCAATGACGGCAAAACAGAATAGAGTGTAAAGATCAGTAAATGGGAAACTGAAAGGGGATATTGTAGTAAGATGATGCTGGCACATCCGGCGCCGCTTATCTCCACTAGCAAAAATAAGATCGGTCAGGTCAAAATTCAAGCGGTCAAACCCTTGCACCCCAAAACGTAAAGCATTGGGATATACAAACAAATGACGAAGGTCATTCATCCATCCATGAAACAGCCGGCAATGAAGGACTATGCTCCCAGTCTGCAACACAAAATTACTATTTATATATAAATGCATTATCCCTTGTGTTACAACCGCTAATGGCATTACAGAGTCCGCAGATGTCACAGAGAAATAGATTCAATAATTATACATCTTTCAACCTCCCGCTCCCCCCCCCCCCATATCCCATTACTCTGCTTGTGTAAATTTGGTCATACACTTTATATTCTATATTTAATTAGGATCATAATTTATTTTATTTTTATAGATGTGATCCGCATACATCACTGCATGCTACGAGGACCCCTGAAAAATATCACATTGAGGAAACGTACACAAATGCTGAATTTGGGCCATAGCAGCGAGATGTTAAACATTGCAGCGTGAGTCACGTGACTTCAATGTCCAAAGACTACCACAGGACGTTACGTGGGACTGGGCAAAGATAAAAAGATTCTCTATTTTAAACAATCCCTACTTGTTAGACGGTCCCTTGACAATAACATGATCACAACTATCATCCTACTGCGACCTTGATCAGCTGTAATCTGGCAGTAAATTCACAATATCCCTACAGCGCCACCACAGGTGAAATTAAGTATTACACATTGTCCATTCATATCAATGTGTTGTCTGTGTAATACAGGACAGGACAGGTCCTCCAGAAAGATACTCTCTATGTAACCGCTCTCCCCTCTGGCCAAGAGATGAGCATCCTGAACATGAGACCCCCCTCTATCTCAGAATCCCCTAATAGGGTGTATGGAAATTAGTTTTCAAAACTGGACAATCCCTTTAAAGTAGGTTAATGTCAAACAAATGCAAATTGTATATTTTGTCCAAGAGTACAATAAACAATGAATTTCCATCCATCTTACCTACACACATTAACACTTGTCAGAACTGACAAAATAAAAAAATAAATAAAAAATATCTACACAATAAGAGACGCCGTGCCGCCTGCAGCCGCTGATCTTTCCAGCATTACTGATCTGTACAGAACGACACGATGGCTGCCAATAGGGAGATGTGCTGCCAACAACGATAATATTTTACTTTTTTAAAACTATACGATCAGCAGAACGACGAGCGTTTGCCCGATAATTAGCCTGGGTAAGGGCTCGTCCACATGCTGCAGAATTGCAGCATTTTATCCGTCCATTATTTCGGACTGAAAACACGAAGCAGAGTAGAGTAGCGGCGCACAAATTGACCTGCAGTGCGTATTTTTCGGACCGCAGCACGTCAATTCCTGCTGCGGAATGTGGACAGAAATGCTGCGTTTTTTCAGAGATGTCTCCGTCACCCAGCATTGGGAAAAACGCAGCAATTCACGAACCATTTTCTGCCGTAATAAATGCAGGAAATGGTGCGTTTTAGCCACAGTGGAAGGTCTCAGTTTTTCAACGGAATTGCTGCTGAAATTTTCTGCAGCAATTCCGTCGTGTGTGGACAAGCCCTAAAAGCCCCAATGACAAGAGTCTCCATAACACCGGTGAGAGAGATTACTTAATGCCACAAAATATGGTCAAGGTTTAACCTATTTTGGGCCTTCATGAACAAGTTTTTTGTTCATAAATGTAATTAATTTTTTTCTACTAGAGTACTTGAAGCTGCGATTGTTTGATAGTTTATATAATGCTTTGAAATAATTATTAACCCGTTAGTGACCACCCATTAGTTTTTTTTACGGCGGCCACCAACGGAATAAATAAATTGAGCAGGGAGCCGTTAAAGCTCCCTGCTCTCAGCTACGAGCAGCCCTGCTCTAACGGGTGAGATCGATATTAGTATCGATCGGACACGTTTAACCCCTCAGATGAGGCACGCTCAATAGCGAGCATCTGAGTGGTTTTGGAGAGGTAGGCAGCTGCCTCTCTCACTCCACCGGCCCCCTGCGTGTGATCGCAGAGTGCCGGTGTCTTCTATGGCAGCCGGGGGGCCTAATAAAGGGCCCCAGGTCGGCCACTAGTTATGCCTGCTAGGTCATGCCGGAGGCAGGCAGTAATACACTGCAATACATAAGTATTGCAGTTTATTTTAAAAGCAATCAGACGATCGCAAATTGAAGTCTCCTAGTGGGACAAGTAATAAAAAAAGTTAAAAAAAGGATTAAAAACCCACTTTTTCACCTTACAAAATGCTTTATTATAAAAAAATAAAAAAAAAAGTTAAGTTACACATATTTGGTATCACCGCGTCCGTAAGGACCCCAACTATAAAGTTATTACATTATCTAACCCGCACGGTGAACACCATAAAAAAAACCAAAATAAAACAAACAATGCAAAAATATTTACTTAAAAGTAGAAAAACATACACATCTATATAAATTTGTTATCGTTGCAATCGGAACAACCCACTGAATAAAGTTATTCTGTTATTTATACCACAAGGTAACCGGCGTAAGTTTAGGACACAAAGAGTGTGACGAAATTGCTATTTTTTTTCTATTCCCTCCCCCAAAGAAAATGTTAAATAAATTATACGTACACCAAAATGAGGCTATTAAAAACTACAACTTGTCCCGCAAAAAAACAAGACCTTATACAGCTATGTCAACGCAAAAATAAACAAGTTATAACTCTTTGAATGAGACGATGATAAAACGTAAATAATAGCTTTGTCATGAAGGCCTAAAATAGGCTGGTCACTAAGGGGTTAAAGAGTGTAACCAAAAAGATCAACGTTTTCTTAAAGTAAGCAGGATCAGCAGTCCCCGAGTTGCCCACTTGTACTAATGGCAGCCATTGCAGCGCCCGGAGGGGTGGTCATCCAGCTTTCCACAAGCCCAAAAATCATTACGGATAATCAGTCACACATATGGATGTAAACGTATCTACATGGCAGATAACAGGGAACAATAGGTTAGAATTAAATGCACAACAAATGACGAGAAGTCAGCTTCTAAACGGGAGCGCAGGCCTGTCCATTTCACAAGTTTAGTCACAAGGCCGATTAATCAATTCACACGGACATAGATGCATGTGAACAGTTCAGATCACACGTCATTTACATTTCATCTCGCTTCTTTAAAATTATTTCTCTATGAATCACTCTGTGTATCTCAACAGTAAAAGCTTCAAAGTCCCATCGATTTTAATTGTAAGCATTGCCACACACTGCAGCACAAACAACCCCACAGCCTGATTGAGACCGATAGCTTCCTGGTGCATGAATAAAATGCCTAAACTACAGTAAATACTGACACGAATACGATTATTCAGAAGAGGCAGTAGCAGAGACAGGAGGATTGTAACCCAGCATATTAATACAAATACTACATTCAGAGTCAGTGGGTATCAATCGCCATTGGGAACTGTATCAGTGGCCATCACACAAAGTAGGTTACCAGTGCGGAAAAGAAAAACGCTGTTTTAGGCTAGGGCTAACCTCCCGAAGACAATGCCTCTCCTGTCCGTCTCCCACTTGGTCCTCTAGGAAACCAAACTAGGAAATTATTATAGTAAAATTCCTTTGAACAGGACGGTCATTGTCTAAATATGTACCTTTCCAGGTAGAGACGCAAGTAAGAGAGCCGAAAACAAACTATTAACGCAAAATCTAGCACCATTATCACCACAGCAGTCTCATAACTTGGTCGCTCTTCTCAGTCTTCCAGATTATCACGCTGTTCTGATTTGCAAACAAATACCGAATTACGGGATGCCAGATTAACGGAATCGTACCACAACTGAATTAGACTTTAAAAGGAGTTTTCTGAAACAAAAACGGATGGTCTAGCAGGTGCCTCGTCCCCTGCATTGTTTACGCAGGCACAGCGCCAAACATACGAGCAAGGCTGTGCCGGGTACTGCAGCTCTGCCTCATCTACTTGGATGGGACTAAGCTGCCGCACCAGGCAATTCCGCCGCACAGACGAACCGATGTGTATGTGTAAAGAAGGAATGGACGTGGCACTTGCTGGAGCACCATGGCACCAACTCTGCTGATCAACGGTTGTCAGACTCCTACCGATCAATAGCCGACTAGCATCTTGTAGTAAATGGGCAACTTCTATGGAAATTTAATTCTATAGTTGAAATGGTAATATATAAATATATGGAAATACATAACAGTTTATGGTAAATAGTGAGGGGGTAAGATAAAGAAGAAAAGTCACGACTGCAGACATCACCCCCAGCTCACGCTCAACATATTGTAAAGTAGGCGGTGGGTAGTGTCACAGCTTATAAGAAACACAATGCAGGGGGTGTCTTTGCTGAGAACAAGTGATTGAATCTGTCTTTGCCCAGGCATCCACCATTTGCATAGCTTAAAAGGGTCTCAGTGAAAAGGAAGGAGGGTGGGGGTAATATGTGGAGGCATTAGATAAAGAGTCTGACGCCTAAATAATAGAGAAAGAAAAAAAAATAACTGAATTCTATCCAGCATTATAATGGTTAATATGGTCACCCATGAAAATGCAATGAGCATGGGAGACCGGGTGGTGGGGGGTGGGAATGGGATAAGACATGTGTCTATTAGTCAGTGCACTTCTCAGATACTGCACCTTCCAGCAAAGTCAACACCCTCCACCGACAAAGGTGCTAGACGCCAAGCGCACAGTCAACTCCACTACACCGCACTGGCAGAAAATGCTGTGCAGTCCAGCACGCCAGCTGTTCAATAAGACTGAAAAGCCAAATCAGCGCAGAGATATTATAGAATACATACAAGCAAGATAAAATTCGGAGTCCTTTTTAAGTCCACTACTACAGATATTCCCCAATGGTGCCACACATTAAAATCTGCACAACACATTTATTATGGAGACCTAGGCCAGACAGCAACTTCTGCCGACATGCCACATTGTGGCCTATAGACTGGCACCAAGTCCCCCTCATTCACTCCCTGAGCCAAGCTGCAGTAGTCGGCGACTTAGGAGATCCGTCAACAGCCATACGCTGCAGAAATTGATGCTTTAGAACCGCAGTGCAACATTTTCACTGGTAAACTCATTATTCTCATCCTGTAACTGGAGCTGCATGGCACAAGCAGCCGGCCGTGTGCTCCTGATCCAAAACATTGCAGTGAGGACTATCCGGTCTTCCACAGCTCTGGTCGTGGCTGCATTTTTTTTTTCACTTGCCATTCCTTTTCTGAACAGTAGGTGCGAAGATATTAACCCCCCCCCCCCCCCCATTTCATTTTTACCTATATACAAATTGGCAATTCCCTTTCTTTTACTGCAATTTTAAAGTATTGGACCTTCTCCCCTCTAGTCCTGACGCGCACCGACCCCCTCCCCCCTACACAGGATAACCTAACATCCAATCTTTCAAAATCCCAGAAAATTGTGGAGGTTTTTACTTCCAAAAGAATACAAGTTATTGAAATCAACGCTCTTGGGCCCCCGGTCCAAAATCTATCCCCTCCTCCCCCAACTACGACATTGCATTTATGATGGAGGAACTAGTTGTCCCCTCAGGCACCAGGTGCGCCTCCACAGCCTCTGCCCCCCTCCTTTTAGTTAGGATTGCAACTGACTGCAGTGATATAATGCACAAACAGCTAGACAGGTCAGAGGTTCGGGATCCTAAGAAAGCTGGGTGCACTTTTAGATACAAATTGCTACTTTTACAGATCATTTATGGCTACTTATTTACAAAATGTATCCAAAATAATACAAACACAATAATAAAACATTGCAGTAAATCAAACAAACACGTTACGTACACAGCAAAGCTGAAAAAAAACTACAATATGCTGCTCTCGTCTTTTCTATGTTTACACCTCTCCCTTCCCCCCTCTATCATGATGCCCATCGTCTTGTCTTGCATAACTCTGGTGGTGGCATGTCTGCCGGGCACAGTTCCTGGCCTGATAATATCTCCCTTAACAGAAGGGGAAGTTGATTTTTGTTTTTAAATTATTATTCAATTGGTTTATAAACACAGAATTGATATAAGTAGCAATAGATATAAAAGGGGATTTTTTTTTGGACTGCGCCCCCTGCTGTCCACATATGGGATTTCATTAAGGTAACAGGCAGCTGCAGCCTGGCAGCAAGTGCTGGAGAGTTTGAGGCTACCACCCTGCTTGCCTCTTTAAGACTTTTGCTCACGTTAATGTACTTTGTATCAGAAATTCCTTCTATGGTTCCAACAATCGATACAAAGTATACAGATAACAAACAAACCCATAACCAGCAATTTAAAGAGATTCATAACCCCGGTATTGGTGCCCTCATAAAGAAGACAGCATGGTATATGTGACAGCTGCAGGGTGGCATCAAGGGTTCTGGCTGCCGTCTTGTCACAGAACTTTATATAAACGTAATCACGCCCATCCCTTTATATTCTACAATCACATTTTTAAAAACTACATTCGGCTGTCCCCTAGTATGATCTGTTCCTGGGAAAGCTGGGTGAGAACAAATATAGATTTCACTGGAGCTCCAAGAGTTGACTCAGCTTTCCCAGACGCCTGAAAGGCAAATCCGCCTACATGTGCAATGACCAACCCCACTCTCTTACCGCTAACTAGGCGGACTGAAGGCTCAGGAATCTAAAGCGGAGATATAATAGTGGTCATAACAGGTTGTCTTTCCCAAAAATAGGTATCATTAAGAAATAAGTAACTACAAATTTTAACAATATGATAGAAAAGGACATCGTAAGAAACAACTTAATTTATTTAGAAGACAACTTGTTCTTTTGCGGCCTTTGTGGAGGGGGGGTTTGAACGCCAATTTCTATTCCATGGCACATATACATATATCAGCAGCAACGTGTAGCTACAAGGGAGAGAAGGGTGGTCATCCAGCTATTCCAGATCCCTTAGCCTCACAGATACAAGGGGGTGAATAGATAGTCACCCAGGTTTCCCATACTCCAAGACCTCACAGCCATAAGGGAGAGAATGGTAGTTACCCAGCTTTTCCAGAAACCTAAGCAGGTAAATTTGATGCTTACAAGTCTAAGAAAGCTGGGTGACTACCCTTCTCTTCAGTAGTTATGAGGCTCAGGAACCTGGGAAAGCTGGATGACTACTCTCATAGCTACAAGGGTCAGGAAACTGGATAATCTGGGTGACTACCCTTCACTCCCTTATAGCTATGAGGCTGAAGAGTCTGGGAAAGTTGGGCGACTACCCATCTTTTTCTTAAAGCTATGAGACTCAGGATGGAATAGTTGGGACACTACCCATTCATTTCCTTGTAGCTATAATGGTCAGATATCCAGAAAGATGGGTGACTGCCCTTTTACAGGTATGAGGCTAAGGAGTTTGGGAAAGATGGATGACTTCCATCTCTTCCTAAAAGCTGAGACTCCAGAGCCTGGGAAAGCTGGGTGACTACTCTCTCCCTTATATCTATGAAATCTAGGAGCCTGGGTGACTACTCTCTCCCTTATATCTATGAAATCCGGGAGTCTGGGAAAGCTGGGTGACTACTCGCTCCCTTATATCTATGAAATCCAGGAGCCTGGGAAAGCTGAGTGACTACTCTCTCCCTTATATCTATGAGGGCCAGGGGTCTGGGAAACCTGGGTGACTACTTGCTCCCTTATATCAGAGACACAGGAGTCAAGGAAAGCTGGGTGACTACTTACTCCCTTATATCTATGAGACACAGGAGTCTGGGAAAGCTGGGTGACTACTCTCTCCCTCATATCTATTAAATCCAGGAGTCTGGGAAAGCTGGGTGACTATATTCTCCCTAGCAGTTACACATTGCTAAAATATTAACACATCCCCCCCATAAAACACGGCAGTGACTGCTCTCATCATCTCCCCCTGCTATTCTACATCTGAACACTAGGTGCAAGGAGAAAAAAAAAAGTTGTTTTTTCATTTAATTCTCTTTCTTAATGCAAAAAAAAAAAAATGTCCCATAATAAACAAGTCACCGAGGAGCCTGGCAATGCCCCCTCCCCACACGATGCCCTCTTATAATGGGCACATGCGATGAGGATTGGCAGCTGGCAGGCAGTGCTGGGAGTTTGAGGCTACCACCACCCGCAGCACAATAGTGCAGAACTTACCCTGGTCATACTCTGGCACCACAGCCTGGTACTGACTGCCCACTCTCATGCCCCCGCCACCTGGAAGAGAGGACAGGGAGAGGGTGAAGGCTGGGGTCCGGGGCATATTTCTGGGGGAGGGGGTAGTTCGAGGCTACCACCTTACCGTGCTCATCATCGCTGGACGAGGTCGAGCTGCTGCCTTCTTCCCACGAGTTGCTGCCATTGCCATTCTGACTCTGACTCTGAGCCGTCAAACTTTTGCTGCTGGCAGCGACATTTCTGCCCCTCCTTTTGCCCGAGCCCTCTGCCCCCTTCTCTATCATGGCTGCTGGCATTTAAAGGGGCGCTCCTCTGAGGTAAAAAATAAAATAAAAAAAATGGGTAACGCAGTAATCACCAGGTGTGAAGTATTATTCTAAAATATACAATAATCCCGGTGGGATACAGATGAGAAGTCCGCCGTTTGTCGCCGACGCCACCGGTGCTCGTTCGAGTCACCCACAAAACAAGCGACAACTTTCCCGTCACATCGCCGCCCGCACTAAAGCCACACTCTGCCTCACAGCCACAGAGGCTGAGGCAACCTAACGCACTGCTCCACCTATTCCCGCCTTTCCAAGATCCCTATTGGGCGCTGGAGAATTTTGGAAGGAGATCTCGCTTTCTATTGGCTAAAGGTGCCGTCGGTCAAAAATAGCCGGCGCTTCCGTTTGTCTGAGTTTGGTTGAGGCGCAGCTCCTCTCTTCTCTTGTACGTGGGTTTGGGGTTTGCAATCTCTACGCCCCTTGATATCAGGTTCTTTTTTTTATTATTATTGTGAGGGGTTTTCTTTGAAATGATGAGGACGTAGTCCAACAGTTGAATGAAACTCACTGGGAAACCTTGAGGAAAGGAGACAAGGAGGCTATGTCGGGTGTAGGAGAGACTTTGTAAGGAATAAAAAGAATTAGAAGTAAGGGGACTATTTTTTTGCTCACTGTGGCGGAAGGATACTCGGAGCAGACTTCTTTATTCCTTAATATAATAAATAGCAAAGAGTGATAAATGGATGATGAGAGTTATTATTAAGGGTTGGAGGAGTGGAGGGGGGGTGAAGTTTCAGATAGGGGGGGGTGAAAATAATTTAGCATGTCAAGCAGTGAAGGGTTATTATTCTAAGCTGAGGCTCACACACTTGCATTAGGCAGGGCTGGAAAATCAGTCATCAACTTGCAACTTGTGGAATGATCACATTTGCAGCTGCAGAACCTCCTTTTCCTGGGAGAGATTTTTTTTTTACATTTCTTTTTATCAGAATTTTGCATTTTTCACATGTAATATTCATAAGGAAGCGTAGGTGACAACACGTGCCTCATACAAAGGTAATAAAGAAGATAAGAGATAAAAAAAAAATATATAGTTACATTTGCTTTGCACGAATTTTGAGCAGGACTATGATTGACGTCTCCGCTCCCTAAGATGTTCTGCAGCTTCTGTTGACCTTCGTGCGAAGTCCTTTAAATGACAAGGCGCTCCCCAGGACATAAGTCCTTGATTCGCTTTCTTTTGTAAAGTGGGTATAAAAAAAATAATAATTATATCTGGTTCTGGGAAAGCTGGGTGGCAAGCAAAATGGCCGGGCAAATATGCAGTGTTACATTTGGCTCGGTGACTCTACCGTCCAGCGTGCACTGGCGTGGTCCCAGGACAGATCAGGTGGGGGATTGGATTTGGAGTGACACTTTGCTGCAGGAAAGTTGGGTGACTACTCTTGAAGGCAGTGGTGTAGCTGGCGGGGTGAGGTAGTCACAGACTATTCCGGGTATTTAGAGACAGGACTAAGGCAGCGAGTTGAATCTTTGCCCCAAGGGCAGGAACTCCTAGCTACCACTCTGCCCTTAGTAACTGGATTGGCGGCCATATTGGTTGTCACCCAGCGTAAACAGATATCAATAAAACGAAGGAATGGCTGAACAACTGCTTGACGGAAAACAATGACTTGTAGACTTTTAGGTGGAAGAACCCTGCAATATGATCTATAGAAGCTGCGGAACATCTTTAAAGAGCTGACTTCTATTTACTGCAAATTTTCTTTAAATTTGGGTGGACATTTCCTTTAAGGATCCAGCAATAAGGTCAATGGAAGTGAAGGACATCACAGGGAGCTAAGGGCGACTCAACGACTTGCATTTACTGGGTGGGGGGTGGTATTTTAGGGGGATAGACCTGTTCTAGTTTTGGGCAGGACTTCACTAAGGATGATTGACAGCTCAGCTGCCTAAGATGTTCTGCAGCTTCTGGTGAGCTTTTTGCAGGACCCTTTAAGTGCATTCATTTTGCTAGAATGACCCAAATAAATAGGCTAAGAAAAAAACCGAGCGCTCCACCCAGGGCAGCCTGTTCCCTGCTGCTCGGCTCCTCTGGGACATTGCAAGCCTTTATAATGGAAGGTGCTCTGTGCCAGCAGCCAGGAATTACCCCCCCCCCTCTCTCAATGGACAATTGTCTGCCACGCTCCAGCCCATACACCCCTGCCATGCACTTTCTGCGCAGTTTAACCCTTTATTGTATTGCCACGCTTCAGGTTTTTTAGTGGAGCCTTCTGGGTGGGTGTGGGGCACAGTGGTCTCAATAGATCTCCCTACGCCTGGAGGGGGGTAAGGACTCCATTGCGGTAAGGACACAGTGTGATGCTAATCAAACGGGCCATTGTGTGCAAAGTGGCCTCGTCACATCGGATTCAATAGTCCAGTCCTTAGAAATTCTTTTTAGAAATTTATATCTGCAACTGAGAAATCTGGGTGACAACCGATATGGCGGCCATTACAGGTCAGGACTCCTGAGCAGCATCTTCACCTAATCACTGGAGGGGGTAACCGCCATATAAATGGAAAGATACCGTTCAGGATCCTGGGAAAGATGGGTGACATTTTTTTTTGTTAGGTGTTATATTGGTTATAGCCCAGCTTTCCTCTGAACACGACTGTTTCTCTTTTCTTTTGTCAGCACAGAAACAAAAACCACGTAGATGTGAAGCTAGTCTGAACGTGGCGCTGACAAGGTAATTGCTAATCAACACCTCAGACATTCGCATATGTAAATACAAGAACGTTTATACAAACTGCCAATAATCAAATATCCATGGGGACAACTCAACTGCCCCCCATGGGGAGAAACTGGACAGGTTGGATTTTTATCTGTCTGATGCTTTGTTTGCCCAGGGATAAGCGGCGCCTCGCAGAGCCTGCTAGCCGCTTATCTCTTATCATAGAAATAACTATGGATATGTGGTAAATGTTTATTGCAGGAACCCTTTTTAAGTCACGGGCTGAGTCTGGTATTGCAAAAGAGCAGACCATTTGTTCTAAGCTCATACATATGGAGTTGCCGCTTTGAGTGCTGTTGGTAAGGGACTGTTTCCACAAAGCGACTGCCTTTCTATCATTACACATAACGAGCGGAACATGCTCACAATGGAGGCTGAACGCTCCGTTTCAGGCATCATTGATTGGGCCTCCTTTATCAAAACTGGCCTGTTGCCCATAGCAACCAATCAGAGCTCAACTTTCATTTCATAAATGTCTCTGGATAAAATGAAAGCTGCGCTGTGATTGGTTGTAAAAGCTTTTTTTTAAATCCAGAGATATTTATAAAATGAAAGTTGAGCTCTGATTGGTTACCATAGGCAACAATGCCCATTTTCATAAAGGAGGCCATTGTTGTTCAGCGTTTAGAAATGGCGGACCAGGTTATTAAAGGGAAAGTGTGGTAAAAGGAAAAAAAAAACCTGGAGTTTCCAAATTTCAAGGCGTTTTCTGAATTTATGTAAATAAAGCCTAATTATTGTATAATCATTTACTTTGGCTTTTTAATGCCTCAACATTTCAAGATCTCTGCTTTCTGTCAGTGAATAGAAACACAAGATGCTAGCATTCAGAGGATGAAAGCCTGTCATGATCATGTCCAAATGATACATGGGCGCCTCATTACAAATGTTTTCGTTCACAGGCAGCAAGCACAAAGCTATGTAATGGACAGGTACCATTTGGCAAACATGTGCGGTGCCACCAGTGCGATCGTGTTAGATTGCACTGTCATATCGCGAGGCACCTAATGTATCTTCATGGCAGTGATCTCCAACCCGTGGCTCTACAACTGTTGTGAAGCTGCAACTCCCAGCATACATGTTTTCTAGACATGCTGGGAGTTATTGTTTTACAACAACTGGAAGTTGGATATCATTGCCCTATCGCATAAAATTCTATGTGTACGTGCGATTTTTATTTGACTGTGATATCACCATTTGGAGTAATCGCAAATCGGGTGTGTTTTTTTTCCTTATACGGTTTATATTGAAATTGCGTTCGATATATAAGTCGCCATAGAGCGCGTGGCTGAGTAAAAGAAATGTCTAGTATGCTCCATGTCGAGTTGCGCCACATATATATTGGATCGGCCGCCATCTTGATTAATTTGCAGCAACTTGTTCTCCCTTTGTGACGGCTTGATCGAACACCGTGCCCCGAGGTTTAGGAAGGGATCTGTCAATCTGAGCTGATCTACTAGGATTACATGCAGTTTCTTATCGGGTCAGGTAAGAAATGTACAAGATATATGTAGATGCGATGTCTGACATATATAAGGCGGATTTCAGCTCTGTAAGCGCCAGTGTTCGGGAGGTCAAACTGCATTTCTTCTTCTTCTTCTCTCAAGCAGAAATAGACCGACTTCCTGTGCAGTGTGAGGATCCTGCCGAGGACTATTCCACCCCCTAAGGTGACATTGCTGAGCTATCCCTGAGCGTATACTGTATGCAGCTGTCCCCAGCAGACTGCCAGGGGTTAACGCTTGCAAGACGCATGAACTGCAGATTTAAGATGTTATTTGTTCTCGGTAAACATGGTAATGATCGGATGAGTGATTGACTTTCTGGCAGTGGAGGGGTTAAAGCCGCTGTTTACTGTAAAGTCAAATGAGAGGAAACATATGGAGCAGTTTAGCGGAGATAATCTCGGAGTTACACTTCAGTATTGCCCCCGTGAACGTGTCGTATAGGCGGCAGATTCTGATTGGTCTGATTTAGGATTAAGCGCTGGACATTTTTTATCAGAATTCCTTATGTCGGGGCTGCGATTAATATGTTTTAATTGAAGAGCGATTCCAAGAAGTCCCAGTGACAGATGCAGCACTGCCCTTTCCGGACTTGACCTGTAGTCGCGCTCATCCTGAGCTTCCTGGTTCATGAATAGAATGCCAGACCAGCGGTAAAGACTGACACAGAGGTTACGGGAGAAGGAGCAGGAGGAGAACACAGATTTTTATGCTATTTAGGTTGTATAGAAAAATTTGTGACAACTCCTATGAGCACTGAACACATCATGCTATCACCCAAAAAATATTTTTCGACCAATAGACCTTCACCACATACCGGTGAAGTGTCCGATTCTTCAATGGTCTATTTATGTAAAAATAAACCTTACCAGATTTTTGCCTGAATCTGTTATCTAATGAGGTTTTCAATTTTTATCTAAATCCTAAATAAATAACTTGCGTGACATTTTCAAAATCTCTGCTTGCTATCCGTTAATGAAAACATTCCTGTTTACATCAAAAGATTGAATATTCATACAGACTGAATACTTCTCACAACTGAGGGTTTGCTACAATTGTATCCAGTCTAAACAATCCTCTGTGAGCTAAAACCAGCAGCAGTACGAATCTCTGTCGAGAGTTTGCTGCAATGTATCAGTGCAGGTAACCTGTATCCGCTTGAAATCTCGACTGTTTAACTCACATATAATTGTCTAAGCAAACCCTCAGCTTTGAGAAGTATAAGGTCCCTTTTGGTTTGTCAGCTTCTGGATATAAACGGAAGTGGTCCCATTCACTGACAGCAAGCAGATATCTGGAAATTGGTGGAGAATCAAATACTGGGTATATTAGAAACATTTAGAACGTTTTATTACATAATACTTAATCCTTATTTGTACTTTGTGCTTCGGATGTCATCTTTCTTCAGTTTCTCAGACAGGAAGTAGCACTCACGCAACTGTCTTGTCAGTCACACGGTCCCTTAGAGGGTCCTCCTCATTTTTGGAGATTTGAGCATAAACTGTTCAGAATATTTTGTCTTGGGGGTATACAATAGCATTGCAACCTTTATTTTTATACTTCTGTTCCAGATCTAAGACATGGACAGTGAATTGAATCAACAAGTGGGTGGAGAAGCTAGCTACTTCCTCCCTCACTGATATCACCAATGAAATCTACTTCCAGGGGTCACGGTGTAACTATATGGCGTGCAAAGTGAGCAGTGGCACTCAGAGCCTGATGGGCCCCAAAGGCCCCTCTGCCACATACCAAGATACTAGTATTATAAGACACATGGTAGGTGGGGGCCCTGTTACAGATTTTATATTGGGGCCCGGGAGCTTCAAGTTACGCCTCTGTACACATCCCCAGATTCCTAAAAAAAAACAAAAACTCTATAGGCTATAAATTCTGGCGTCCGCTCTGGTCTGTGGGACTCCTCCCTGATAGGCACATATACGTTAGGTCACTGATATAATTCTATACGCCATATCTACATGTGACAATAAGTTATAAATAACCGGCAATGACGCCTTGTGTCAGGGATATCAGATAAGCAGCAGTAATATAAGAAACCTTGGTACTTGTATAGTGAAGGAAGGACACTGCGCTATAAAGCCTAGTTCACACAATGCAGATTTTTCATAATTTATTTTTTTTAGGTCAAAACCAGAATTGGATCCAGGAGGGGAGACCTATAAGTCCTTCCTTTTATATATTTATTTTGTTTAAGTTTACTTCCTGGTATTGGCTGAAAAAAATGCATGCAAAATCTGCAGTGTGTGAAGAAGACCAAAAAACTAAAACTTACCCAAGTTCATATATACCTCATTGTCCATATGTGTCCAGTAAACGTTAAACCAGCTGGATATACCGAAATCCGCAAATATACTGCAATGTCTACTAAAGTATGCTGTGAGTCCCCGGTACATTATTGTATATCCACTCCAATGGTGCCCCCCATGGTCGCTTATTGATAGCTCAAATTTATAAAGCGAGAATCCCCAGCACAGCCCCCCCCCCCCCCCCCAGACCTGAGCCTAGGGGTAGCCCTGCTGTCCAGTATAGGGGACTGCGCAGTGGCCTTTTTTAGTGTCTGTTCAGCCTCATGTACACAACTGTTCAAAAGTTTAGGGTCACTTAAAAATTTCCTTATTTTTGAAAAAAGCACAGTTCTTTTCAATGAAGATAACATTAAATTAATCAGAAACACTCTATACATTGTTAATGTGCTAAATGACTATTCTAGCTGCAAACGTCTGGTTTTTAATGTAATATCTACATAGGTGTATAGAGGCCCATTTCCAGCAACCATCACTCCAGTGTTCTAATGGTACATTGTGTTTGCTATCTGTGTTAGAAGGCTAATGGATGTTTAGAAAACACTTGAAAACCCTTGTGCAATTATGTTAGCACCGCTGTAAACAGTTTTGCTGTTTAGAGGAGCTATAAAACTGACCTTCCTTTGAGCTAGTTGAGAATCTGGAGCATTACATTTGTGGGTTCGATTAAACTCTCCAAATGGCTAGAAAAAGAGAGAGCTTTCATGTGAAACTCGACAGTCTATTCTTGTTCTTAGAAATGAAGGCTATTCCATGCGAGAAATTGCTAAGAAACTGAAGATTTCCTACAACGGTGTGTACTACTCCCTTCAGAGGACAGCACACACAGGCTCTAACCAGAGTAGAAAGAGAAGTGGGAGGCCCCGCTGCACAACTGAGCAACAAGACAAGTACATTAGAGTCTCTAGTTTGAGAAATAGACGCCTCACAGGTCCTGAACTGGCAGCTTCATTAAATAGTACCCGCAAAACGCCAGTGTCAACGTCTACAGTGAAGAGGCGACTCCGGGATGCGGGCCTTCAGGGCAGAGTGGCAAAGAAAAAGCCATATCTGAGACTGGCTAATAAAAGGAAAAGATTAATATGGGCAAAAGCTCAGACATTGGACAGAGGAAGATTGGAAAACAGTGTTATGGACAGACGAATCGAAGTTTGAGGTGTTTGGATCACACAGAAGAACATTTGTGAGACGCAGAACAACTGAAAAGATGCTGGAAGAGTGCCTGACGCCATCTGTCAAGCATGGTGGAGGTAATGTGATGGTCTGGGGTTGCTTTGCTGCTGGTATAGTGGGAGATTTGTACAAGGTAAAAGGGATTGTGAATAAGGAAGGCTATCACTCCGCAACGCCATGCCATACCCTGTGGACAGCGCTTGATTGGAGCCAATTTCATCCTACAACAGGACAATGACCCAAAGCACCTCCAAATGATGCAAGAACTATTTAGGGAAGAAGCAGGCAGCTGGTATTCTATCTGTAATGGAGTGGCCAGCGCAGTCACCAGATCTCAACCCCATAGAGCTGTTGTGGGAGCAGCTTGACCGTATGGTACGCAAGAAGTGCCCATCAAGCCAATCCAACTTGTGGGAGGGGCTTCTGGAAGCATGGGGGGAAATGTCTCCCGATTACCTCAGCAAATTAACAGCTAGAATGCCAAAGGTCTGCAATGCTGGAATTGCTGCAAATGGAGCATTCCAAGACCAAAGCAAAGTCTGAAGGAGAAAATCATTGTTTCTAACCTTGTCAATGTCTGGACTATATTTTCTAGTCATTTTGCAACTCATTTGATAAATATAATTGTGAGTTTTCATGGAAAACACAAAATTGTCTGGGTGACCCCAAACTTTTGAACGGTAGTGTAAATAAAGATCAATCATTGTATTTTGGAATCTTGTACAACTTTCTAATGTACTTTATACTATTGAGTGCTGTGCGCCAGTTTTCTGCCGGAAAAAGTAGCATATTTTGGTGCAGGCCTATTTTGCGCCAAAAATCAAATTTATTTTTTCCAATTTTACACCACTTCTACTACTTCTCTTAAAAAAGCGGACGACTTCGTAGGAGCGACTTGACAGCTACACTATAATTTACGTCAGATATTGGCATAAATTATAGCGGAAATCAACCCCAGTTTGCAACTGCCATAGATTGCAGTTTCTGGCGCATAGACCCCCCAGGGTGTACCAAATGACGTGCGCTTTTTAATAAACTTAGCGAACCTTAATCCAGTAGGCTTCTGTTTCAGACGCCAGTCTTACTCAATTCCCCCCCTTTGTGTTTCAATTTGTCATTCCAATTTTCACGTTTTCTGCTTGCGGTCAGTGAATAGAAACATTCATTGTTTATATTTCGGTTTCCTCAAATTATATTCATTGTATAATGAAAACGTTTACAATTTTCTAATATACTTTGTATCAATTCTTCACGGTTTTCAAGATCTCTGCTTTATTACATGTGAACCTTCATTGTTTACAGTACTTCGAGACGGAAAACTGTTTGATCACACAGGTGCATTGCTTGTTACAGCACAGTTATCAAAATTCTGTCTACCAGGAAAGATTTTTCAACCTCTGAAAGTGAACAATGAAGATCCTCAGTCGATTACAGCAAGCAGAGATATGGAAAACCATGAAGACTTAAAACAGAAAGCCACGGAACTTTTGATTATACGAAATTCAAGCTTTATTTTCAGAACATTGGGCAACCCCATGCCAGACTTAATGCCCCTGTTACGCTCTCTCATGACAAGTGCCCCTATAAGACTGTCACCATGTCTTCATATTGGACCATTCTCGGGGTGACCTTCGAGGCGCTGTGTTGGATGGCGGGATACTCTTGGTAGAAATGGTTTATTCTTGTAATATATTTCCTGATAAATCCTCCCTCCTTTTATTCACACAATAGTTTCATATGATCTGTTGGAAAATTGTGCGAGCCATTTATCAAAGTGTCTCTAAAACAAAAAGAAAAGCGGGGGAGGGGGATTTATTGCTGTAGATTAGGTTTTCCAGTTGATGAATCTCCTGTTGTCTTCCTCCAGCTGGGAGATTGTGGTGGATCCTGCTCATGTCTGTGATCATGCAGTAATGGAATGCAACACAAGCTGCACTCCTGGACTACTGCCCTCACTATCTGCAGAGACACGGCCGCAATCAGTCCATACTGTCTGCCCCCTCCCAACACGGGCCAAGCATTGGGCCTGGATTGCAGGTAAACGCGGTCCTTATGTACCCTCCTCCGCACACATTCATTGCACATTTCATTCAAAAGCAGACTTGCCTATTTTAAAGAATCTTTACTTTGTATTTGAATTTTACACCATTTTCAAAATGTGTGCTTGTTGTCAGTGAATAAAAACAGTCATGTTTACATTCAGAGGCTGGAAACCCATATAGACGTAGGCCTCTTTCAGACGAGCGTAATTTACAGCCTGATTTTTGGGGACAGTAATACGGAGCTAATGTTAATCAATGAGGCTATTCACATGGGCTTATAAAATCTGCGCATAGTTTAAAAAACGCATTGAAAACGCCCACAGAAGTTTATGAAGTGTGATTAAAATACGAATGCATCCGTATTTGGTATGTATTGCATCTTTTTCCAAAGGGCTGTCTTGTGTAATTCAATTATCTCCCTAGAAGAGCAATATGGATCTTACTGCTCACCAAACCTCTATAATACATCTCCATCATGGGTATATATTACCGACGTTTACAAATGCGCTCGTCTGAAGGAGGCTTCTGGGTGTATTTATATGAGTCGTTATTATTGTTGGCTGTGCTGCGATTTTTATAATGGACGTAGATTTTGCCACAATTACGAAAAGTAAACCAAAGCCATTACAAAAACTACAAATAGAGGGTTTACTACAATTGTAATCCCCTGAACTTCAATTTGGTGCATCTTCTGACTAAATGAATGCTGCCTATAGTAGTTATATTCTTGTATATAGGAGACAGTATTATAGTAGTTATATTCTTGTATATAGGGGGCAGTATTATAGTAGTTATATTCTTGTATATAGGGGGCAGTATTATAGTAGTTATATTCTTGTATATAGGGGGCAGTATTATAGTAGTTATATTCTTGTATATGGGGGCAGTATTATAGTAGTTATATTCTTGTATAGGGGGCAGTATTATAGTAGTTATATTCTCGTATATAGGGGGCAGTATTATAGTAGTTATATTCTTGTATATAGGGGCAGTATTATAGTAGTTATATTCTCGTATATAGGGGCAGTATTATAGTAGTTATATTCTTGTATATAGGGGCAGTATTATAGTAGTTATATTCTTGTATATAGGGGCAGTATTATAGTAGTTATATTCTTGTATATAGGGGCAGTATTATAGTAGTTATATTCTTGTATATAGGGGCAGTATTATAGTAGTTATATTCTTGTATATAGGGGCAGTATTATAGTAGTTATATTCTTGTATATAGGAGCAGTATTATAGTAGTTATATTCTTGTATATAGGAGCAGTATTATAGTAGTTATATTCTTGTATATAGGGGCAGTATTATAGTAGTTATATTATTAATTAAAACCAGTCTTTGCCAAGTGTTACATTATAACTAATGCTATGATGAATACTGCACTATTTATGTTTATATCAGTTGTAGGAGAAATTGCTATTTAATACTTAGACCTATGTCACCTTCTTGCCTGTAAATCCATTCAGTACTGTATATAAAAGCTGAGTATCCCAGGGTTGAGTTGTTGGCTGAGACCTGCAGAATGGCAGCACGTTCTTTTGTAACTTGTGCCTACTGTGTGGGTGATATCGCTGCTCGCCTACCTTTATCACTCATCAGTGTGGACTCCCGCCCTCCTGGCACGGTATCGCACTACCACGCTACACTCCTATTCATCACTGATGGGCCTAATGCTTATTTGTCCTTTCCCAATATCTTGTTTGCTAACATTTTTATACCCGTGGAGAAGGGAAGCTCTGTGCACCACCCATGAGAAGGGATTGAGCTACATCTCTATATGAGCCTCTTGATAGCCTCAGGGGCTTCCCCAATTCTTTGTACACCCTTCTATCTGTATATACAGATCTGTCTGCAAAAACTTATTCATCTACACAATGTCACCAGAGTTAATGCAGAACATAGATGCTATAAAAGGGGTGGTATACCTTTAACAAGCCTATTTCACATTATGGGCCCCCCATTCAGAATGAAGGAAATCTTTTTTTCAAGGACACCTCCCCCCATGAACTTTTTCCCGGGAGGATGAAGGGCTACACAGGATGCAGTTCTCAGCTATAGCTCAAAGTAGGGTGTATTTACTGAACCTGTTCACCTTTCAATGCAATTGTACAGTTTTTATATAGATTTTACAAATGCATGACATTACGTATCCTGTACTGTTCCCCTGTTATTCTGTATTGTACTCCAGAGCTGCACTCACTATTCTGCTGGTGGAGTCACTGTGTACATGCATTACATTACTTCTCCTTTACTGATCCTGAGTTACATCCTGTATTATACTCCAGAGCTGCACTCACTATTCTGTTGGTGGAGTCACTGTGTACATACATTACATTACTTATCCTGAGTTATATCCTGTATTATACTCCAGAGCTGCACTCACTATTCTGCTGGTGCAGTCACTGTGTACATACATTATATTACTTATCCTGTACTGATCCTGAGTAACATCCTGTATTATACTTCAGAGCTGCACTCACTATTCTGCTGGAGGAGTCACTGTGTACAACTTTACTTATCCTGTACTGATCCTGAGTTACATCCTATATTATACTCCAGAGCTGCACTCACTATTCTGTTGGTGGAGTCACTGTGTACATACATTACATTACTTATCCTGAGTTATATCCTGTATTATACTCCAGAGCTGCACTCACTATTCTGCTGGTGGCGTCATTGTGTACATACATTACATTACTTCTCCTGTACTTATCCGGAGTTACATCCTGTATTATACTCCAGAGCTGCACTCACTATTCTACTGGTGGAGTCATTGTATACATACATTACATAACATATGCCGTACTGATCCTATGATTCAACCTGCATTATACCCAGAGCAACACTAACAATTATGCTGGTTATTATTGGAAACTGTCAGAAAGGTTGTTAAAACAACTCTAGCAGCTAAACTAAACTCTTAGAGTGCAGGCGCAGTTAGTCTTTTATACATCAGATTAATGTGCAGTGCCTGGTGTAAAGAATGTTTTTCAGAAAGGGGAATTCTCACTGAACAAGCTGGATATTCCAGAAGATTACAGCTGTGAAGTCCGCAGAATTGTGAATCCCGCTCTTGAGGGTAATACAGGATGTAACTCAGGATTAGTACAGGATAAGTAATGACTCCACCAGCAGAATAGTGAGTGCAGCTCTGGAGTATAATACAGGATGTATCTCAGGATCAGTACAGGATAAGTAATGTAATGTATGTACACAGTGACTCCACCAGCAGAATAGTGAGTGCAGCTCTGGAGTATAATACAGGATGTATCTCAGGATCAGTACAGGATAAGTATTGTAATGTATGTACACAGTGACTCCACCAGCAGAATAGTGAGTGCAGATCTGGAGTATAATACAGGATGTAACTCAGGATCAGTACAGGATAAGTAATGTAATGTATGTACACAGTGACTCCACCAGCAGAATAGTGAGTGCAGCTCTGGAGTATAATACAGGATGTAACTCAGGATCAGTACAGGATAAGTAATGTATGTACACAGTGAGTCCACCAGCAGAATAGTGAGTGCAGCTCTGGAGTATAATGCAGGATGTAGCTCAGGATCTGTACAGGATAAGAATACAATGTGTGGACATACAACGTTTTATCTTTTAGGGAATTGGACAATTCCCTAAATATATTTGTATTATAATAAACACTTTTCAGGCAGGAGTAATACATTCATGCAGCAGCTGTGAGGGATACATGGACTGCACACACACATACGGGAGTGAAGGACCTCTGATTGCTTCTTCTATATCAGTTCATATTCTTTAAGGATTTGATCCCAATTGTAGCCCCACTCCATCTCTTGAATTAAAGTGCTCAAACAGCAATTAGCCAGACTTTCCTGCTGCATACAGAATTAACCTGCATTTCACGTCTGAAGAACCCAATACTTGTGTATTGAGGACATGAGCTCGGTGCCCAGTCTCGTTGCTTTCCTGTAGGTAAGGGAAAAATAGTAATTTGCCGGCAGCAGAAGGACCACAGATGAGATGAGCAAACGCAAACTTAACACTTTAGAGTCAGGGTAGAGCAGCACTCTCCTCCCGGGCGGGCTCAGGGCGGCTGCAGGCTGTGTGCCAGGGAGCCGTCAGCTGATGCAGAGTAGGAAGCCAGGGGATATGTTCTTGCTTTTCGCAGAACTGATGACTATTCGGCTTTCGAAAAGACCTTTTAGGCCCTGCTGTCTGAGAAACTGACACAATCCGTTTGAAGGGAGATGAACAGCTTTATACAATGTCTCCTGGTGTAACTTTTATTCCCAATCATTATGTGATACAGTGTTACACTTCGACTAACTCTTCTTAAAGGGGACCTGCCACCATTTTTCATCTATAAGAGAAACTAAGGGGAGGTTATAGAAACAATGTTGGGGGTCATCTCTTTTCATTTTTTTAGGGAGTTTTGAGCCTCATTATCTCCCTGCTGCCAATGCAATTTATGCTTTTAGGAGTCTCAGAGAGGGGAGTACCACTTCACTGGTCATGTGATTCTTTTTAGCCAATCACACAATAAGTAGAGTTGTTTATCTGTCATATGATTGGCTCAATAGCTGCACTTTACTAGTAGTGGGATTTGCTTTTTGCCTGAGATTCCTGCAAATCTACATCACATTGCCAGCAGGAAAGATTTTGGGGTTCTGTTCACCCCTGTGCAGCAATTTATATAATGAAGAGAGATGACTAGCGCGGCTCTGTTATTTAATGCCATACACATTGGATGTCAGTTGGCCGAACCAGCCGATTAGCTAATGTGTATGGGGGTGCCCGACTTATCTCCGACAGCAGATGTCAACATGCGGATTTCGACATTTCCGATCCTTTTGTTCCTGTAGGAGATAAGTTAGTCTTACAGGAGTCTGGCATGGCTCCCCTTCCCCTATTGAAAACACGTGCATGCTCCTCCTGACTCCACATGTGTATGCTGGAGTCAGGAGGAATAGCTATCGGTCGGACTATCTCAAACTTTACAGCTGGCACAATACAGTCAGGCAGGTAACGTTCTCCTGGCATTCACCAAACCCAGACTCGTCCATCAGATGCCAGATAGAGAAGCGTCACTGCACAGAACATGTTTCCGCTGCTCCAGAGTCCAGTGGCGGCGGCTTTACACCTCTCTATCTGACGCTTGGCATTGCTGTAAGGCTGGCATGCAGCTGCTCGGCCCCCATGCCATGAAGTTCCCGTGCACAGTTTTTGTGCGGATGTTCATACCAGAGGAGGTCTGTACTCTGCAGTTATTGAGTCAGCATCAGAGTGTTGGCAACTTTTCTGTACCTGCTCCTCAGCACCCCCCCCCCCCTGTAACTTTACGTCGTCTGCACGTGGTGCCGGAGTTACTGCGCTTCCACTTTACAATAATATCACTCACAGATGGTGGAATATCTAGGAGGGAAGACATTTCCGGAATTGACTTATTACAATGGTGGCGTTCAATTACAGGACTTCACTGAGCTCGTTGCAACGACTTATACTATCACAAATGTTTGTAAGGGTCCATGTAAATGTTTGTGGTTGAGGTGCGGCTAGAACCATATTAAAAAAACATTCATGAAGTGCTTTGATGCGACTGCGGTAAAAAAAAACACCATCTCATTGAAAAATGCACCAAATCGCGGTAAAGCCGCATTGAGTTTTCAGATGCAGTTTTTCAATGTGATTCTAATTGCGCCTTAACTGGAACGTGTGAATGGTCCCTAAAAGCAGACCGCAGGGCGAGGTGCTGGATTTTATACACCTGTGGTAATGGGGCTGAATTTAATGATAGTTTTGTCCATGTAGTGTGTGTATATTATGGAGTTGCTAGTTATGTCGTTTCCTACTCTTTTTAGATGAGTATTGAACACTTGCTGCTGGGTTCCTCTTTAGATTATAGCTAATCGCTGGGGGTCCCTGAAATCAGGTTATCAAGAAACCTAAGGCTATGGTCACACGCTTAGCAAAAAGCGTCTCAGAAAATACGGAGCAGTTTACAAGGAAAAATAACTCCTAAGTTTCATCTGTTTTTTATTCAAACACTTTTTTATGGCTGTATTTGGAGCTGTTTTTCTATAGAGTCAATGAAAAACGGCTCCAAAAACAGCCCAAGAAGTGACATGCACTTCTTTTTCGCGGGCGTTTTTTTTACGCGGCCATTTTTCAAAGCGGCCACGTAAAAAAGAGCCCCGTCGGAACAGAACACCATTTTTCCCATTGAAATCAATGAGCAGATGTTTGGAGGCGTTCTGCTTCCAATATTTCGGCCGTTTACAGCCCGAAAAACGACCGAAAATAAGCCGTGTGAACATACCCTAACAAAGACTCCTCTACGTATTGTTGTCAGGCATCGGCATTTCGTTTGTCAGCTGTTTCGCCATCATGTTATATTCTCAGACGCTCGGTAACCTCCATGTGCCCGTTGTCTGTAATCGGACGTTGTGAACCCTGCAGCTCTATATTAATCCAGGGAAAATACAAAACTTTATTATACAGGACAACTTCAATATATACACCCATACTGTCCTTAGTATTACTATGCTTATTGCTGCTCTCCTAAGCGGATTCTGCGGAGTGCTCCTGTTCAGGTTGCTTGGTGTTTCTTCGCCCAGGCCGGCTTCCTGCAGCGGCCACATGGGGTGAAATGTCATCCCTGGAGGCCAACCTGCAGGACGGCAGAGCGACGTGTCAACGTGACTACGTAAGTATCAAACTTTTTTTATGCAGTTTTCTGATTTATATAGAGGGGAGACCCGCGGATGTGCGCTATTTGTACCCCTACCTACAATGAATACCTGGCTGGAAGATTTGACCAGCGCTCCATTGCTATTCCCTATAGCGACACTGGTTCTTAAAGGGGCATACATTGCAAGAAAATTGGTCCTAGGGTAGAATATGGTGGCATTAATAGAACCCATACAACAGCTCATAGTACTTATGGCGCCCCAGGGACACCGCATGCCACCAACCATCCAGGTATTGCGCGAGAGGACGGATATTCCGGGGATCCCAGAATCCTAATATAAAAAATGTTTCAAATTTAGGTTCTGTATCTAAATCACACATAGGAGAGCACAGGGGCGGAAATCACAGCTTGCATGGTTTATGACTTGCCGAAACGTTGCGATACTAATGCGATTAGGATTGAAGATGGTCCAAGTTCCTCCCGTCACCATATACATTGCTGCACCTCGGATCAGTCCTTGTGCGACTCCTCTTAATTCTCGCGCTCTGACATGTATCTGGATATATTCCTGGGGATTCTGACTAGCAATCTGCCTGGTGAATAATTTACTAGGGACACCAAAGGCAGTCTATGAAAATCAGCAACCGACACAATAACCCTTTGTTTGCCGGCGCAGGCTATAGATGCTCAGACCGAACCCCGACCAAAGTGCAGATATTCAAGACAATCGGTTCTTGATTACAACGATACGACACTTGCATCACTCTTTCTGGGAAATGCTCGAGAGTGCAATAATAATCTGCCAGGAATAAAAAATATCGCAGCACGTCCATCCCATTCGCCACCAGCCATAAAAGATAGGAGAGTTGCCATAGACGCACAGATTATCAGCATGATGGCTCATAATTGGGCAAATTATCTGTGGTCTCTGGACAACCTCAAGCAACGAGGGAAGGCAGAAAAAAATCAGATCAACCAGGTTAAAAAATAATTTTTTTTATATAGTCGATCCTACAGTCTCCCTCCCATCCCCCGCTGGAATTTATGTGCTCACGAAATCTCTCTGTAGATAGATAGATACATAGATATTGGGTCAATAGATATTAGATATTAGCCCCTTTCATTAGACTGAGCTGCAATACCAGGCACATCCAGTGGACAAGAGTGGCGCTGTTTCCAAATCTCATAGAAGCCCTTAAACCTCAGCTTGTTTTTAGAGAGTGAATGGAAACCTGCATGGATACCGACATAAACTTCATGCAGATGAGGACCAGGTCGGATTGGAGCCTTATGCTGAGGCGCTAATCACTGAGTCACTGGGCTGCATTTTAATATGGTCCATAACAGAGCTCAACTATCCTTATTTTTTTTGTGCAAATCAATATGAGGCTATATGGGTTATTTAAAAATATTGAATAATGTTATAGGTATAATAAAAAACAACAAAGCATTTCCCTTTAAGGGGGCCCAAAGGGTTAATTCTTACAGGAAGCGTCTCTCAAATACCCATTAAGAAGTTTCTGCAAGTGGTGACTTATACGCAGCGTCACTTATACGCAGGACATAGATACCAGGGAGGATCATTTACTATAGTGCATGCCGAAGGTTTTTGTTTTTACTGCAATGTTATGTCACTATGTAGTGAAATTGTTTAACTCATCTGATCATTCGTTTCTCCTGGGGATAAGCGGCGCTAGAGGCGAGAAGTGCCAGCCAAGCCCAATCTGCATGTTTATTTGGGAGTTAGGGAACATAACTCTTGGCCAAGACATATTAAAACTTCTGAAACTTTCTTATATATATTGTGTTACAATCCCTTACCATGTGAAAGATCTATGCTTGATGTCAGTGAAAGGAAATATTCTTCTTTACATCTTGAGTTTGAAAACCACCCTGAACATGTCCAGCCGTTACATGAGCGATCACCGCTTGTTACATGAGATGGGGGTATTATCTGACACTGTTTATAGGGGCACTCTCTGGATGACAGGGTTTGAGGCCTCTATTTAGATGGCACTTTTCAATGGGGCACATGTATGGATAGCACTGTCTGAGGGCACTCTCTGGGTGGCACTGTTTATGGGGGCACTCTCTGGATGGCGCTGTTTATGGGGGCACTCTCTGGATGGCGCTATTTATGGGGGCACTCTGGCGCTGTTTATGGGGGCACTCTCTGGATGGCGCTCGTTATGGGGGAGCTCTCTGGATGGCGCTGGTTATGGGGGCGCTCTCTAGATGGCGCTGGTTATGGGGGCGCTCTCTGGATGGCGCTGGTTATGGGGGCGCTGTTTATGGGGGCGCTCTCTGGATGGCGCTGTTTATGGGGGCGCTCTCTGGATGGCACTGTTTATGGGGCCGCTCTCTGGATGGCACTGTTTATGGGGCCGCTCTCTGGATGGCACTGGTTATGGGGCCGCTCTCTGGATGGCGCTGGTTATGGGGGCGCTCTCTGGATGGCGCTGGTTATGGGGGCGCTCTGGATGGCGCTGGTTATGGGGGCGCTCTGGATGGCGCTGGTTATGGGGGCGCTCTGGATGGCGCTGGTTATGGGGGCGCTCTGGATGGCGCTGGTTATGGGGGCGCTCTGGATGGCGCTGGTTATGGGGGCGCTCTCTGGATGGCGCTGGTTATGGGGGCGCTCTCTGGATGGCGCTGGTTATGGGGGCGCTCTGGATGGCGCTGGTTATGGGGGCGCTCTCTGGATGGCGCTGGTTATGGGGGCGCTCTCTGGATGGCGCTGGTTATGGGGGCGCTCTCTGGATGGCGCTGGTCATGGGGGCGCTCTCTGGATGGCGCTGGTCATGGGGGCGCTCTCTGGATGGCGCTGGTCATGGGGGCGCTCTCTGGCGCTGGTCATGGGGGCGCTCTCTGGATGGCGCTGGTCATGGGGGCGCTCTCTGGATGGCGCTGGTCATGGGGGCGCTCTCTGGATGGCGCTAGTCATGGGGGCGCTCTCTGGATGGCGCTGGTTATGGGGGCGCTGTTTATGGGGGCACTCTGGATGGCACTGTTTATGGGGGCACTCTCTGGATGGCACTGTTTATGGGGGCACTCTCTGGATGGCACTGTTTATGGGGGCACTCTCTGGATGGCGCTGTTTATGGGGGCACTCTCTGGATGGCGCTGTTTATGGGGGCGCTCTCTGGATGGCGCTGGTCATGGGGGCGCTCTCTGGATGGCGCTGGTTATGGGGGCGCTGTTTATGGGGGCACTCTGGATGGCACTGTTTATGGGGGCACTCTCTGGATGGCACTGTTTATGGGGGCACTCTCTGGATGGCACTGTTTATGGGGGCACTCTCTGGATGGCGCTGTTTATGGGGGCACTCTGGATGGCAGTTTATGGGGGCACCCTCTGGATGGCAGTTTATGGGGGCACCCTCTGGATGGCACTGTTTATGGGGGCACTCACTGGATGGCACTGTTTATGGGGGCACTCTCTGGATGGCACTGTTTATGGGGGCACTCTCTGGATGGCGCTGTTTATGGGGGCGCTCTCTGGATGGCGCTGGTCATGGGGGCGCTCTCTGGATGGCGCTGGTTATGGGGGCGCTGTTTATGGGGGCACTCTGGATGGCACTGTTTATGGGGGCACTCTCTGGATGGCGCTGTTTATGGGGGCGCTCTCTGGATGGCGCTGGTTATGGGGGCGCTGTTTATGGGGGCACTCTGGATGGCACTGTTTATGGGGGCACTCTCTGGATGGCACTGTTTATGGGGGCACTCTCTGGATGGCACTGTTTATGGGGGCACTCTGGATGGCACTGTTTATGGGGGCACTCTCTGGATGGCACTGTTTATGGGGGCACTCTCTGGATGGCGCTGTTTATGGGGGCGCTCTCTGGATGGCGCTGGTCATGGGGGCGCTCTCTGGATGGCGCTGGTTATGGGGGCGCTGTTTATGGGGGAACTCTGGATGGCACTGTTTATGGGGGCACTCTCTGGATGGCGCTGTTTATGGGGGCACTCTGGATGGCACTGTTCATGGGGGCACCCTCTGGATGGCAGTTTATGGGGGCACCCTCTGGATGGCACTGTTTATGGGGGCACTCTCTGGATGGCACTGTTTATGGGGGCACTCTGGATGGCACTGTTTATGGGGGCACTCTCTGGATGGCACTGTTTAGGGGGCACACTGGAAAGACTTATATAGCGCTCTGTCTTTATGGACAACGTTTCAATCTATGGAGGCATTCTGACACTGTTAATGGAGCCTTTAAAATGACGTTTCTAGTATGTGAGGTTGGAGTTTGTGTAAAAAAAAAAAATATATTCTCCCGCATCTAAAATCTGTCAACCATGTGCTATTCATGCCTGACAATGGGATTATTTTTTTTTTGTCATTGTGTGGGGGTAGACCAGAGAGGAAGCCCCTGCAGCTACTAGAGGTCTCAGGGAGGTTATGGGGGTGCTCCGCTCAAATTGGCCAAATCGCCATTGGGTCAAACTCTGTACAGGTACCATAACATTAGCAAAAAAGGGAGAAGGAACAGGCCCAAGGGTCATGCTGCCCTTCTCTTTGAAGGGTGGGAAGGCGGGGTAAACGGTGCTTACTGGACTGGAGGATGTGGTGGTGTCACCCAGCACCAGGAAGGGCCCCCTCCTTTTCATCCCTTGCTTGCTTTGGGGCCCTGTCTCGTCTACGTTTGTCCTGGATTCCTCAATGCAGCTTTCTGTGTGTGCAGGGATAATAAGGGGTTAAGAATTACAGCAATGAGGATCTACTTCGCTTCCTGTATGCAGCAGATGAAATATGATCTTGATGTGTACGCTAGATATGCACGCAGAAATGGAGCAGAATAGTTACTGTAAGATAATGGCGTTCTACACCGAGGATCATGTATCTGACTACGACAACGGCCGATCAAAATAGGCTCCATTGTATTGCTACAAAATATCTACAGCTCCCCCTAAAATTGTCCTCTTGTGTTGAAGTCTTAATTTCCTCTTCAGCATTTTCTTGGTCTCCTGCATGGGTATTGGATTATGGATGATGACCACGAATAACACGAACGCCCAGCTTTCCAGAGACCATGAATGGCCTATAAATCTGGCTTGTTATGCAGAGTAACGTGTAAACCCCACTCTTCTCTTTCTCTCTCCTATTACTCCTTATACTGCAGTTCATGAACCAGGAAGCTCAGGATGAACAAACCTTTAAACCCCACACAAAAAAAAGTGTGATCATTGTCAGTAAGCAGCTTTATGGGGCCTCCCTTTCCTTATGAGTTGCTTTTTATGGTCGGTCCTGTATATTGGGAATAGGAATGGGGTCGCACAGGGCTGGAATTTTAGTTCTGAACTTTGGGGGGGGGGGGGCGAGACCTGTTCAGTGAATGTGGATACAAAGACCGAACAGACGGGCGGGAGCCTGGTTGATGAAGGGAGGGGTAGAGTGTCAACTCTTAGTGGGGGCAGGGGTGCAATGCACGGGGATGAACACTACAGTAAGTGCATTGCCCTGTCTGGGATAATCACTGGGTTAGCAGATCAGTCACTGGAAACAAGACCTATATTGTTGCTGAGCAGCTGCCATGTTTGCTGCCATGCAGTGTGCACGGTCACGTGTGCCCAGGTTTTCTACTGGACCTGGCCGCCTCTGCCAATACTGTACATTTAATGGAGATAATTGTGGTTATTCGTTATAGATTTGCAGCTGCCGGATGTGTCCAACTCCAGAGACGGAGACCGGGTTTAAAGATTTGCACCTGGGGATGTCCTTACATTGTCCTCAAAAGGCACAGGGATCATCATTTTATAAAAAATTATGGAGGGAATGGAGTGCGCCATATTTATGCTGGTGAAGTCACTGTGTACATACATTACATGACTTATCCTGTACTGATCCTGAGTTACAGCCTGTATTATACTCCAGAGCTGCACTCACTATTCTGCTGGTGGAGTCACGGTGTACATACATTACATGACTTATCCTGTACTGATCCTGAGTTACATCCTGTATTATACTCCAGAGCTGCACTCACTATTCTGCTGGTGGAGTCACTGTGTACATACATTACATTACTTATCCTGTACTGATCCTGAGTTATATCCTGTATTATACTCCAGAGCTGTACTCACTATTCTGCTGGTGGAGTCACTGTGTACATACATTACTTATCCTGTACTGATCCTGAGTTACATCCTGTATTATACTCCAGAGCTGCACTCACTATTCTGCTGGTGGAGTCACTGTGTACATACATTACGTTACTTATCCTGTACTGATCCTGAGTTATATCCTGTATTATACTCCAGAGCTGCACCCACTATTCTGCTGGTGGAGTCACTGTGTACATACATTACATTACTTATCCTGTACTGATCCTGAGTTACACCCTTTATTATACTCCAGAGCTGCACTCACTATTCTGCTGGTGGAGTCACTGTGTACATACATTACTTATCCTGTACTGATCCTGAGTTATATCCTGTATTATACTCCAGAGCTGTACTCACTATTCTGCTGGTGGAGTCACTGTGTACATACATTACATTACTTATCCTGTACTAATCCTGAGTTACATCCTGTATTATACTCCAGAGCTGCACTCACTATTCTGCTGGTGGAGTCACTGTGTACATACATTACATTACTTATCCTGTACTGATCCTGAGTTACATCCTGTATTATACTCCCGAGCTGCACTCACTATTCTGCTGGTGGAGTCACTGTGTACATACATTACATTACTTATCCTGTACTGACCCTGAGTTATATCCTGTATTATATTCCAGAGCTGCACCCACTATTCTGCTGGTGGAGTCACTGTGTACATACATTACATTACTTATCCTGCACTGATCCTGAGTTACATCCTGTATTATACTGGAGAGCTGCACTCACTATTCTGCTGGTGGAGTCACTGTGTACATACATTACATTACTTATCCTGTACTGATCCTGAGTTACATCCTGTATTATACTCCAGAGCTGCACTCACTATTCTGCTGGTGGAGTCACTGTGTACATACATTACATTACTTATCCTGTACTGATCCAGAGTTACATCCTGTATTATACTCCAGAGCTGCACTCACTATTCTGCTGGTGGAGTCACTGTGTACATACATTACATTACTTATCCTGCACTGATCCTGAGTTACATCCTGTATTATACTCCAGAGCTGCACTCACTATTCTGCTGGTGGAGTCCCTGTGTACATACATTACATTACTTATCCTGTACTGATCCTGAGTTACATCCTGTATTATACTCCAGAGCTGCACTCAATATTCTGCTTGTGAAGACGCTGTTTCAGTGACAGCGCTTTATATGTAGAATAATTCTAGATGCACTTACGATGGTCCTAACAGAGCTGGAGATTGACATTGCTGAACATGAACATTACTGTAACTATATTTCCTAGGTGCCTCGAACTCTGACCGCAAAAAATAATCACCTGATCTCGGTTCAGCAGGGAGTGCATTAACGCTTGAATTGCTGGAAAAAGCAAAAATGTTATTACATCATCTGGTAGTTTGCTGCTCGGATAATGGAGAATAAAATCATAGCAGCGTGCCCGGACCAGATGGCCATGTGTGTTCCACCAGCAAGAATGCAGGCTGTGTCAGTCTCTAGCATGAAGTGACTAAGCGTAGGACAACAGGAAACATTCGTCTCAAGCACCTGCCGGTGATAAGATACAAAAACAGCAAAACGCAGGGAGGGTCAGGACGGGGTACAGTGCCATGTGCGCAGGTGACTCTGCAGTGTCCTTATAGAAAGTTGTGGGTGTGGGATGCAAGCGGGATGACGGGGATGGGGGGGGGTAGGGTTGTGATTGGATCTTACAGCTCAGGTTTTCGCATTACAAGCAGAATCTACTTACTGCAATCTGGTGGCTGAATTGCATAAATTAGCATATCACCGACCATAAAAAAACCAACAAAAAAAAACCGTGGTTATTTTAGGCGTGCTCTGCTCAGAATTGTGCGCTGTATTGACTTCTTGATGAAATAGAAATCTAGTTCGCGGTAGCTGAATACTTTCCAGCAGATCACATGTTTCATCCAGTAGACAAGCTTCTGCTTTATACGTGATTTTCTATCTGCAGGAAGCTGGACTGAATGGGTTAATTGAAGTTAAAGGACTGGAGTTTCTTTGCAAATCCTAAAGGCTATGTGAATTTTTGCAACCATTCAAAAAAAAAAAAAAAAACATGAAGCAATTGTATTTGTAAAATTAATTAAAAATATACCGTTTTGTGTATACAGCTCCTGTGCAGACCTATGTCAAGCAGATGCTGCTGTATGATTAAAAACTACAAACTAGCTCGGTATGTAGTCTGATACTGCCGTCATGTATTCCTCCCCTGATTCTGCTAATCTCTTTCTGAGCACTGCACAGGCCACTCTGGTCAGCGCAGGTCAGTGTTATTCACAGCACACCCAGAAATCTCAGCTTGCATAGTCGTGTCAGTGTGTGAGAGGGAGGAAGGAGGAGGCACAAGCACACTGAGAGCTGAAAGGGGGAGACGGCAACTTCGAAAAAAACTGAACTCTGAACTTGTAGCTACACAAGCAGCATAAAATATTCAATACAGAAACGATCTAATGACCTAGCACAATTGAACTTTTCAAGCTTCTGCTGTGATCAGTAGGTGGGACTGCTGTGACTATTGGGGGCATGAGGGGGTGGCTGATCTGGCTACAAGGTAAGGGAGGGGGGTTCTGGGACAACTAAGGAAGTGGGAGGTTCTTCTTGGACTACTAGGGAAGTCAGGTCACTGGTTCTGACTACTGGGAAGAGACTGCTGTGACTACTGGGCACATGGGGAGGGTGGCTGGTCTGACTACAAAATAAGGCAGGGAAGTTCTGGGACAACTAAGGAAGTGGGAGGTTCTTCTTGGACTACTAGGGAAGTCGGGTCACCGGTTCTGACTACTGGGAAGTGGGAGCGAACTGCTATGACTACTAGGGATGTGGGGGGGCCTGCTGTGACTACTGGGGAAGGGCTGCTGTAAATACTTGGCAAATGGGGGTGCCTGCCATGTCTACTGGAGTGGAGAGCCTGCTGTGGTTCCTGCTGGGATACCATTACCGCATGATGGCAAAGCTGCATGTAAACACATGCAGTTTTTTCTACAAATCCGTTCTCGATCTGGAGGACAACCCTTTAAACAATAGGAATCCACAGCAAACCTACAGCAACTCTAGAGTCCTATATGTCCCAACCTACAAAAGGACAGTGCTGGCATTGTCATTGGCGGCTGTGTTGTCATCCAAGGGTTAAGCAGATCTGGTCATGTTTCTCTCCTGGACATGTGACAAATAACACTAATACTGCAGATTATCTACTGTCCTGTCACAAGGGCCACCGCCGCTCATATAACATCTAACCCTGGAAAATGAATCTTCTGATCTTTTTTCTGTCATTGGGGCGCGGTAGATCTGCCTGAGCCCTGAAGCAGAATGTATATCAGGGTCATGTGCAGTGATCTTTATATAACACACAATCGCCTGGTGGTAATGTCGCTGATGTGATTTTCTCTCTCACAATTCTAAGACTTCTTGTCGTCTTCTTCTTGTCAAGATTCCTCTGAATGATTAGTTTATATTTCCATTCTAGTTCCCTGTAGATTACAGCAGTAGGCCTGGACCTTGTAATTGGAGCCCTAGTGTGTGTATATATGATAGATAGATAGATATGAAAGAGATAGATATGAGATAGATAGATATGGGATAGATCGATAGATAGATATGAGAGAGATGGATAGATATAGATATGAGGGCTACATATGAGAGCTAGATATGAGAGAGAGAGATATGAGAGAGAGAGAGATATGAGAGAGAGAGATATGAGAGAGAGAGATATGAGAGAGAGAGATATGAGAGAGAGAGATATGAGAGAGAGAGATATGAGAGAGAGAGATATGAGAGAGAGAGATATGAGAGAGAGAGATATGAGAGAGAGAGATATGAGAGAGAGAGATATGAGAGAGAGAGATATGAGAGAGAGAGATATGAGAGATATGAGAGATATGAGAGAGAGAGATATGAGAGAGATGAGAGAGAGAGAGATGAGAGAGAGAGAGATGAGAGAGAGAGATATGAGAGAGAGAGATATGAGAGAGAGAGATATGAGAGAGAGAGATATGAGAGAGAGATATGAGAGAGAGAGATATGAGAGAGATAGATATGAGAGAGATAGATATGAGAGAGATAGATATGAGAGAGATAGATATGAGAGAGATAGATATGAGAGAGATAGATATGAGAGAGATAGATATGAGAGAGATAGATATGGGAGAGATAGATATGGGAGAGATAGATATGGGAGAGATAGATATGGGAGAGATAGATATGGGAGAGATAGATATGGGAGAGATAGATATGGGATAGATCGATATGGGATAGATGGATAGATATAGATATGAGAGAGAGAGAGATATGAGAGAGAGAGATATGAGAGAGATAGATATGAGAGAGATAGATATGAGAGAGATAGATATGAGAGAGATAGATATGAGAGAGATAGATATGAGAGAGATAGATATGAGAGAGATAGATATGAGAGAGATAGATATGAGAGAGATAGATATGGGAGAGATAGATATGGGAGAGATAGATATGGGAGAGATAGATATGGGAGAGATAGATATGGGAGAGATAGATATGGGAGAGATAGATATGGGAGAGATAGATATGGGAGAGATCGATATGGGAGAGATCGATATGGGAGAGATCGATATGGGATAGATCGATATGGGATAGATGGATAGATATAGATATGAGAGAGAGAGAGATATGAGAGAGAGATATGAGAGAGAGAGATAGAGAGAGAGATATGAGAGAGAGAGATATGAGAGAGATATGAGAGAGATATGAGAGAGAGAGAGAGAGAGAGATGAGAGAGAGATATGAGAGAGAGAGATATGAGATAGATCGATATGAGCTAGATCGATATGGGATAGATCGATATGGGATAGATCGATAGATATAGATATGAGGGCTACATATGAGAGCTAGATATGAGAGAGAGAGATATGAGTGAGAGAGATATGAGAGAGAGAGAGAGATATGAGAGAAAGAGATGAGAGAGAGATATATATGAGAGAGAGAGATATATATGAGAGAGATATGAGAGAGAGAGAGATATGAGAGAGAGAGATATGAGAGAGATCGATATGGGATAGATCGATATGGGATAGATATAGATATGAGGGCTACATATGAGAGAGAGAGAGAGATATGAGAGAGAGAGATATGAGAGAGAGAGATATGAGAGAGAGAGATATGAGAGAGAGAGATATGAGAGAGAGATATGAGAAAGATATGAGAGAGAGGAGAGATATGAGAGAGAGGAGAGATATGAGAGAGAGAGATATGAGAGAGATGTATAGATATGAGATACTGTAAATAGATGGATGCAGATATTAGATATGAGAGAGATATTAGATAGATGGCGCTATCTACAGGGGGGTTCGCTATATAGCGCTATCTACAGGGGGGCTGTATGGCGCTATCTACAGGGGGGTTCGCTATATGGCGCTATCTACAGGGGGGCTGTATGGCGCTATCTATAGGGGGGGCTGCATGGCGCTATCTACAGGGGGGCTGTATGGCGCTATCTACAGGGGGGGCTGTATGGCGCTATCTACAGGGGGGCTGTATGGCGCTATCTACAGGGGGGGCTGTATGACGCTATCTACAGGGGGGGCTGTGTGACGCTATCTACAGGGGGGCTGTGTGACGCTATCTACAGGGGGGCTGTGTGACGCTATCTACAGGGGGGGCTGTGTGACGCTATCTACAGGGGGGGGCTGTGTAACGCTATCTACAGGGGGGGCTGTGACGCTATCTACAGGGGGGCTGTGTGGCGCTATCTACATGGGGACTGTGTGGCGCTATTTAAATGGGAGATGTGTGGCGCTATCTACAGGGGGGCTGTGTGACGCTATCTACAGGGGGGGCTGTGTGGCGCTATCTACAGGCAGGGGGGCTGTGTGGCGCTATCTACATGGGGACTGTGTGGCGCTATCTACAGGGGAGATGTGTGGCGCTATCTACAGGGGGGGCTGTGTGACGCTATCTACAGGGGGGCTGTGTGGCGCTATCTACAGGGGGACTGTGTGGCGCTATCTACAGGGGAGATGTGTGGCGCTATCTACAGGGGGGGCTGTGTGGTACTCCCTGGGAGGAGGGGCTGTATGGCACTATCTACAGAGGGCACTCAATTTATGGGGGTACACATTGGGGGCCTAACTTCTATATGGGGGCACAAAGTTATGTTTTCTGCAATTTTACTTTTGCCGTGAGTTCCCCCGCAAAGGGGCCCACTAAGTCTATTTGGCCCGAGGGCCCACATAATCCTGGAGCTGGCCCTGGATAGATGGATGCATATAGATTGATGGATGGATGGGTGGATAGATGCAGATATTAGATAGACAGATACAGATATGAGATAGATAGATAGATGCAGATATTAGACAGATATGTATTTGATAGAGAGATAAAGAAGCCGGCTGCTGATCACTGCTGACCTGGCCTCCCTAAACCCTGGCGATCAGTCGGCAGAAGCTGCGGTCAGTCACACAATTCTCCTGCAGCAGCCACTCCTGCAGCTGGGTCCACCAGAATGGGAGTGGCTCTCTATTCTGTAACATAGAGGTGGATCCGTGCTGGTGACCCCCTTCTATGGCGTTTATATGCTCTAATACGGCATATGGACAGAGGTTGATGTGGCTAGACATCCCCTTTAAGGAAACCGTCACGTACTTTTACTCAATGGTTTCCATATCTCCCAGTCACTCTATTGTAGATGTGGTCACTCAACATTGCAGTGATGCAGAATATTAACGTCTTATTCTAAGTTTAAGGGTGCAAATACTTTTTCATATGGGTGTTGGATAACTTACATAAATGCAGTAAGATTTGTAAAGCGTATTGTGTTGTAGCCTGTGATATTCAGTTTGGTGGAGAGTTAGATGGACAGGTTTATATTACCAGATCTGCTTATGTGAAGTGTTTAACATACCCTTACATTTGTATTCCCTGTCAAACGTCACATTTGTTTTTGGTGGATTTCCTAATGAAAACCGGAGCGACAGTCGAGCCTCCTGATGATGTGAAATCGGATTTAAATCTTCGTGTTTTAGCTCAATTTTCATTTGTAGTAATAATAATCTTTTGGAGGTTTTTGTGCCAGCGTTTCATACATAATACATGAATATGCGCCTTTTATCATCCTGGGTCATCACCTGTGGCACCGGCTGCATATAAATGTTTATTTTTGGTCAGTGATTTCGATTATGGATCTCACTCCAGAAAATGAACTTAAAATTGTAACATTATTTGTGCAGATGGAAAGTTCTATGAAACTCCTTCATTGTGCTCACGGCAGGTAACCGCAATAGAAATGTTACGCATAAATTGTCAACCAAGTAAGACTGATCTGATAAGGCGAAGTACTGAACAGTCATCCACTGCTACGGAAATACTACTGAATTTACTTTGTAATTGAATGTGGCAGGAGAATCCCTATATACAAAGTTAAATTATCTGTCGACCCTATGGCTGGGTTCACACGACCTATTTTCAGGCGTAAACGAGGCGTTTTACGCCTCGAATTACGCCTGAAAACACGGCTCAAATACGTCGGCAAACTTCTGCCCATTCATTTCAATGCGTTTGCCGATGTTCTGTGCCGACGACCTGTCATTTTACGCGTCACTGTCAAAAGACGGCGCGTAAAATAACAGCGTCGTCAAAGAAGTGTAGGACACTTCTTGGGACGTAATTTGAGCCGTTTTTCATTGACTTCAATGAAGAACAGCTCCAAATTATGGCCGTAATTGACGCCTCGCAAAATGCGAGTACGAGCAATTACGTCTGAAATGCAGGAGCTATTTTCTCCTGAAAACAGCTCCGTAACTTCAGCCGTAATTGTCGTTATCGTGTGCATATACCCTATCTGTCGACCCTATCTGTCGACCCTATCTGTCGACCCTATCTGTCGACCCTATCTGTCGACCCTATCTGTCGACCCTATCTGTCGACCCTATCTGTCGACCCTATCTGTCGACCCTATCTGTCGACCCTATCTGTCGACCCTATCTGTCGACCCTATCTGTCGACCCTATCTGTCGACCCTATCTGTCGACCCTATCTGTCGACCCTATCTGTCGACCCTATCTGTCGACCCTATCTGTCGACCCTATCTGTCGACCCTATCTGTCGACCCTATCTGTCGACCCTATCTGTCGACCCTATCTGTCGACCCTATCTGTCGACCCTATCTGTCGACCCTATCTGTCGACCCTATCTGTCGACCCTATCTGTCGACCCTATCTGTCGACCCTATCTGTCGACCCTATCTGTCGACCCTATCTGTCGACCCTATCTGTCGACCCTATCTGTCGACCCTATCTGTCGACCCTATCTGTCGACCCTATCTGTCGACCCTATCTGTCGACCCTATCTGTCGACCCTATCTGTCGACCCTATCTGTCGACCCTATCTGTCGACCCTATCTGTCGACCCTATCTGTCGACCCTATCTGTCGACCCTATCTGTCGACCCTATCTGTCGACCCTATCTGTCGACCCTATCTGTCGACCCTATCTGTCGACCCTATCTGTCGACCCTATCTGTCGACCCTATCTGTCGACCCTATCTGTCGACCCTATCTGTCGACCCTATCTGTCGACCCTCCCATCCAATCTATCTAGGCATAACTAGGAGAGACTGGGCCCTATAGCAAACTTCTGACTGCCCCCCTAGGTGCCACACGCAGCCCTCCTTAGAGATAGTGCCCCCTGTAGATACTGCCCCCCTTTAGATTGTGCCATACAGCCCCCCTGTAGACAGTGCCACACCCCACTTGTAGCTAGCGCCCCTACCTCCCCTGTAGATAACGCCATAAAGCCCACTGTAGATAGCGCCATACAGCTCCCCTCCCTTGTATAAAGTGACACAAAGCCCCCCTCCCTTGTATATAGTGCCCCACATCCCCCCTGTAGATTCTACCACACAGACCCCTGTAGATTACTGGGGGGGGGGGGCTGTGTATGGAGCAGATAGTGCCACACAGCCCTCCTCCTTGTAAATAGTGCCACACAGCCCCCCTTGTATATAATGCCACACAGCCCTCCCCGTGTATATAGTGCCACACAGTCCCCTCTCCCCTGTAGATTGCGCCACACACAGACCCCTATAGAATGCGCCACACACAGACCCCTATAGAATGCGCCACACAGACCCCTATAGAATGCGCCACACAGCCCTCCCCTTGTAAAAGCCACACAGCCCCTCTTGCAGATAGTGCCACACAGCCCCCCTTCTATATAGTGCCACTCAGCGCCCTTCCCTTGTATATAGTGCCCCCCTGCCCCCCTTGTATATAGTGCCACCCTGCTCCTCTCGTTTTATATTTTGCCACCCTGCTCCCGCCTTGTATATAGTGCCCCCCTGCTACCCCTTGTATATAGTGCCACCCTGCTCCCCCCTTGTATATAGTGCCACCCTGCTCTTCCCCTGTATATTGCCACACAGCCCCCCAACAAAATAAATATATTGTACTTACCTTTCCCCATTCCCGCGACAGACGGAGCACTTCACATCCTCCAGGCGGGACGCATGTGCAGAGCAGCATGATGCAGTGACGTCATCACGCCGGCCGCAGCAGGGAGTCTTTCAAGCGCCTTGCAGGCGCCTTATAGGCCTGCAGCCTATAGTATACATTTGTATCTGTATCCTGAGGACACAGACCCAAATTAATTTGTCTGTCGCTAGCACTGGAACCCCCTCCGGTGTGAGCGACGCCACCGTGCATGAGGGGCCCGTGCTGCCCGCCCCTTAAATGTTACAGGCCGGGCAGCGTGGGCCCCGTAGTCGCGTTATTGCCATAACTGCTGCTAGCGACGCCGCCGGGCATGGGGGGGGCCGTGTCGGCGGGCATTATGGGCCCCCTCATGCCTCGGGCCCCGTAGCAGCCGCTACGACTGCTACAGCGATAGTTACGCCACTGTCTATCTCATATTTATCATATATGTACACTGGGGCTCCAATTACAAGGTCCAGGCCTACTGCTGTAATCTACAGGGAACTAGAATGGAAACCTAAAACTAATCATTCAGAGGAATCTTGACAAGAAGAAGACGACAAGAAGTCTTAGAGTTGTGAGAGAAAATCACATTAGCGACATTATTACCAGGTGATTGTGGTATCTATGGTGACCATCACTACAGTGTACGATATCTGCATTATGCAGCACGCGACCTGCGTACATCCCATATTGTTCTTCTTTTATATTACTTGCCCTACAAAGTGAATCTCAACCTTTAACACCATATCATTTATTTATCCATCATTCTGTGCGGATGAATTTCTTCATATATCTTTAGGCCCCATGCACACACCCGTAGTTTTCATCCGTAATTACGGGTCAGGTAATTCCGGATGAAATTGCGGACCCATTCATTTCTAAAGGCCACGGACACCTTTCCATATATACAGATGCGTGTCCGGGCCGTATAAATGATCTGCAAAATATAGAACATGTCCTATTCTTGTCCGCAATTACGGTATGGACTCGTCCATAGAGGTCTATGGGCGCTTCCGTAATTGCGGACTATAAAAACCCTTACTGTCGTGTGCATGAGGCCTTAAAGTGGTGGGAGCTTTGTTTTTCTGACTCAGACCTCCAAGTCCCCTGTATAGACATTGGGGGGAATTTATGAACCTTTCTGGTGTTGAAAAATCGCAGATTGCGTTAAAAATGTTGACTTTTGGGCATTTTACTTCATTCTCGCCACTTTTTTAAAAAGAGGGCATGTCTTTCCAAAAGGTGGCGAGGCCACAGTGGCCCAACATATTTATTCTATAAATAGTATTTAGACCCACGTAGCGTAGGTTTAACACTGTGGGTGTAGAAAGGTCCCTGTACCTTGCCCCTTCCCCCCAATTGTCCTATTTCCTCATCCCTATTGGACAATTAAAATAAAAAAAAGTATACTCCCCTCTGTGCTCCTCTTCCCTTCTCCCCTTCGCGTGTCCTTAGGCTCCCTCAGCATGTCGAGCAGCCTCAGGACGTTGAGTGCTGCACCGTATATAAGGCCCTTACGCTGCACGGTGTCAGAACCTTGTATGAGCCGCGGCATGCTGAGGAAGCCTGAGGGGGACGCAGAGGAGCGGTGAGTATAATTTTTTAACATTTTATGTCCAATGAGGAAGTGAGGGAATGGATGGCGCACAGCCGCGGTCGTTCTGCCACACTTTTGGTGCATGGCCAGCGAAGACATGCGACGAGGTGTGCGCCTCTACATAAATTTATTGCATTTTAATCCAGCGGAGCAGAACGCTAAGACTGACGTATAAAATGCCAGTCTTTGTAAATTTGCCCCATAGTTAAAAGATAATTTTTTTGTCTGCCCGCTGCCACCACTAGGGGGAGCTTACTGCGTACTTTGTGTAATGCATGGGGTTTTAGTGCCGATCATCCTTCTGCTCTATAAAAAAAAGAGGTATTGCTGGATCTCCGCAGCATGGTCCAAATACATCGGCATCACCCACTAGTGGTGATAAGCGGCGCTTGCTTCTGCTAGGCTCCGCTTATCAAGTACAACATTCACAAGAACTAATCATTGTGGAGTCTGTAGCAAAACTGAATGCCCCCTTGTTATTGTACAGAGTTTCACTTTAATCACAATCCTTCTTTTTTGACTGGCTCCCTACAATTCAATCAATTCAGCTGCAGAGGGGCCTTGTAGGCAGTGGGGTCCGCCACCCCCCATAAAGGGTGGGATAAGAATTCCCAAGGATTGACACCTTCCCTAAGTATCAATGTAGGGGTACTCTATACTGCACAACTCTTTCACTGCAGACTAGCTGTTTGTACACCTGTATGTTCTGCTGCTGATTCTTTGCTTCCGTCTAGATTGCAAGCTCCCTGGGCAAGTCTAATGTATATGGTTGTTAATGAGACGCCGCATTTCTTTTTAATTTTCTTTCTTATATACATTTCCCTGTAGGGAGAATAAAATAGATTTTTTTTTTTTGCCAAGACAAGCAGCCGGGGAAACTGGAAGGGACGCAGGCTCCAAGATGCTGGTGTCTCTGTGTGGGAGGGATTGTTCTGTAGATGGAACAAATCTTGGAAGTGGTGGCCAGGAAGCAGAGGTAGTGCCTGTCAATGCGGCGTCTGCAGGCACTACTGTAGCCCACACTGTCAGCACTGCAAGAAAAATGAGCTGTGGAGCGAGAAGCAGTGAGAGGGCCCCAGAGTAAATTGGGGCCCCTCCTGGAATATCAGCTGCCAATTAGAGGTTTCAGCATGGATTCCAGTCCAGCCACATATGAAATCACAGAGCGGCAGCTTTCTTATTTCCTACTAATTCAGGCTCCCAACGTGCCAGGAACAGCTGAATTAGTGGGAATAGTTTCCTATAATTGTTTGACTATTTACAGTCTAAGAGGAAGCTCCGGGGTCTCGTATGAACACAACACGGTCCATGTCCAGCGATTGTCTGAACTGTCCATATACAGCAAGAGAGGAAAGACAAAATGCACCTCTACAAGTGCTGATATACAGGGCGAGAATGAATGTAAACTGGCTGGTGGGCCCCGGGCCCCCCCCCCCCACCTGATGAATACCATGTATAAATACTCAGAGGGGCTGATTGCTGAGCATGATGGATTCTGAAAAATCATTAAGGTCTTTCTCATGTCTTTAGTGTCTCCCCCTGCTGAGTAATGCACTTTATATAAGCTGCCAGGAGTGGGGGAAGGGAAGTAACTTTTATACCTCTCCCTACGTGCAAGAATATAAACACTATAATACTGCCCCTATGTACAAGAATATAACTACTATAATACTGCTCCATATATACAAGAATATAAATACTATAATACTGCCCCCTATATACAAGAATATAACTACTATAATACTGCTCCATATATACAAGAATATAAATACTATAATACTGCCACCTATATACAGGAATATATCTACTATAATACTGCCCCCTATATACAAGAATATAATTACTATAATACTGCCTCTATATACAAGAATATAACTACTATAATACTGCCCCTATATACAAGAATATAACTACTATAATACTGCCCCTATATACAAGAATATAACTACTATAATACTGCTCCCTATATACAAGAATATAAGTACTATAATACTGCCCACTATATACAAGAATATAACTACTATAATACTACCCCCTATATGCAATAATATAACTACCATAATACTGCCCCTATATACAAGAATATAACTACTATAATACTGCCCCCTATATACAAGAATATAACTACTATAATACTGCCCCCTATATACAAGAATATAAGTACTATAATACTGCCCACTATATACAAGAATATAACTACTATAATACTGCCTCTATATACAAGAATATAACTACTATAATACTGCCTCTATATACAAGAATATAACTACTATAATACTGCCTCTATATACAAGAATATAATTACTATAATACTGCCCCTATATATAAGAATATAACTACTATAATACTGTCCCCTATATACAAGAATATAACTACTATAATACTGCCCCCTATATACAAGAATAGAACTATTATAATACTGTCCCCTATATACAAGAATATAACTACTATAATACTGCCACCTATATACAGGAATATATCTACTATAATACTGCCCCCTATATACAAGAATATAACTACTACAATACTGCCTCCTATATACAAGAATATAACTACTATAATACTACTCCTATATACAAGAATATAACTACTATAATACTGCTCCCTATATACAAGAATATAACTACTATAATACTGCCCCTATATACAGGAATATATCTACTATAATACTGCCCCCTATATACAAGAATATAACTACTATAATACTGTCCCTATATACAAGAATATAACTACTATAATACTGCCCCCTATATACAAGAATATAACTACTATAATACTGCCCCCTATGTACAAGAATATAACTACTATAATACTGCCCCCTATGTACAAGAATATAACTACTATAATACTGCCCCCTATATACAAGAATATAACTACTATAATACTGCCCCCTATGTACAAGAATATAACTACTATAATACTGCCCCCTATGTACAAGAATATAACTACTATAATACTGCCTCTATATACAAGAATATAACTACTATATTACTGCATCTATATACAAGAATATAACTACTATAATACTGCCCCTATATATAAGAATATAACTACTATAATACTGCCCCTATATACAAGAATATAACTACTATAATACTGCTCCTATATACAAGAATATAACTAAAATAATACTGCCCCTATATACAAGAATATAACTACTATAATACTTCCCCTATATACAAGAATGTAACTACTATAATACTTCCCCTATATACAAGAATATAACTACTATATTACTGCCCCTATATACAAGTATATAGCTACTATAATACTGCTCCTATATACAAGAATATAACTACTATAATACTGCCCCTATATACAAGAATATAACTACTATAATACTGCCTCCTATATACAAGAATATAACTACTATAATACTGCTTCCTATATACAAGAATATAACTACTATAATACTGCTTCCTATATACAAGAATATAACTACTATAATACTGCTCCTATATACAAGAATATAACTACTATAATACTGCTCCTATATACAAGAATGTAACTACTATAATACTGCTTCCTATATACAAGAATATAACTACTATAATACTGCTCCTATATACAAGAATATAACTACTATAATACTGCTCCTATATACAAGAATATAACTACTATAATACTGCCTCCTATATACAAGACTAGAACTACTATAATACTGCCCCTATATACAAGACTAGAACTACTATAATACTGCCCCCTATATACAAGAATATAACTACTATAATACTGCCCCTATATACAAGAATATAACTACTATAATACTGCCCCCTATATACAAGAATATAACTACTATAATATTGCTCCTATATACAAGAATATAACTACTATAATACTGCTCTCTATATACAAGAATATAACTACTATATTACTGCCCCTATATACAAGTATATAGCTACTATAATACTGCTCCTATATACAAGAATATAACTGCTATAATACTGCTCCCTATATACAAGAATATAACTACTATAATACTGCCCCTATATACAAGAATATAACTACTATAATACTGCTCCCTATATACAAGAATATAAGTACTATAATACTGCCCACTATATACAAGAATATAACTACTATAATACTACCCCCTATATGCAATAATATAACTACCATAATACTGCCCCTATATACAAGAATATAACTACTATAATACTGCCCCCTATATACAAGAATATAACTACTATAATACTGCCCCCTATATACAAGAATATAAGTACTATAATACTGCCCACTATATACAAGAATATAACTACTATAATACTGCCCCCTATATACAAGAATATAAGTACTATAATACTGCCCACTATATACAAGAATATAACTACTATAATACTGCCTCTATATACAAGAATATAACTACTATAATACTGCCTCTATATACAAGAATATAACTACTATAATACTGCCTCTATATACAAGAATATAATTACTATAATACTGCCCCTATATATAAGAATATAACTACTATAATACTGTCCCCTATATACAAGAATATAACTACTATAATACTGCCCCCTATATACAAGAATATAACTACTATAATACTGCTCCTATATACAAGAATATAACTACTATAATACTGCCCCTATATACAAGAATATAACTACTATAATACTGCTCTCTATATACAAGAATATAACTACTATATTACTGCCCCTATATACAAGTATATAGCTACTATAATACTGCTCCTATATACAAGAATATAACTACTATAATACTGCCCCTATATACAAGTATATAGCTACTATAATACTGCCCCCTATATACAAGAATATAACTACTATAATACTGCCCCTATATACAAGAATATAACTACTATAATACTGTCCCCTATATACAAGAATATAACTACTATAATACTGCCACCTATATACAGGAATATATCTACTATAATACTGCCCCCTATATACAAGAATATAATTACTATAATACTGCCCCTATATATAAGAATATAACTACTATAATACTGTCCCCTATATACAAGAATATAACTACTATAATACTGCTCTCTATATACAAGAATATAACTACTATATTACTGCCCCTATATACAAGTATATAGCTACTATAATACTGCTCCTATATACAAGAATATAACTACTATAATACTGCCCCTATATACAAGTATATAGCTACTATAATACTGCCCCCTATATACAAGAATATAACTACTATAATACTGCCCCTATATACAAGAATATAACTACTATAATACTGTCCCCTATATACAAGAATATAACTACTATAATACTGCCACCTATATACAGGAATATATCTACTATAATACTGCCCCCTATATACAAGAATATAATTACTATAATACTGCCCCTATATATAAGAATATAACTACTATAATACTGTCCCCTATATACAAGAATATAACTACTATAATACTGCCCCTATATACAAGACTAGAACTATTATAATACTGTCCCCTATATACAAGAATATAACTACTATAATACTGCCACCTATATACAGGAATATATCTACTATAATACTGCCCCCTATATACAAGAATATAACTACTACAATACTGCCTCCTATATACAAGAATATAACTACTATAATACTACTCCTATATACAAGAATATAACTACTATAATACTGCTCCCTATATACAAGAATATAACTACTATAATACTGCCCCTATATACAAGAATATAACTACTATAATACTGACTCCTATATACAAGAATATAACTACTATAATACTGCCACCTATATACAGGAATATATCTACTATAATACTGCCCCCTATATACAAGAATATAACTACTATAATACTGTCCCTATATACAAGAATATAACTACTATAATACTGCCCCCTATATACAAGAATATAACTACTATAATACTGCCCCCTATGTACAAGAATATAACTACTATAATACTGCCCCCTATGTACAAGAATATAACTACTATAATACTGCCCCCTATGTACAAGAATATAACTACTATAATACTGCCCCCTATATACAAGAATATAACTACTATAATACTGCCCCCTATATACAAGAATATAACTACTATAATACTGCCCCCTATGTACAAGAATATAACTACTATAATACTGCCCCCTATGTACAAGAATATAACTACTATAATACTGCCTCTATATACAAGAATATAACTACTATAATACTGCATCTATATACAAGAATATAACTACTATAATACTGCCCCTATATATAAGAATATAACTACTATAATACTGCCCCTATATACAAGAATATAACTACTATAATACTGCTCCTATATACAAGAATATAACTAAAATAATACTGCCCCTATATACAAGAATATAACTACTATAATACTTCCCCTATATACAAGAATATAACTACTATATTACTGCCCCTATATACAAGTATATAGCTACTATAATACTGCTCCTATATACAAGAATATAACTACTATAATACTGCCCCTATATACAAGAATATAACTACTATAATACTGCCTCCTATATACAAGAATATAACTACTATAATACTGCTTCCTATATACAAGAATATAACTACTATAATACTGCTTCCTATATACAAGAATATAACTACTATAATACTGCTCCTATATACAAGAATATAACTACTATAATACTGCTCCTATATACAAGAATGTAACTACTATAATACTGCTTCCTATATACAAGAATATAACTACTATAATACTGCTCCTATATACAAGAATATAACTACTATAATACTGCTCCTATATACAAGAATATAACTACTATAATACTGCCTCCTATATACAAGACTAGAACTACTATAATACTGCCCCTATATACAAGACTAGAACTACTATAATACTGCCCCCTATATACAAGAATATAACTACTATAATACTGCCCCTATATACAAGAATATAACTACTATAATACTGCCTCCTATATACAAGAATATAACGACTATAATACTGCCCCCTATATACAAGAATATAACTACTATAATACTGCCCCCTATATACAAGAATATAACTACTATAATATTGCTCCTATATACAAGAATATAACTACTATAATACTGCTCTCTATATACAAGAATATAACTACTATATTACTGCCCCTATATACAAGTATATAGCTACTATAATACTGCTCCTATATACAAGAATATAACTGCTATAATACTTCTCCCTATATACAATAATATAACTACTATAATACTGCTCTCTATATACAAGAATATAACTACTATATTACTGCCCCTATATACAAGTATATAGCTACTATAATACTGCTCCTATATACAAGAATATAACTGCTATAATACTGCTCCCTATATACAAGGATATAACTACTATAATAATGCCCCTATATACAAGAATATAACTACTATAATACTGCCCCCTATATACAAGAATATAACTACTATAATACTGCCCCCTATATACAAGAATATAAGTACTATAATACTGCCCACTATATACAAGAATATAACTACTATAATACTGCCTCTATATACAAGAATATAACTACTATAATACTGCCTCTATATACAAGAATATAACTACTATAATACTGCCTCTATATACAAGAATATAACTACTATAATACTGCCTCTATATACAAGAATATAATTACTATAATACTGCCCCTATATATAAGAATATAACTACTATAATACTGTCCCCTATATACAAGAATATAACTACTATAATACTGCCCCCTATATACAAGAATATAACTACTATAATACTGCTCCTATATACAAGAATATAACTACTATAATACTGCTCTCTATATACAAGAATATAACTACTATATTACTGCCCCTATATACAAGTATATAGCTACTATAATACTGCTCCTATATACAAGAATATAACTGCTATAATACTGCTCCCTATATACAAGAATATAACTACTATAATACTGCCCCTATATACAAGTATATAGCTACTATAATACTGCCCCCTATATACAAGAATATAACTACTATAATACTGCCCCTATATACAAGAATATAACTACTATAATACTGCTCCTATATACAAGAATATAACTACTATAATACAGTCCCCTATATACAAGAATATAACTACTATAATACTGCCACCTATATACAGGAATATATCTACTATAATACTGCCCCCTATATACAAGAATATAATTACTATAATACTGCCCCTATATATAAGAATATAACTACTATAATACTGTCCCCTATATACAAGAATATAACTACTATAATACTGCCCCTATATACAAGAATTTAACTACTATAATACTGTCCCCTATATACAAGAATATAACTACTGTAATACTGCCACCTATATACAGGAATATATCTACTATAATACTGCCCCCTATATACAATAATATAACTACTATAATACTGCCCCTATATACAAGAATATAACTACTATAATACTGCTCCCTATATACAAGAATATAACTACTATAATACTACCCCTATATACAAGAATATAACTACTATAATTGTAAAGGATCTGCCAGGCACTATGTCTGGGTATACTCCCAGGATTAATCAGTCGACACCTGAGGCCAGACCTCTGAGACTGACACCTGCTCCCACCAATCAGGGTGGCAGGCTCAGGAGTGGGAGAGCCTATCGCGGCCTGGTCAGTCAGAGTTAGCTCCGCCCCCTGTCCATTTATACCTGCCGTTTTCTCTTCCTCCTTGCTTGTTATTCTCTTGGATTCCTGGCCCCACTGCTGCCTTGCTCCAGCCTGCTTCTGCCGTGCTTCTGCCTTGCTTCAGTTCCGTTTATCCTGCGTTGCTCTGCCCCTGGCTTGCTTCTGCTCCGTGCTCCCGTTTGTATACTCCACTACTTCCTGATCCTGACTGGCTCTTTCCCGCTCTGTTTCCTCGCGGCGTTCCGTGGGCTACTGTATTCCCTTGCGTGTTCCCTGTTTGTACCCCCTTGCACTTAGACAGCGTAGGGACCGCCGCCCAGTTGTACCCCGTCGCCTAGGGCGGGTCGTTGCAAGTAGGCAGGGACAGAGTGGCGGGTAGATTAGGGCTCACTTGTTCCCTTCACCTCCTTCCGCCATTACATAATAACAAGCCCTTACCTAGTCTACCATTTCTTCTACGCTGACGCTATAATGGACCCCCTTGAGACCCTAACATAGCAGATGCAGGGCCTCTCCCTACAGGTCCAGGCCCTGGCTCAGAGGGTCAATCAGTCTGACGCTGCCTTTGTAGTACCCCTCACCTCACCTTTAGAACCCAACCTCCAGTTACCTGACCGGTTCTCAGGGGACCGTAAGACTTTTCTCTCCTTCCGGGAGAGTTGCAGACTTTATTTCCGCCTAAGACCTCACTCCTCAGGTTCCGAGAACCAGCGGGTGGGTATCATTATATCCCGACTCCAGGAAGGGCCCCAAGAGTGGGCCTTCTCCTTGGCTCCTGACGCCCCTGAACTTTCCTCCGTTGATCGGTTTTTCTCTGCCCTCGGTCTCATTTACGACGAGACTGACAGGACTGCCTTAGCCGAGAGTCAGCTGGTGACCTTACGTCAGGGTAGGAGACCTGTTGAGGAATACTGTGCTGATTTTAGAAAGTGGTGCGTAGCTTCCCGGTGGAACGACCCGGCCCTAAAGTGCCAGTTTAGGTTAGGATTATCTGACGCCCTGAAGGATCTGCTGGTTAGCTACCCCTCTTCTGACTCCCTAGACCAGATTATGGCCCTAGCAGTACGACTTGACCGACGTCTCAGGGAACGTCAGCTTGAACGTTTCAATGTTTTCCCCTCTGACTGCCCTGCGATTCCCCCCGAGGTCCCGTCTCCTCGCTCTTCCACGGAGGACTCGGAGGTACCTATGCAACTCGGGGCCTCCATGTCCCCTCGACAACGTAGAGAGTTTCGCAGGAAGAATGGTCTCTGCTTCTATTGTGGGGACGACAAGCATCTACTGAACACCTGTCCCAGGCGCAAGAATAAGCAGCCGGAAAACTTCTGCGCCTAAGTGATCATCGGGGAGGTCACTTGGGCGCACAGGTATTTCCCGTTAATACTAAACGCAATAAGATTTTGCTTCCCTTTCAGGTCTCGTTTGCTGGCCGATCTGCCACTGGCAGTGCCTTCGTGGATTCGGGCTCATCTGCTAATATCATGTCTGTGGAATTTGCTATGTCTCTAGAGATGCCTTTTATTGATTTACCTTATCCTATCCCCGTAGTGGGTATCGACTCCACTCCTCTTGCTAATGGTTATTTTACTCCGCATACTCCTGTTTTTGAACTCCGTGTTGGCTCCATGCATTTGGAGCAGTGCTCTGTACTGGTGATGCAGGGATTATCGTCCGATCTGGTATTAGGTCTTCCCTGGTTGCAGCTGCATAATCCCACGTTTGATTGGAATACTGGGGATCTCACCAAATGGGGTAGTGAATGCCTGATGTCATGTCTTTCGGTTAACTCTATTTCTCCCCGGGAGGAGGTAAACACGCTTCCTGAGTTTGTTCAGGACTTCGCTGATGTGTTTTCTAAGGAGGCCTCCGAGGTGTTGCCCCCTCATAGAGATTACGATTGCGCCATCGATTTGGTGCCTGATGCCAAGCTTCCTAAGGGGAGGATATTTAATCTTTCATGTCCCGAACGTAAAGCTATGAGGGAGTATATCCAAGAATGCCTGGCCAAGGGTTTCATTCGCCCCTCGACTTCTCCTGTAGGTGCTGGCTTCTTCTTCGTGGGGAAGAAGGATGGTGGTCTTAGGCCGTGCATTGATTATCGGAACTTGAATAAGGTCACAGTAAGGAACCAGTATCCCCTGCCTTTGATTCCGGATCTTTTTAATCAGGTTCAGGGGGCCCAATGGTTCTCTAAGTTCGATCTACGGGGGGCGTATAACCTTATCCGCATCAAAGAGGGGGATGAGTGGAAAACTGCGTTCAACACGCCCGAAGGTCATTTCGAATACCTAGTCATGCCCTTTGGGTTGTGTAATGCCCCTGCCGTCTTCCAGAATTTTATTAATGAAATCCTGAGAGATTACCTGGGTAATTTTCTTGTAGTGTACCTTGATGACATACTGGTGTTTTCCAAGGACTGGTCCTCGCACGTGGAGCATGTCAGGAAGGTCCTCCAGGTCCTTCGGGAAAATAATCTGTTTGCGAAGACCGAAAAATGTGTGTTTGGGGTACAGGAAATACCATTTTTAGGTCAAATCCTCACTCCTCATGAATTCCGCATGGACCCTGCCAAGGTTCAGGCTGTGGCGGAATGGGTCCAACCTGCCTCCCTGAAGGCGCTACAGTGTTTTTTGGGATTCGCTAACTATTACAGGAGATTTATTGCCAACTTCTCGGTCGTCGCTAAGCCTCTTACGGACCTCACTCGCAAGGGTGCTGATGTCCTCCATTGGCCCCCTGAGGCCGTCCAGGCTTTTGAGACCCTCAAGAAGTGCTTTATCTCGGCCCCCGTGCTGGTTCAGCCCAACCAAAGGGAGCCATTTATTGTGGAGGTTGACGCGTCCGAGGTGGGAGTGGGTGCCGTCTTGTCCCAGGGTACCAGCTCCCTCACCCATCTCCGCCCCTGTGCTTACTTCTCTAGGAAGTTTTCGTCCACGGAGTGTAACTATGATATTGGCAACCGCGAACTTTTAGCCATTAAATGGGCTTTTGAAGAGTGGCGTCACTTCTTGGAGGGGGCCAGACACCAGGTAACGGTCCTTACTGACCACAAGAATCTGGTTTTCCTAGAATCTGCCCGGAGGCTTAATCCTAGACAAGCTCGTTGGGCACTATTCTTTACCAGATTTAATTTCTTGGTTACCTATAGGGCTGGGTCCAAAAATATTAAGGCTGATGCACTGTCACGTAGTTTCATGGCTAATCCTCCTTCTGAGAAGGATCCTGCTTGTATTTTACCCCCTGGTATAATTGTTTCTGCCACTGATTCTGACTTAGCCTCTGACATCGCGGCTGATCAAGGTTCAGCTCCCGGGAACCTCCCTGGGGACAAACTGTTTGTCCCCCTGCAATACCGGCTAAGGGTGCTCAGGGAAAACCATGACTCCGCTCTATCTGGTCATCCTGGCATCTTGGGTACCAAACTCCTCATTACCAGAAACTATTGGTGGCCTGGGTTGCCTAAAGACGTTAGGGCTTACGTCGCCGCTTGTGAGGTCTGTGCTAGGTCCAAGACCCCTAGGTCCCGACCTGCGGGCTTACTACGTTCCTTGCCCATTCCCCAGAGACCTTGGACCCATATCTCCATGGATTTTATCACCGATTTGCCTCCATCTCAGGGCAAGTCGGTGGTGTGGGTGGTAGTAGACCGCTTCAGCAAGATGTGCCACTTTGTGCCCCTTAAGAAACTACCTAACGCCAAGACATTAGCTTCTTTGTTTGTGAAACACATTTTGCGTCTCCATGGGGCCCCAGTCAATATCGTTTCGGACAGAGGGGTACAATTTGTTTCCTTATTTTGGAGAGCTTTTTGTAAAAAATTGGAGATTGATCTGTCCTTCTCCTCCGCCTTCCATCCCGAAACTAATGGCCAAACGGAAAGGACTAACCAATCCCTGGAACAATATTTAAGGTGTTTCATTTCTGACTGTCAATTTGATTGGGTCTCATTCCTTCCCCTCGCCGAATTTTCCCTGAATAACTGGGTCAGTAACTCGTCAGGGGTCTCCCCGTTTTTCTGTAATTTCGGGTTTAATCCTAGGTTCTCCTCCGTTTCCCCTGGTGGTTCCAATAATCCCGAGGTAGAGGACGTTCATCGGGAACTGTGCACAGTCTGGGCCCAGGTTCAGAAGAACCTAGAGGCGTCCCAGAGCGTACAAAAGATTCAGGCTGATTGTAGACGTTCTGCTAACCCCCGGTTTGTCGTCGGGGATCTTGTGTGGTTGTCGTCGAGGAACTTGCGCCTTAAGGTCCCGTCCAGGAAGTTTGCTCCCCGATTTATTGGACCCTATAAGGTCATTGAAGTCCTCAACCCTGTATCCTTCCGTCTGGAGCTGCCCCCATCCTTTCGTATACACGACGTCTTCCATGCCTCCCTCCTGAAACGCTGCTCCCCGTCCTGGTCCCCCTCGAGGAAACCTCCTGTTCCCGTTCTCACCCCTGAGGGGGTGGAATTCGAGGTGGCCAAGATTGTGGACAGTAGGATGATCCAGGGCTCCCTCCAGTACCTGGTCCATTGGAGAGGATACGGGCCGGAGGAGAGGACTTGGGTTCCTGCTCGAGATGTTCACGCTGGGGTATTGATCAGGAGGTTCCACCTTCTCTTCCCCACTAAACCGGGTCCTCTTAGTAAGGGTCCGGTGGCCCCTCATAAAGGGGGGAGTACTGTAAAGGATCTGCCAGGCACTATGTCTGGGTATACTCCCAGGATTAATCAGTCGACACCTGAGGCCAGACCTCTGAGACTGACACCTGCTCCCACCAATCAGGGTGGCAGGCTCAGGAGTGGGAGAGCCTATCGCGGCCTGGTCAGTCAGAGTTAGCTCCGCCCCCTGTCCATTTATACCTGCCGTTTTCTCTTCCTCCTTGCTTGTTATTCTCTTGGATTCCTGGCCCCACTGCTGCCTTGCTCCAGCCTGCTTCTGCCGTGCTTCTGCCTTGCTTCAGTTCCGTTTATCCTGCGTTGCTCTGCCCCTGGCTTGCTTCTGCTCCGTGCTCCCGTTTGTATACTCCACTACTTCCTGATCCTGACTGGCTCTTTCCCGCTCCGTTTCCTCGCGGCGTTCCGTGGGCTACTGTATTCCCTTGCGTGTTCCCTGTTTGTACCCCCTTGCACTTAGACAGCGTAGGGACCGCCGCCCAGTTGTACCCCGTCGCCTAGGGCGGGTCGTTGCAAGTAGGCAGGGACAGGGCGGTGGGTAGATTAGGGCTCACTTGTTCCCTTCACCTCCTTCCGCCATTACAATAATACTGCCCCTATATACAAGAATATAACTATTATAATACTGCGCCTATATACAAGAATATAACTACTATAATACTGTCCCCTATATACAAGAGAATAACGACTATAATACTGCCACCTATATACAGGAATATATCTACTATAATACTGACCCCTATATACAAGAATATAACTACTACAATACTGCCTCCTATATACAAGAATATAACGACTATAATACTGTCCCTATATACAAGAATATAACGACTATAATACTGTCCCTATATACAAGAATATAACTACTATAATACTGCCCCCTATATACAAGAATATAACTACTATAATACTGCCTCCTATATGCAAGAATATAACTACTATAATACTGCCTCCTATATACAAGAATATAACTACTATAATACTGCTCCTATATACAAGAATATAACTACTATAATACTGCCTCCTATGTACAAGAATATAACTTCTATAATACTGCTCCTATATATAAGAATATAACTCCTATAATACTGCCCCTATATACAAGAATATAACTACTATAATACTGCCTCCTATATACAAGAATATAACTACTATAACACTGCCCCCTGTATACAAGAATATAACTACTATAATACTGCTCCTATATACAAGAATATATCTACTATAATACTGCCCCTATATACAAGAATATAACTACTATAATACTGCCCTCTATACACAAGTATATAACTACTCTAATACTGCCCCATATACACAAGAACCTAACTACTATAATACTGCCCCCTATATACAAGAATATAACTACTATAATACTGCCCCTATATACAAGAATATAACGACTATAATACTGCTCCCTATATACAAGAATATAACTACTATAATACTGCCCCCTATATGCAAGAATATAACTACTATAATACTACCCCCTATATGCAAGAATATAACTACCATAATACTGCCCCTATAAACAAGAATATAACTACTATAATACTGCCCCCTATATACAAGAATATAACTACTATAATACTGCCCACTATATACAAGAATATAAGTAGTATAATACTGCCCACTATATACAAGAATATAACTACTATAATACTGCCTCTATATACAAGAATATAACTACTATAATACTGCCTCTATATACAAGAATATAACTACTATAATACTGCCTCTATATACAAGAATATAACTACTATAATACTGCCTCTATATACAAGAATATAATTACTATAATACTGCCCCTATATATAAGAATATAACTACTATAATACTGTCCCCTATGTACAAGAATATAACTACTATAATACTGCTCCTATATATAAGAATATAACTACTATAACACTGCCCCCTGTATACAAGAATATAACTACTATAATACTGCTCCTATATACAAGAATATATCTACTATAATACTGCCCCCTATATACAAGAATATAACTACTATAATACTGCCCTCTATATACAAGAATATAACTACTATAATACTGCCCCCTATACACAAGAACCGAACTACTATAATACTGCCCCCTATATACAAGAATATAACTACTATAATACTGCCTCCTATATACAAGAATATAACTACTATAATACTGCCCCTATATACAAGAATATAACTATTATAATACTGCGCCTATATACAAGAATATAACGACTATAATACTGTCCCCTATATACAAGAGAATAACGACTATAATACTGCCACCTATATACAAGAATATAACTACTACAATACTGCCTCCTATATACAAGAATATAACGACTATAATACTGTCCCTATATACAAGAATATAACGACTATAATACTGTCCCTATATACAAGAATATAACTACTATAATACTGCCCCCTATATACAAGAATATAACTACTATAATACTGCCTCCTATATGCAAGAATATAACTACTATAATACTGCCTCCTATATACAAGAATATAACTACTATAATACTGCTCCTATATACAAGAATATAAATACTATAATACTGCCTCCTATGTACAAGAATATAACTTCTATAATACTGCTCCTATATATAAGAATATAACTCCTATAATACTGCCCCTATATACAAGAATATAACTACTATAATACTGCCTCCTATATACAAGAATATAACTACTATAATACTGCTCCTATATACAAGAATATAACTACTATAACACTGCCCCCTGTATACAAGAATATAACTACTATAATACTGCTCCTATATACAAGAATATATCTACTATAATACTGCCCCCTATATACAAGAATATAACTACTATAATACTGCCCTCTATACACAAGTATATAACTACTATAATACTGCCCCCTATACACAAGAACCTAACTACTATAATACTGCCCCCTATATACAAGAATATAACTACTATAATACTGCCCCTATATACAAGAATATAACGACTATAATACTGCTCCCTATATACAAGAATATAACTACTATAATACTGCCCCCTATATACAAGAATATAACTACTATAATACTACCCCCTATATGCAAGAATATAACTACCATAATACTGCCCCTATAAACAAGAATATAACTACTATAATACTGCCCCCTATATACAAGAATATAACTACTATAATACTGCCCCCTATATACAAGAATATAAGTAGTATAATACTGCCCACTATATACAAGAATATAACTACTATAATACTGCCTCTATATACAAGAATATAACTACTATAATACTGCCTCTATATACAAGAATATAATTACTATAATACTGCCCCTATATATAAGAATATAACTACTATAATACTGTCCCCTATATACAAGAATATAACTACTATAATACTGCTCCTATATACAAGAATATATCTACTATAATACTGCCCCCTATATACAAGAATATAACTACTATAATACTGCCCTCTATATACAAGAATATAACTACTATAATACTGCCCCCTATACACAAGAACCAAACTACTATAATACTGCCCCCTATATACAAGAATATAACTACTATAATACTGCGTCCTATATACAAGAATATAACTACTATAATACTGCTCCTATATACAAGAATATACCTACTATAATACTGCTCCCTATATACAAGAATATAACTACTATAATACTGCTCCTATATATAAGAATATAACTACTATAACACTGCCCCCTGTATACAAGAATATAACTACTATAATACTGCTCCTATATACAAGAATATATCTACTATAATACTGCCCCCTATATATAAGAATATAACTACTATAATACTGCCCCTATATACAAGAATATAACTACTATAATACTGCTCCTATATACAAGAATATAACTACTATAATACTGCTCCTATATACAAGAATATAACTACTATAATACTACCCCCTATATACAAGAATATAACTACTATAATACTACCCCCTATATACAAGAATATAACTACTATAATACTACCCCCTATATACAGGAATATAACTACTATAATACTGCCCCCTGTATATAAGAATATAACTACTATAATACTGCTCCTATATACAAGAATATAACTACTATAATACTGCTCATATATACAAGAATATAACTACTATAATACTACCCCCTATATACAAGAATATAACTACTATAATACTACCCCCTATATACAGGAATATAACTACTATAATACTGCCCCCTGTATACAAGAATATAACTACTATAATACTGCTCCTATATACAAGAATATACCTACTATAATACTGCTCCCTATATACAAGAATATAACTACTATAATACTGCCCCTATATACAAGAATATAACTACTATAATACTGCCCCTATATACAAGAATATAACTACTATAATACTGCTCCTATATACAAGAATATAACTACTATAATACTGCTCATATATACAAGAACCTAACTACTATAATACTGCCCCCTATATACAAGAATATAACTACTATAATACTGCCCCTATATACAAGAATATAACGACTATAATACTGCTCCCTATATACAAGAATATAACTACTATAATACTGCCCCCTATATGCAAGAATATAACTACTATAATACTACCCCCTATATGCAAGAATATAACTACCATAATACTGCCCCTATAAACAAGAATATAACTACTATAATACTGCCCCCTATATACAAGAATATAACTACTATTATACTGCCCCCTATATACAAGAATATAAGTAGTATAATACTGCCCACTATATACAAGAATATAACTACTATAATACTGCCTCTATATACAAGAATATAACTACTATAATACTGCCTCTATATACAAGAATATAACTACTATAATACTGCCTCTATATACAATAATATAACTACTATAATACTGCCTCTATATACAAGAATATAACTACTATAATACTGCCTCTATATACAAGAATATAATTACTATAATACTGCCCCTATATATAAGAATATAACTACTATAATACTGCTCCTATATATAAGAATATAACTACTATAACACTGCCCCCTGTATACAAGAATATAACTACTATAATACTGCTCCTATATACAAGAATATATCTACTATAATACTGCCCCCTATATACAAGAATATAACTACTATAATACTGCCCTCTATATACAAGAATATAACTACTATAATACTGCCCCCTATACACAAGAACCGAACTGCTATAATACTGACCCCTATATACAAGAATATAACTACTATAATACTGCGTCCTATATACAAGAATATAACTACTATAATACTGCCCCTATATACAAGAATATAACTATTATAATACTGCGCCTATATACAAGAATATAACGACTATAATACTGTCCCCTATATACAAGAGAATAACGACTATAATACTGCCACCTATATACAAGAATATAACTACTACAATACTGCCTCCTATATACAAGAATATAACGACTATAATACTGTCCCTATATACAAGAATATAACTACTATAATACTGCCCCCTATATACAAGAATATAACTACTATAATACTGCCTCCTATATGCAAGAATATAACTACTATAATACTGCCTCCTATATACAAGAATATAACTACTATAATACTGCTCCTATATACAAGAATATAACTACTATAATACTGCCTCCTATGTACAAGAATATAACTTCTATAATACTGCTCCTATATATAAGAATATAACTCCTATAATACTGCCCCTATATACAAGAATATAACTACTATAATACTGCCTCCTATATACAAGAATATAACTACTATAATACTGCTCCTATATACAAGAATATAACTACTATAACACTGCCCCCTGTATACAAGAATATAACTACTATAATACTGCTCCTATATACAAGAATATATCTACTATAATACTGCCCCCTATATACAAGAATATAACTACTATAATACTGCCCTCTATACACAAGTATATAACTACTATAATACTGCCCCCTATACACAAGAACCTAACTACTATACTACTGCCCCCTATATACAAGAATATAACTACTATAATACTTCCCCTATATACAAGAATATAACGACTATAATACTGCTCCCTATATACAAGAATATAACTACTATAATACTGCCCCCTATATACAAGAATATAACTACTATAATACTACCCCCTATATGCAAGAATATAACTACCATAATACTGCCCCTATAAACAAGAATATAACTACTATAATACTGCCCCCTATATACAAGAATATAACTACTATAATACTGCCCCCTATATACAAGAATATAAGTAGTATAATACTGCCCACTATATACAAGAATATAACTACTATAATACTGCCTCTATATACAAGAATATAACTACTATAATACTGCCTCTATATACAAGAATATAATTACTATAATACTGCCCCTATATATAAGAATATAACTACTATAATACTGTCCCCTATGTTCAAGAATATAACTACTATAATACTGCTCCTATATATAAGAATATAACTACTATAACTCTGCCCCCTGTATACAAGAATATAACTACTATAATACTGCTCCTATATACAAGAATATATCTACTATAATACTGCCCCCTATATACAAGAATATAACTACTATAATACTGCCCTCTATATACAAGAATATAACTACTATAATACTGCCCCCTATACACAAGAACCGAACTACTATAATACTGCGTCCTATATACAAGAATATAACTACTATAATACTGCTCCTATATACAAGAATATACCTACTATAACACTGCCCCCTGTATACAAGAATATAACTACTATAATACTGCTCCTATATACAAGAATATATCTACTATAATACTGCCCCCTATATATAAGAATATAACTACTATAATACTGCCCTCTAGGAGAAGTCCTACTATAACAATGTCATTTATAACAGGAATAGAACTAATATGCTACAAGAGATAGAACTGTGCTGCTTATGTACTTGATTGTAAACAAAATGTCCCTACTCACTGACAGCAAATGCAGGTCTTGAAAAAAAATGAGGCATTGAAACGCAAAATATATTAGAATGTTAGAAAGCAGGAAACGCTGAAAAACCAGAGTAATAATCTGTCAATACCCTATGTCTATGAACAGCCTGAACGTTTTCTATAATTGTCGCTGTAGATTCTTTGCGCGCTCACAGCTGAATAGACCTTTTCTCACAGGGACACGAGGCCTGGGATGACTTACGTATTTATTGTCTACATTGCAGCACTGGTCGAGGACAGGCAGCAGTTTATCAAGCTGCTAATTACTTTTCATCATTTGTAGCTGTTCTCATTTTTGTGCAATCAGCATTTAAAGGGTTGATTTCTTGGATGATAAAAAAAAATTAGCCGACGCACCCCCTTATATTCCACCCACATGGTGAAAACTCCCCTATTCTCTCTGTCTGCCCTGCCCTCACCTCTGGATTATACAGGAAAGACAGGTTCTCTGTTGTCTGCAGTTTTCAGATGAGAGCGCTACCTAGAGGCCTGTGGTCAAATCTACGGAGGGCAAGTGTTAATTGCTTTATATGGGGAACAAAAGGATTATTCCTGGGGGGTGAACTGGAGCTCCCCAATAAGGGAGCAACTGGAGTTGTAAAAGATGTTCAATTTGTTACAAAGTTTCAAATAGGACTTTTTTAGGACCCCTAAAAGATTTGGCCTCCAAAATTTAAAAAAAATTGTGCATAAAGTTAAATTTTCTAATACAAGTCGCACCGTTCCCTCGCTGCCGGTCACCAGTGTCCCTACTACTTCCTGGTGTCATGCTGTTAAGCCTTGTTTCACATAACAAAACAGCGCCATCTAATTAATATCCACGGATCACCTCTGTTGCCAGCAATTTGCTGCCACAGTCATGTGACGTAGGAGCGGACACCAACAACAGATGTCCCCTGTGCAAATGGGCGTCTTGATTTCCAACTGCTAGTTTGCTGGTACATATGGTATGTGTGCCGCAGAGCTCACCTGACTGACACAATATGTGATGTCCCAGAAGTTACCTGACTGAAAGGCAATTGTGACGTCACAGCAGTTACCTGACGCAAACACAGTGGTGATGTCACAGCAGCTTACTTGATAGATACACCACATTAGTGATGTCACAGCTGCCTCCCTTAATTAAACCCACTTATAATGCTACCTGACTGCAACTTGTGATGTCACAACAGAAATACATTTGTTATGTCACAGCAGAGTACCTGACTGAAAGAAACTCATGATGTCACAACAGCAACCTGACCGAAACACAGTTGTGATGTTGCAATACTTTATTTGGCTAAAACAGCTGTGATGTCACAGCACTTTACCTGATAGAAAACCACTTGTGATGTCACAATTAGCTTTCCTGACTGAATCCCACTTGTGATGTCACAGCAGCTTACCCAATAGAAACACCGTTTTTATGTCCGATTAATTGCCAGACAAAAACCCACATATTCTGTCACAGCCGCTTACTTAACAGATACACATTTGTGATGTCACAGCTGCTTACCTTTCTAGAACCCACTTATGTCACAGTAGTTACTTGTCTGAAACTTACTTGACTCACAGCAGCCCACCTGATAGAAACACACTTGTGATGTCACCATACTTTATTTGGCTAAAACAGTTGTGATGTCACAGCAGTTTACCTGATAGAAAATCACTTGTGATGTCACAATAGCTCTGTTGCATGCGCCGAAAATAGAGGGCCTTTGTGCAAGAACATATGAGCTCATAGTCAGTATTCTTATTTATTTTTTCAAGGTACCAGTGGTCTGGTTTGCCTGTAGGACCCCTGAGCAGGTTGCACATATGGTATGTCTTCTCCTGATGTAACCGTTCTCTTGACATAATTGTGTTAAAAGTGTATTCGAGCATATGGATGTCATAGTGGTGGGTCCCATGCTTGAGACCCCCTTCTATAAGGCACAGCAGAGAGCCACTAGAAGGATCGGCTCCTTGGTCTGATGGACTTACTGTTACCTTCAATCGGCATCATGTAGCAGCAGCTGAACGCTGGGACTTGGACAAGCCGGATCTGTCCCTTTAAACCTCAATATCTGCATCTGGTGGTGCTCACATATTGCCATGTAGCCCAGACTGACCCCAGTGAGTACAGTTAAATTTGTCCATTTATTTGTGATCTTTGGGCTCACTGCAAATATAATATATTGACTCACATTCATACCTGTCCACAATCTAAATTCTCAATGTCCGATACAACTACTACCCACAACATTCTTGGTGTGCGGCTGAAAACCTGTCCTGGGAATGTACTACTCACAGGAACCCCACTTTGAAGCTGCTGCCACAAAATGTAGGACCTCATAACTACACAGATGGATGGAGCTACTCCTGCAGTGCTCCAAAATAATCAACTTTCTATGAAAACTCCTTCAATCTGCCCCCTAGAGGCACAAACCTGTATTACACTCACATTGTGTGATGGAAAGATGACTGCATTACCAGGGGGTCACATAGTAACGACATTGCAACATTATAGCAACCTTGTTACACTGCCTGTGGAAATGTTCAGATCATCTCATGAGAATTAGCTCTGTTTATAAATGAAATGAGGGGGGCAGCAGCCATGAGGTAGGAACAGAGCTTTAGGCCGCACCGTTCCTTGACAGCAGGGGGCAGCATTCAAGACCTTTCCTGCACTCTCCAATTTCACTCTTTGCTTCAGGCAGCAAAAAGACTAGAATAAACACAAAGCATCGCATTTTGTGGGGAACCAGCTCATAGATACATCGTGTCACTGCCTGAGGACGGGATCCGTTTGTTCCATAATATTTTGCAATGTTTTAGAAATAACAGAGGGCGATGCATTTTGGAGTAAATCAAAGTCTCCGCTCAATGTCCTCACACATCTGCAGTATTTCTCTACACTTCGCCGGGAACTCCAGCCGCTTAGTTTTCCTTGCACCAAATTCATCATAATATTTAGTTATTTCTCCCTAGCTTCAACTATTTCCTTCTATCAATGTGATATGTTAAAAGGTGTCCTCCATGCTTTACACTGCAGCTTTGATTGTTCAAATTTGATTAAGTAAAACAGCGGAGGGTCCAAGTCTTAATGTTAAAATGCAAATTTTGACTTAGAAAAACGAGGGACTGGATTCTTTATGGGGGCAAATGTCTCACCCGTAGTCATCTGCCTGTGTATGGCCGCCCTCAGGGTGTAAAGAGGGGGACAGGGATTTGCACTGGTTGGAAGATGGATGATGCCCACACCCCCCCCCCCCCCCCTCTTCCATTTCTTCCTCAGCAGGCCGTCTGTCTGAAATCTGACTCCTTCTCTGCTGCCGCAGATGCTTCCTCCCAGCTGTGTCACTGGCTTTCTTCTGCCGCTGCCTCCTGCTGATCCTCTCCCTACATCTCAGCTTTCCACCTGTTGCCTTTTGTGACAGTGTAATGACCCTGGGGCTCGTGATCTGTCTGTATGTGACTTGTAGATCCAATATCATGACTGGGTAATGTCTGCCAAAGTCCTGCAGTCCGGTGCAATAGATTAGAGACTGGTCTTCATGATCTGGTAGATATAGCGCAGTTAAATATAACGCACTGTGTCTGGGTATGGAAATATACGCGGCGTACATGTATTTAGATTTTACGCTTTGCCCATATTGTTTAATTAGGGTTAAATAATTTGTAACATTCCTAGATGTACAGTTGGCTGTGAACGGTATCTTACTAATGTTGTCTTTCGTGAAAAAACCCTCTAAATGACGTGATATCTGGACCTAGGTCATACGTGGCACTTGAAGGTGACCCAGAATGTTTAAAGGGATCGTCCAGTCCAAGGCTTATTCACTGCGTGATGAAAAGTTAAGCAAGTTTCTAACATACTTTGTGTTTCAATTCCCCACCTTTTCTCAAAATCTCTGCTTGCTGTGAGTGATGGGAACAAGTTGTTTGCTACCTGAAAAGCTGTACACACATTTCCTAAAGCTGAGGGTTTTGTTACAGTTGTATCCAGTTTGGACTCTGTTCATACTTGCACTACAGAGTCTCCATAGCCTTATAGTATTTTGGACGGAAGCATAGCATAGTCTGTGGAACTATTTTTGCCGTCCAAGGTAAGGGCCGGTTCACACCTGCGCTTGCCATTCCATTGTTCTGCTCCGTCAGGGAATCGCCGAAAGCATCGGTTCCGTTGCACCACGGACACCTCCGGCAGCTGACGAAAACCCATAGACTTTAATGGGTTCGGTCGGGTTTCCGTTTTTTTCAACCGGATCTGCGACATTGCCCCCTAACGGAGCCTCAGAAGGCAGGTATGAACCGGCCCTAAGGGAACCCCGGCGGAACCCTATCAAACCCCATTAAAGTCAACTGGAATCATCAGGCTATGTATGTATCTGTTGGAAAACGGATCCGTCGCATTGGTTATGGCCCCGTTATACAAGGAAGCTGCGATTCTAGTGTGACCTGAGCTTTACCTGCTCTGATACATTGTAGCAAACTATCAGTACAGAAGACAGCTGTTTGACAGAAGGTTCTAAATATTATAGCAAATCATCAGCTATGGAAAGTATTCGAGCTGTACAGGTTTCCAGCCTCGGGATTAAACTAAAAGCAAGCAGAGATCTTGAAAATGGTGAGGCATTGGAGCACAATGTATATTGGAGAGGTGCCGAACTTTTCGTTATACATTGATTACGCTTTATTAATCCTCTACAATAGATAGAGAACATGTAGATTTATAGATAATCAGCGCGATGTTCCATCCTCTCGCCTATCAGACGAGTGCTTGGTGTGGATGTGATGCCAGTAATGCAGTGTTTGCTCTCCCTGTGTTGATCTCATTACAATCCCCTTGCTGCACAGCCATGAAAACGTTGCTGTATCATCACTGACAGCCTGTGTAAGCAGCCAAGAGCAAGAATAACAGCCACATAAGCTGAAAAGGCTTGTAGGAAGAAGCCGGCTCTCCTGTATCCATCCAACGTCACGACTGGGTCTGAAAAGATACCTTCGTTTATAATGCTTTGAATATAGCTTTGTTCAGCATGGAATTCCTGGTTTATGAATAAAATTAAAGTACGGCAGTGAAGACTGACACTCATGCAGACCAGTAGGGGGAGGAAACACTGTAGTTCTGCTGTGTTGGAGATACCCAAGTACTATATTTTAGGTACTTTGCACAGAGATTTCTCCTGAGGTCGTCTCGTGTATACAAGAATGTTCCTATTCACTGACAGCAGTCCGAGATCGTAAAAACTGTAAGGGGTTGAAATGCAAAGTACATTAAAAATACCTGTAGTTTTAGGCTGGGTTCACACGTGGCGGAATTTCACTTAAATTCCGCTGCGGACACTCCGCAGCGTTAATCCGCAGCGGTGCCGTTTGTCCATTGACTTACACTTTAATTTAGCAGTGTTCGTTTAGACGAGGCGTAAAATTCCGCTGCGGAGCATAGGCTGCGGAGCGGAATTTGGTGTCCGCAGCATGCTCTGTCTGTTGCGGAGCAGTGGCGGACTCATGGCGGAATTTCTCCATTGACTTCAATGGAGAGTCAAAATTCCGCAATGAAGTCCGCAGATCTTATGTGTGCTGCGGAGCGTATTGGTTTTACTACCATGACATTTCTTCATTCTGGCTGGACCTATGTATTTCTAGGTCTACAGCCAGACTGAGGAAGTCAATGGGGCTCCCGTAATGACGGGAGCGTTGCTAGGAGACGTCTGTAAATAGTCACTGTCCAGGGTGCTGAAAGAGTTAAGCGATCGGCAGTAACTGTTTCTGCACCCGGGACAGTGACTACCGATCTCAATATACATGTATCTGTTAAAAAATATATAAGTTCATACTTACCGAGAACTCCCTGCGTCTGTCTCCAGTCCGGCCTCCCAGGATGACGTTTCAGTGTAAGTGACGGCTGCAGCCAATCACAGGCCAAGCACAGGCTGCAGCGGTCACATGGACTGGCGCGTCATCCAGGGAGGTCGGGCCGGATGCCGAAAGAGGGACGCGTCACCAAGACAACGGCCGGTAAGTATGAAAATCGTTTACTTTCACTAGGGAAAGTGCTGTCCCTTCTCTCTATCCTGCACTGATAGGGAGAAGGGAAGCACTTTTCCCGCAGTCCGCAGCAGCTAGTCCGCATCAATTTACTGCACATTTTGTGCAGATCCGCAGCAGAATCTGCAACGCAGATTCTGTGCGGCATTGATGCGGACAGTTGCGGAGGAAATCCGCCACGTGTGGTCATGCCCTTATTCATCCCAGCTTTCCTTTCTGGGTTGTGAATAAAAGAACTGCAGTGAAGACTGACACTCAGGCAGAGGAGGGAGGGAACAAGGGGGACACGACTCTGCATAGTTGTAAAGTTCTATGTTGGTCATTCAAGTTCATGTACATTGCCTCTTGTATACAATAATTTTCTATTCACTGACTGCAACCAGAGATTTAGAAAACAGTGAGTTCAGGGTTCATGAGTTTCAAAGGACCTATAGCTTTGTTCATCCTGATGTTGTCTCGTACATAAAATTATATTCCTATTTACTGACAGCAGTCAGAGGTCTTGAAAATGGTGACGTGTTGAAATACAAAGTATGTTAAAAAGAGCTAAAGTTTTGTTCAACCTAGAAGGTTCATGAATAAAAGGACAAAACTGCAGTGAAGACTGACACTCAGGCAGAGCAGTAGTAGGAAGGGAACAAGTAGCTCTGTGTAGTTCTTCTAAAGTTCTGCTATGTTTGAGGTTCCCAGTTCGTATACGTTAGGGGGTCCCAGCACGCAGACCACCCCTGATGTTGTGTTTTTGTTTTTTTTTATACAAGAATGTTGCTATTCACTGACCGCAAGCAGAGATCTCAAGAATAGTGAGCGATCGACCTATAGCTTTTCTCATCCTGAGCTTCCTGGTTCACCACATTATTTGCACAGGGGCCTCCACCTGTCTTGATTTGGCTGTGATGATGCAGCAGAAGTAAGCGTAGGTGACCGGACCAATGGCAGAATTCCAATAATCCAGCATGCTCTGGAATGTAGTGGTGCCGGATTATCGGGATTTTACTATATGTCCCTTATCTGACAGCACCGGCAATTTATAAAAGTTGACTCCACCACGTATAGTCAGAATACTAAAATAAGCCATCACACCTCACGGTTACTATGGTAACAAGCGCCGCTTCCTTCCGTCTCCTCACAAGATTAAATAACAAGCAATTAAGGCGCAGATCAATTTAGATGGTCTCCCTGGATGTATTTTTGGATATTTTTATCGCAGACGGTTGTGCCCCCCGTGTCCTCATTTCTCAGGTTTTCCTTGGAGACGATAAGAGACGCAAACCCCAAACTGGCGAATGTTATATCCGTAAAAGTGCCGAGTACAAAACCTCCCAATTAAATTACCTACCACCTGTACAGGAAAAACCAAGCCACTGCTAACTTATATTTCTGTATGTTTTTTATTTTTTGTATTTATCTTATGTCCACCTCCATACTTTACACTGCAGCTTTGCTCCATTAGGGCCCAGTTAGGACCAATGACTTTATCATAGCTGCATTGTCTATTAGAGTATGAAGCAGTCTGAAATCCACATCCTGTAAGCTACTGCTCGGTCCATTTCCTATGCTTTACACGGCAACACTGCTCCATTAGGGCACACCAGTTGTACCTTTTTAGAGTCTGAGGTCATCTGAAATCTATCTCTTGTCTCATTAGAAGCTAGCCTTCTGCTCTATCCCTCCACTATGCTTTACACTTCAGCTCTACTTTTTCAGATTGGCTGCAGTGTATAAACACAAGCTCAGCAGGAAGTCAGTGCATGCAGGGCTGATTTCTGTTACTGGTTCATACAATAGTTATCTTAGCAGGAAGTGTTGTAGCTTAGAGACCGGATCGCTACAATGTATCACTGACACCAGGAATGCAACTTTTGCACAATCTGACAGGCACCACGTATAGAAGTCACTGACTGCAAATTTTTCTTTGATTTCTGTGATCTCTGATCTCTGCCACAGCTACTTGTATACTCATGTAAATATGGCTGACTTTATGGGAAAAAGGGTTTGGGACAAAAAGTTAAGTAGGGCCCCAGCCCCCTATTAGACAGTTCAAAATCCCTTGTGGTCTAGGGTAGAGAGGGAGTTAATTGTAAATTCACTGGTGGGCTAAGGCAGCAGAGGGTTAATTTAACATGCCCAGGGAGTCCTAGGCCAGGGGTGCCCAGAGACTTTTTGTAGCGCTGCTGATTGATTTTAACCCTTGAGCTGCAGTCCAAATGAATACATTGAGTTACATGCAATCCTGTGGACTCCAGCTGTCACTCAAGTGTTAAAATCAATCCATAGTGCTACAAAAAGTCTAGGTCTAGGGAAGGGAAGTGCACAATGGTAAATTTGCATTGTTTCTGGAGGAGTTTGGAGAAATTTCCAAGTTTGCAATAGATGTTGCAGAATTGAAACACAAACTATATTGGAAAGTTGGAGAACTTTTCAGTATAGAGTGATGTAATATTTATTCGCATAGGACTGGAGAGACCCTTTAAAGGAACATTCCAGGAAAAACTAATATACTGCCTAAGGCCTAGTGCAGGGCCTAAGGGGGCGGAGCATGACACAGACATTCTCTCCTTTATGTCTGGGGCTTAGAGAAATTGGCCTGTTTGCAATAGAGGCAACCAAGGTCAGAAGAGAATGACTGAGGTGACTTGCTGATTAATAATTCTTGTATTTGCTAACAGCAAGCAAAGATCTTGAAAATGGTGAGGAATTGGAACACAAACTATATTAGAAAGTTGCAGAACTTTTCATTATAGAATGATTAAGCTTCATTAACATAAGACAGGAGAGCCCATTTAAAGGAACATTCCAGGCAAGACTGATACACTGCCTTATTCCTAGTGCAGGGCCTGAAGGGGCGGAGCATGACACAGGCTGGCTCTCATATCCTTTGATTTACTGTGTCATGCTCCGCCCCCTCAGGCCCTGCACTAGGTATAACACAGTGTGTCAGTTTTTGTCTTTTTAATTGTACATTTGGTCACTGCTGAAAAACAGGAACAGGACATGTTCCGAAAATGTGACTGGAAATGACTGGAGGCAGTGATGTAAAAACACTCATCATCCACAGGAATCATGTGACATGAGACAATGAGCTGAGTGATTCCAGCGGCTCCGCTGCAGAGCATTTCCCGCAATGAGGTGCAGACATTGCAGCTCGTTCTCACTGAGTCAATCATTGCATCAGCCTGAGGTTACCGCGCTGCAACACTGCGCGGCACGCGGCATAAATCTCCGAAAACACTGGGCTGCTTGTGTCGATTGGCCTCGTCCCCCCGAGGAGATGTCTCCCGGGCACCGTGTGATGAAATAAAACTCGATTCCTCCAGAAACAAGGACACGATGCTTCTATTTAACTCTATAATTACCGCTCTTAAAGGGCACTTACCCCTTAAATAAATGTAAACTATTTATAAACCAATCAGCCTTTCCCTTTTATCCAGCTGCTTTGTATATTGAATACAGTATGTCTAGGAAAACTGGGTGTCAAGCAATGGGGTCATCAATAAAGCTACCATTGGGCTGGCACTCAGCTTTTCCAGGCCCCTGAATGGCAAATATGCCCAATTAGTGAGCGACCATAGTAACCCTATTGATTGTTCCCAGAAACAGATAGAACTAAGATATGACGGAATAAAGTGTATGGGAAATAAACAGAAGAGGACGACTCCTTAATTTATCTTTTCTGGGTTTTATTTTTTGGTGGTTTGGGGTGCTCTTTAAAAAAATGCTTCCTCAGGATCACTGCTGGGAGTTGTAGTTTAAAAACAGCTGGAGAGTCCCAGGTCTGGACCACTTCTGATATTTTTAGTTAAGAATCAGGATGTTTGTAGACGAACATGTGAGACATGCTGAGAGTTGTAGTTTCACAAAGACTGGGGAGTAACAAGATACAGATCACTGGACCGGATAACAGCAGGACTCCTATTAAAGGGCACCCAGAATAATAGTGAACACATATCCGTGCCCCCCTGAGGGAATATCAGCCATTTCATTAGTGGTCATGTTGCCATAGCGATAAAATTAGTATAAATGTCACCCTGGCCAAAAATCATTGAAAGGATTAGAATAACGGAAGCGCCAAAGAAACACAAATTATAATGTGATTCCAGTAGAAGTTGTAGAATAAACAGACGCAGGATAAAATATGACAAAGATCATTTATTGCATCCACCCCAAACACCCGACTCACTGCCGATCTGATAGGGGGCAGTATTATAGTAGCTATATTCTTGTATATAGAGGCAGTATTATAGTAGCTATATTCTTGTATATAGGGGCAGTATTATAGTAGTTATATTCTTGTATATAAGAGGCAGTATTATAGTAGTTCTATTCTTGTATATAGGAGCAGTATTATAGTAGTTATATTCTTGTATATAGAGGGCAATATTATAGTAGTTATATTCTTGTATATAGGGGGCGGTATTACAGTAGTTATATTCTTGTATATAGGAGCAGTATTATAGTAGTTATATTCTTGTATATAGGGGGTAGTATTATAGTAGTTATATTCTTGTATATAGGGGGTAGTATTATAGTAGTTATATTCTTGTATATAGGAGGCAGTATTATAGTAGCTATATTCTTGTATATAGGGAGCAGTATTATAGTAGTTATATTCTTGTATATAGGGGCAGTATTATAGTAGTTAAATTCTTGTATATAGGAGCAGTATTATAGTAGCTATATTCTTGTATATAGGGAGCAGTATTATAGTAGTTATATTCTTGTATATAGGGGGCAGTATTATAGTAGTTATATTCTTGTATATAGGGGCAGTATTATAGTAGTTATATTCTTGTATATAGGAGGCAGTATTATAGTAGTTATATTCTTGTATATAGGAGGCAGTATTATAGTAGTTATATTCTTGTATATAGGGGCAGTATTCTAGTAGTTATATTCTTGTATATAGGGGCAGTATTATAGAAGTTATATTCTTGTATATAGGAGGCAGTATTATAGTAGTTATATTCTTGTATATAGGAGCAGTATTACAGTAGTTATATTCTTGTATATAGGGGCAGTATTATAGTAGTTATATTCTTGTATATAGGGGCAGTATTATAGCAGTTATATTCTTGTATATAGAGGGCAGTATTATAGTAGTTATATTCTTGTATAGAGGGGGCAGTATTATAGTAGTTATATTCTTGTATATAGGGGGCAGTATTATAGTAGTTATATTCTTGTATATAGGGGGCAGTATTATAGTAGTTATATTCTTGTATATAGGGGCAGTATTATAATAGTTATATTCTTGTATATAGGGGGCAGTATTATAGTAGTTATATTCTTGTATATAGGGGGCAGTATTATAGTAGTTATATTCTTGTATATAGGGGCAGTGTTATAGTAGTTATATTCTTGTATATAGGGGCAGTATTATAGTAGTTATATTCTTGTATATAGGGGGCAGTATTATAGTAGTTATATTCTTGTATATAGGAGCAGTATTATAGTAGTTATATTCTTGTATATAGGGGGCAGTATTATAGTAGTTATATTCTTGTATATAGGGGGCAGTATTATAGTAGTTATATTCTTGTATATAGGGGCAGTATTATAGTAGTTATATTCTTGTATATAGGGGGCAGTATTATAGTAGTTATATTCTTGTATATAGGAGCAGTATTATAGTAGTTATATTCTTGTATATAGGGGGCAGTATTATAGTAGTTATATTCTTGTATATAGGGGGCAGTATTATAGTAGTTATATTCTTGTATATAGGGGGCAGTATTATAGTAGTTATATTCTTGTATATAGGAGCAGTATTATAGTAGTTATATTCTTGTATATAGGGGCAGTATTATAGCAGTTATATTCTTGTACATAGGGGGCAGTATTATAGTAGTTATATTCTTGTATAGAGGGGGCAGTATTATAGTAGTTATATTCTTGTATATAGGGGGCAGTATTATAGTAGTTATATAATTGTATATAGGGGGCAGTATTATAGTAGTTATATTCTTGTATATAGGGGCAGTATTATAATAGTTATATTCTTGTATATAGGGGGCAGTATTATAGTAGTTATATTCTTGTATATAGGGGGCAGTATTATAGTAGTTATATTCTTGTATATAGGGGCAGTATTATAGTAGTTATATTCTTGTATATAGGGGCAGTATTATAGTAGTTATATTCTTGTATATAGGGGGCAGTATTATAGTAGTTATATTCTTGTATATAGGAGCAGTATTATAGTAGTTATATTCTTGTATATAGGGGGCAGTATTATAGTAGTTATATTCTTGTATATAGGGGGCAGTATTATAGTAGTTATATTCTTGTATATAGGGGCAGTATTATAGTAGTTATATTCTTGTATATAGGGGCAGTATTATAGCAGTTATATTCTTGTACATAGGGGGCAGTATTATAGTAGTTATATTCTTGTACATAGGGGGCAGTATTATAGCATATATTCTTGTATATAGGGGCAGTATTATAGTAGTTATATTCTTGTATATAGGGAGCAGTATTATAGTAGTTATATTCTTGTATATAGGGGCAGTATTATAGTAGTTATATTCTTGTATATAGGGGGCAGGATTATAGTAGTTATATTCTTGTATATAGGAGCAGTATTATAGTAGTTATATTCTTGTATATAGGGGCAGTATTACAGCAGTTATATTCTTGTACATAGGGGGCAGTATTATAGTAGTTATATTCTTGTATATAGTGGGCAGTATTATAGTAGTTATATGCTTGTATATAAGGGGCAGTATTATAGTAGTTATATTCTTGTATATAGGGGCAGTATTATAGCAGTTATATTCTTGTACATAGGGGGCAGTATTATAGTAGTTATATTCTTGTATATAGGGGGCAGGATTATAGTAGTTATATTGTTGTATATAGGGGCAGTATTATAGTAGTTATATTCTTGTATATAGGGGCAGTATTATAGTAGTTATATTCTTGTATATAGGGGCAGTATTATAGTAGTTATATTCTTGTACATATGGGGCAGTATTATAGTAGTTATATTCTTGTATATAGGGGCAGTATTATAGTAGTTATATTCTTGTATATAGGGAGCAGTATTATAGTAGTTATATTGTTGTATATAGGGGCAGTATTATAGTAGTTATATTCTTGTATATAGGGGGCAGGATTATAGTAGTTATATTGTTGTATATAGGGGCAGTATTATAGTAGTTATATTCTTGTATATAGGGGCAGTATTACAGCAGTTATATTCTTGTACATAGGGGGCAGTATTATAGTAGTTATATTCTTGTATATAGGGGGCAGTATTATAGTAGTTATATGCTTGTATATAAGGGGCAGTATTATAGTAGTTATATTCTTGTATATAGGGGCAGTATTATAGCAGTTATATTCTTGTACATAGGGGGCAGTATTATAGTAGTTATATTCTTGTATATAGGGGGCAGGATTATAGTAGTTATATTGTTGTATATAGGGGCAGTATTATAGTAGTTATATTCTTGTATATAGGGGCAGTATTATAGTAGTTATATTCTTGTATATAGGGGCAGTATTATAGTAGTTATATTCTTGTACATATGGGGCAGTATTATAGTAGTTATATTCTTGTATATAGGGGCAGTATTATAGTAGTTATATTCTTGTATATAGGGAGCAGTATTATAGTAGTTATATTGTTGTATATAGGGGCAGTATTATAGTAGTTATATTCTTGTATATAGGGGGCAGGATTATAGTAGTTATATTGTTGTATATAGGGGCAGTATTATAGTAGTTATATTCTTGTATATAGGGGCAGTATTATAGTAGTTATATTCTTGTATATAGGGGCAGTATTATAGTAGTTATATTCTTGTATATAGGGGGCAGTATTATAGTTGTTATATTCTTGTATTTAGGGGCAGTATTATAGTAGTTATATTCTTGTATATAGTGGGCAGTATTATAGTAGTTATATTCTTGTATATAGGAGGCAGTATTATGGTAGGTATATTCTTGTATATATGGGCAGTATTATAGTAGTTATATTCTTGTATATAGGGGGCAGTATTATAATAGTTATATTCTTGTATATAGTGGGCAGTATTACAGTAGTTATATTCTTGTATATAGGAGGCAGTATTATGGTAGTTATATTCTTGTATATATGGGCAGTATTATAGTAGTTATATTCTTGTATACAGGGGGCAGTATTATAGTAGTTATATTCTTGTATATAGGGGGCAGTATTATAGTAGTTATATTCTTGTATAAGGGGGTAGTATTATAGTAGTTATATTCTTGTATACAGGGGGCAGTATTATAGTAGTTATATTCTTGTATATATGGGCAGTATTATAGTAGTTATATTCTTGTATATAGGGAGCAGTATTATAGTAGTTATATTCTTGTATATAGGGAGCAGTATTATAGTAGTTATATTCTTGTATATAGGGGGTAGTATTATAGTAGTTATATTCTTGTATATAGGGGCAGTATTATAGTAGTTATATTATTGTACATAGGAGCAGTATTATAGTAGTTATATTCTTGTATATAGGGGGCAGTATTATAGTAGTTATATTCTTGTATATAGGGGGCAGTATTATAGTAATATTCTTGTGTATATAGGAGCAGTATTATAGTAGTTATATTCTTGTATATAGTGGGCAGTATTATAGTAGTTATATTCTTGTATATAGGAGGCAGTATTATAGTAGTTATATTCTTGTATATAGGGGAAGTATTATAGTAGTTATATTCTTGTATATAGGAGCAGTATTATATTAGTTATATTCTTGTACATATGGGGCAGTATTATAGTAGTTATATTCTTGTATATAGGGGCAGTATTATAGTAGTTATATTCTTGTGCATAGGAGCAGTATTATAGTAGTTATATTCTTGTGTATAGGGGGCAGTATTATAGTAGGTATATTCTTGTATATAGGGAGCAGTATTATAGTAGTTATATTCTTGTATATAGGGAGCAGTATTATAGTAGTTATATTCTTGTACATAGGAGCAGTATTATAGTAGTTATATTCTTGTGTATAGGGGGCAGTATTATAGTAGTTATATTCTTGTATATAGGGGGCAGTATTATAGTAATTATATTCTTGTATATAGGGGGCAGTATTATAGTAGATATATTCCTGTATATAGGGGGCAGTATTATAGTAGTTACATTCTTGTATATAGGAGCAGTATTATAGTAATTATATTCTTGTATATAGGGGGCAGTATTATAGTAGGTATATTCTTGTATATAGGGGCAGTATTATAGTAGTTATATTCTTGTATATAGGGAGCAGTATTATAGTAGTTATATTCTTGTACATAGGAGCAGTATTATAGTAGTTATATTCTTGTGTATAGGGGGCAGTATTATAGTAGTTATATTCTTGTGTATAGGGGGCAGTATTATAGTAGTTATATTCTTGTATATAGGAGCAGTATTATAGTAGTTATATTCTTGTGTATAGGGGGCAGTATTATAGTAGTTATATTCTTGTACTGAATACCATATATTGAATGTGACAACCTCTTTTGCGAGGCAGAATTTTTCTCAAAGTAGTTACTACTTCCCTTCCCCCACTCCTCTTGGCGGCTCATATAGATTACATTACTCAACAGGGGGCGAGAATCAGCAGAAGGAAGCTCCTCCCGGGGTATGGAGGACATGGAATCTGTGCTCCACCCTAAGACCTGATGGTCTAGATAAACAAAATAGAGAATATCAGTCTTTCCTTTCTACTTTTTTCCCTTCATTTGGATTCATTTCTGGCTTTGGCACGAAAAAACTGCATGTCTGATTCTAGCCTATGACCGCAGTCACACTATGGCGGTTGCAATGCGTCTTGTTTGCTGTTCGATCCTGTCATTAAACATAAATTGTTCTTCGATGATAATGACCGGTGGCGGCTGTTGCTGTGTATAGACCCACAGGCTCTTATCCGAGGAAGTGCTGCGCTCTCCTGCTACTGTCAACCTGAAATGTCCTGTTTCCATGGTTACCAGCCAATCCAAAAAGAAAGTTTATTTTTAGTTGGTGAACATGTCGTCTCCGGATTTCTCGGCACAGTTGTACTTTCTAGTTTCCTCCCACATCTGATCCGGAGCGCCGCAGAATGTACAGTCCACGCTCTGCTGGTGTCTGACTCAACTGTTCCTACAGAGCGAGACGCACGGTACGGACGCTTCTCTGTACACAGTCATTACGCACAAGAATCTGGGGTAAAGGTGAATTATACCTGAGGCCCCAAGAAGTCTAAAGATCTGTAGAAACTATAAAAACATCATAAAACCGATCAACTCCCACTGATCCGCTACAAAACTAGTAAGAGTTATTAGGCCTCATGCACACGACCGTGTTTTTGCGGCCGCAATTCCCCCGAAAATCCACGGGAGAATTGCGGCCCCATTCTTTTCTATGGGGCCGTGCACACGACCATAGTTTTTGCGGTCCGTGCACGGCCCGGGAGCCCGGACCGCAGAAAGAACGGGCATGTCTTATTACGGCCCGGTTCTGCGGTCCGGGCTCATTGAAAACAATGGCCGCGGCCATGTGCATGTGCGGGCGGCCTGCGGCTGACAGTCCGCTGACAGTCCGCAGCCGGCCGACCCGAAAATCACGGCCGTGCACACGGCTACGGTCGTGTGCATGAGACCTTAAAGACACGACATCAGTCATAGACTTTGGTTATTAAGTGCGAAAGAAAAATATCCGCATGTCCCCAGTCCAGAAGACCTCAAGTAATTATATTCTTGTATATAGAGGCAGTATTATAGTAGTTATATTCGTGTATATAGGGGGCAGTATTATAGTAGTTATATTCTTGTATATAGGGACAGTATTATAGTAGTTATATACTTGTATATAGGGGCAGTATTATAGTAGTTATATTCTTGTATATAGGAGGCAGTATTATAGTAGTTCTATTCTTGTATATAGGAGCAGTATTATAATAGTCATATTCTTGTATATAGGGGCAGTATTATAGTAGTTCTATTCTTGTATATAGGAGCAGTATTATAATAGTCATATTCTTGTATATAGGGGCAGTATTATAGTAGTTATATTCTTGTATATAGGAGCAGTATTATAGTAGTTATATTCTTATATATAGGGGTAGTATTATAGTAGTTATATTCTTGTATATAGGGGGCAGTATTATAGTAGTTATATTCTTATATATAGGGGCAGTATTATAGTAGTTATTCTTGTATATAGAGAGCAGTATTATAGTAGTTATATTCTTCTATATAGGGAGCAGTATTATAGTAGTTATATTCTTGTATATAGGGGGCAGTATTATAGTAGTTATATTCTTGTATATATGAGGCAGTATTATAGTAGTTATATTCTTGTATATAGGGGCAGTATTATAGTAGTTATATTCTTGTATATAGGGAGCAGTATTATAGTAGTTATATGCTTGTATATAGGGGGCAGTATTATAGTAATTATATTCTTGTACATAGGGGGCAGTATTATAGTAGTTATATTCTTGTATATAGGAGCACTATTATAGTAGTTATATTCTTGTATATAGGAGCAGTATTATAGTAGTTATATTCTTGTATATAGGGGGCAGTATTATAATAGTTATATTCTTGTATATAGGGAGCAGTATTATAGTAGTTATATTCTTGTATATATGAGGCAGTATTATAGTAGTTATATTCTTGTATATAGGGGCAGTATTATAGTAGTTATATTCTTGTATATAGGGAGCAGTATTATAGTAATTATATTCTTGTACATAGGGGGCAGTATTATAGTAGTTATATTCTTGTATATAGGAGCAGTATTATAGTAGTTATATTCTTGTATATAGGAGCAGTATTATAGTAGTTATACTCTTGTATATAGGGGGCAGTATTATAGTAGTTATATTCTTGTACATAGGGGGCAGTATTATAGTAGTTATATTCTTGTATATAGGGGCAGTATTATAGTAGTTATATTCTTGTATATAGGAGGCAGTATTATAGTAGTTATATTCTTGTATATAGGGGGCAGTATTATAGTAGTTATATTCTGGTATATAGGAGGCAGTATTATAGTAGTTATATTCCTGTATATAGAGGGCAGTATTATAGTAGTTATATTCTTGTATATAGGAGCAGTATTATAGTAGTTATATTCTTGTATATAGGAGCAGTATTATAGTAGTTATATTCTTGTATATAGGGGGCAGTACTATAGTAGTTATATTCTTGTATATAGGGGGCAGTATTCTAGTCGTTATATTCTAGTATATAGGGGGCAGTATTATAGTCGTTATATTCTAGTATATAGGAGGCAGTATTATAGTAGTTATATTCTTGTATATAGGGGCAGTATTATAGTAGTTATATTCTTGTATATAGGGGCAGTATTATAGTAGTTATATTCTTGTATATAGGAGCAGTATTATAGTAGTTATATTCTTGTATATAGGGGCAGTATTATAGTAGTTATATTCTTGTATATTGGGAGCAGTATTATAGTAGTTATATTCTTGTATAGAGGAGCAGTATTATAGTAGTTATATTCTGGTATATAGGAGGCAGTATTATAGTAGTTATATTCCTGTATATAGAGGGCAGTATTATAGTAGTTATATTCTTTTATATAGGAGCAGTATTATAGTAGTTATATTCTTATATATAGGAGCAGTATTATAGAAGTTATATTCCTGTTTATAGGAGGCAGTATTATAGTAGTTATATTCGTGTATATAGGAGCAGTATTATAGTAGTTATATTCTTGTATATAGGAGCAGTATTATAGTAGTTATATTCTAGTATATAGGGGGCAGTACTATAGTAGTTATATTCTTGTATATAGGGGGCAGTATTATAGTCGTTATATTCTAGTATATAGGGGGCAGTATTATAGTAGTTATATTCTTGAATATAGAGGCAGTATTATAGTAGTTATATTCTTGTATATAGGGGGCAGTATTATAGTCGTTATATTCTAGTATATAGGAGGCAGTATTATAGTAGTTATATTCTTGTATATAGGGGGCAGTATTATTGTAATTATATTCTTGTATATAGGGGGCAGTATTATAGTAGTTATATTCTTGTATATAGGAGCAGTATTATAGTAATTATATTCTTGTATATAGGAGCAGTATTATAGTAGTTATATTCTTGTATATAGGGGGCAGTATTATAGTAGTTATATTCTTGTATATAGAGGGCAGTATTATAGTAGTTATATTCTTGTATATAGGAGCAGTATTATAGTAGTTATATTCTTGTATATAGGGGCAGTATTATAGTAGTTATATTCTAGTATATAGGGGGCAGTATTATAGTAGTTATATTCTTGTATATAGGGGCAGTATTATAGTAGTTATATTCTTGTATATAGGGGCAGTATTATAGTAGTTATATTCTTGTATATAGGGAGCAATATTATAGTAGTTATATTCTTGTATAGAGGAGCAGTATTATAGTAGTTATATTCTTGAATATAGGGGGCAGTATTATAGTAGTTATATTCTTGTATATGGGGGGACAGTATTATAGTAGTTATATTCTTGTATAGAGGAGCAGTATTATAGTAGTTATATTCTTGAATATAGGGGGTAGTATTATAGTAGTTATATTCTTGTATATAGGGGGCAGTATTATAGTAGTTATGTTCTTGTATATAGGGGGCAGTATTATAGTAGTTATATTCATGTACATAGGGGCAGTATTTCTTTATTACATGGTCACACGTGCAATAGTGGCCAGCTCTCTATTGAACTGTATGGACAGTTTGATGACTGCTAATTGGTAAATTGGGGTCACTGGACTTTCATTCAACCGATAGGTGAGGATTAAAAGGGGAATACCCCTTTAACATCAGGCGGGGGCTTAAGAAAGATTTGTACAGATGGAGTAATCTAAGCTGTTGTTATAATATCTATTCACCTAATGTACCAAAAGAATATACCAAATTTCAAGGATTCTCTCTGCATTACTGATTTCTGCATCATTTCATGTAGATAATATGGAATTGACATTTGTCCTGAGCAGTTTTAGTCTAATGCAGGAAACGTCAGTCACCAGATTTTTGTTCTCGGTGCTGGCGCTGGGTATATACATATAGTGTACTGCAGCTTGGTCTAGTGGTAAGGAGTAATATAACACGTATTCATAGTGGATGATAGATTGAATGTTTCCCTACTGAACATGTAATGACATCTGTATCACAGCGGCACCTGCAGGCTCACCGGTTTTTTTACATTTTATTATTAATTTCTCTGAACAGTAAATCAGGACTCTTGTATTTTACCTGTATTCACTTATTGGTTTTGTTTTATGGTTTCTCCTTTTTATGGTTTCTAGAAGAACATTTGATTTGTCTTGTAGCTTGTTAAGTGCAAAGGTAAAACACGCTCTCTACTATTCAGAAATCACAAAAATAAGGCCTTCTGCGTGGGGTAAATGTTTGTGCCCCCTGTCCCTGTGGCTAATCTGACGACCTATAATGTACAATAGGCCTCAGGGACAATATTCTGCTAATCCTACCATGTGTGATACTGTGTTCTGGTCCAGTGTATCTAATCCTACCATGTGTGATACTGTGTGTTCTGGTCCAGTGTATCTAATCCTACCATGTGTGATACTGTGTTCTGGTCCAGTGTATCTAATCCTACCATGTGTGATACTGTGTGTTCTGGTCCAGTGTATCTAATCCTACCATGTGTGATACTGTGTTCTGATCCAGTGTATCTAATCCTACCATGTGTGATACTGTGTTCTGGTCCAGTGTATCTAATCCTACCATGTGTGATACTGTGTGTTCTGGTCCAGTGTATCTAATCCTACCATGTGTGATACTGTGTTCTGGTCCAGTGTATCTAATCCTACCATGTGTGATACTGTGTTCTGGTCCAGTGTATCTAATCCTACCATGTGTGATACTGCGTGTTCTGGTCCAGTGTATCTAATCCTACCATGTGTGATACCGTGTTCCGGTCCAGTGTATATACTCCTACCATGTGTGATACTGTGTGTTCTGGTCCAGCGTATCTAATCCATCTTGTGTGATACTATGTTCTGGTCTGGTGTATCTGATTCTATTATGTGTGATACTGTGTTCTAGTCCAGTGTATCTAATCTTATCGTGTGATATTGAGTTCGAATCTGGTGTATCTAATCCTTTTATGTGTGATACTATGTTCTGATCCAGTGTATCTAATCCTATAATGCGTGATTCTGCTTTTGTGTCCAGTGTATCCAATTCTATCATGTGGGATATTGTTTTCTGGTCAAGTATATATAATTCTATAATGCGTGATCCCATTTTCTAGTTTGATGTATCTAATCCTATGATTTGTTATATTGCGTTCTGGTGCAGTTTATCTAATCTTGTCGTGCGTGATACTGTGTTCTGGTGCAGTGTATCTAATGCATGTGTGATACGGTGTTTTGGTCCGTTGTATCTAATCCAACCATGTCTGCTGAGCTGATGTATCTAATTCTATTCTGTGTGATACTGTCTGCTAAGCTTATGTATTTAAGCTAATAATTCTCTGCAGAGCTGTGTATCTAAGCCAATATTTTTTGATACGGTCTGCTGAGCCACTGTATCTAAGCCTATCATGTGTAATGCTGTTTGCTGAGCTTAGTATCTAAGCCTATCTTGTGTGATACAGTCTGCTGAGTTGGTGTATCTAAGCACTTCTCCATGTTACAGAATGGTTGGCAGCGGTGTAAGGTACGTGCACACAATGTAAACACAGCGAAATTTCTGACCGGATTTTCTGTGCAGAAATTCAAGAGCCATTGACGCGCTGCAGATGGAGAATCTCCACCACGAGTCAATTCCGCGCATTTTTCCGCAGCGCATGGATGAGACTTGTTCAAATCTCGTCCACTTTGCTGCAATATGATGCAGAACGACCGGTCGAAAATTTTGCAGTTTTCGCACTACGTGAGGTTGTACCCTAATAGAGATATGTGTATAAATGGAGCGTCCCCTGGATTTCCCTTCTGTACAGATAATCTACTCATATCCTGAGCAGTACATAAGACGAGGGGTTGACAGACCCCCTTGTGCGTCTCAGCGTCTCGTTCATACAATGTAGGACACTTGGTCTCCCCTAAGGCAGAACTGCCAAATATGATAAGGATTCCTGTGTCAGTATCTGCAGAGGAGACGCGGAGCCGAGGTGACAAGTCCAATTAATTCCTGTGCTCCTCATGTGTAAGATGTCTCAAATCCACTGCAAATATTCCCGGCCAGCCTGGCATCATTACCGGCATCGCTGCACACCATTAAATAAATAATCCTTACAAAATGGAAAGACGTGAAGCGCTGCTTCACCGGTGTCTACACCTCAGACATGACTGATGATAATACCCTCCTACCCACCACAGGAAACATATGAAGTCCTTTTAGTGTACACTACAAATGTGAAAGTCGTTTCTTAATATCTTACTTGTAGGCTGAGATATGAGATCTTAAATTTACAGGCCCAAAGCCTGAGGCTGCACTACTGAGATTATCTAGGCAAACAGTATTGTGTTTTTTGGAAATGCTGCAGTTATGGGTGTATATTTGTAAACATTGATGTATGGGAGGATTTGCCGCAAGGTCTCTGCACTGGACATGTTGTTATCAGAATCTCTCAGTAGTGCAGCCTCAGGCTTTGGGCCTGTAACTTAAAGTTACCATATCTCAGCCTAGAAGTAAGATATTAAGAAACCGTTTTCACGTTTATTAATGTACACGTCTGGTAGGCCTACATGTTCACTATGGGCTCTTTTTGTTGATAGAAATATAGAAAATTCAGCTCATATGAACCATGTCTTCTCCCATGTGTTGAGTACAGATCCTGGGAGGGGCCTGGTTTACTGATCCAGGACACACAATATAGGGAAATGGGGAGTAGAAGGAAGTGTTCAGTCTATCCAGGCATGGGTATGGAGCTTGTGGCTAAATGATGAGCACTAGTGGGGGGACAACACTTTTTTTTGGTGGGGCCCTCTCACCCCAAATTAGAACATTTTTAATCTTGGTTGCAAATATTCAAATAATTGAATATTTTACATGGGCAAATTGCCTTATATATTTAGTAAGTGAATTGACGCTTACTAATAAATACTCTTGCAAGAAGACGTGATGCCTGTATTGGAACCAATCAGATGCCAGCTGGCATTTTTCTTGTTAGGAAATAAAAGCAGTCATCTGATTGGATGTTCTGGACATCACTACACCAGTTAAGTCAACTGTTAAATGTATTCTGTATAATTCCATAGAGAAAAATTTAATTCGGAGATATAATGAAGTCATTCCTAATCAAAGTGTCATGTATGATTTGTCCACTGGGTGGCAGCAGAACACAATAGTAACTAACAGATCTGCAAACAACATCATTTTGGCAGCTCTACAGACTATGGTGGCGGTCAACTAAGCAAATCAGTTGTTTATTGGGACTCCACAATAATATATTTAGGTTCCAATTCCAAACCATATTTTAATTGCTCCTTAAAGTGATTTCAATAGACCCGTTAATTTTAATTTTGCAGCGTTGCGACAAGTCCTAACGATAAGATTTTGCCATAAAATGGGATCAATTTACAATATCATCATTTATGATCATCTTCGACCATTGAAATGCTCCATATAGAGGTTGTGGCTCCCAGATAAACAATGAGGCCCTTGAATCTGCAGTCTGGACTCTTGTAAGATCAGCCACCCCATTGCTTTATAAGATGTTTCTATTGTTCAGACATCTCTCTGATCACTTAAGGGTTATGGAGATTTCCTTGGATAATCGTATGTCCTTGAGCATGACTTTATCTTTACAATACCCCATGTGGCATTCAGACAAGTGTCAGTGGAAGTCATCGGGGGCACATGCCAGACAATATATCACTGGCACGCTGGCATAGCTTAGACAGTTTGGATTCTGTTATTTTTGTCTAAGGTCAAATACAGGAAACGTTCGTCTGTTTCAGTGTATTGACGGCCCTGGAGTACTAAAATTCCTTTACTCTGGAATTAATGGGACTTGATAGGTGCTGGATAATCAAATATTCTGGTTTATTGGAAGTTTATATGGTACAGTAATGGGAACAATGACCAACCCCATTCTATAGGATCCAAACAGAAGCCAAAAAGCTCATTCTATTGGATAGCGAAGGAGGTACTTTCTTTTTATTGCAGAAACCATCAATAAGCTGCTGTTGACTGATCTGTTTTTATTATAGTACTTCTTCTTTAGTACTTTCTGTGAACGGTGGTGTTCTGCTGAGAATGGTTTGTGGACCTCAGTGTGTTTGGGGTTGTAATAATCAGTCTCAGACTATTACAATCTGGAAAACCCCTTTAATTCCCCCTGCAGCTCCGCCTCATTAATATATGAATACCCGCTATTAGGATTAGTTATTCTTATGTTAATTCTTATATACAGACTATTAGGATGTATATATATTACTGAACTGTGCTGTCATAGATTCTCACATATTTCAGAATCGGGAAAAGGCCGTAATAAGGTCAGTCAGCAGCAACTTGTTGACAGTTTCCAGCTAGAAACAGATTTTTTTTTTCTACGTTGCCTAAAAAAAAAGAACTAAAATGTAATTAAATACGTATGTATAGAAAAATTTTACATTGGCAGATTACATGTTACTTACAGGTGAAGTTTAACTTTGCTCCGCCCATAGAAACACAAACAATTCGGCCCGTAATGTCATAGGCATTGGTGGCAAAATAATTTCTCCAGACCAAAATTTTATTGGGCATATTGAAAACTGGGTCACTATGGATGAAGCGTCACTGCAGCCTACAGCTATTGTACAGTGCAGTCATGTGACCTTACATTACTATGGAGGCAACATTGCTGCCTGACGATGGGGGAACAAGAAGAATTCTGATGTAAAGGCCCCTTTACATAGTTGATCTGCGCTCGTTTGCTCCTGTCACACGGAGCTCTGGATGGGGACGAGCGCTCGTTACTCCGATCGCTCGCCGCCATACATTATCATTATGTCGGCAGCGCGTCTCCCGTTTACACACCAAGATGTGCTGCCGACAACCAGAATATTTCACTTTTTTAAAACGATACGACCAGCAGTTTGCTCGTTCATCTGCTGATCGCTGCCCTGTTTACACAGGACAATTATCAGGAACGAGCGTTATATGAACTAATTATCTGCCCGATAATCGTCTAGTGTAAAACCCCCTTTATAAAAACTGAGGACATAAAATATTATCTTTGTAAGACACTAAAGTATTTGGGAATTTTTTTTGAAAAATAGTCAGATCCCGGACAATCCATGGCCTTAAACCGACCAATCAGGAACCAGAAAGGACTGTGTGATAAACATATACAGAGACTGGCACGGTCAGAATTGTACATTTCACCCGCCATCTGTCGCCTGTCTGTGGGAGACTTCTCATACCGGAGGAAGAGGTCACACCCAGACACTGATAATAAAAATACCTGTCAGCGACCAAACTTCAATGAATTTTGTGTTAGGTCATGAGGGCTAGAAGACGACTTACCTGAGACATAGAGCTTGAGAACGATTTTTCGTTTATATACACTACCGTTCAAAAGTTTGGGGTCACCCAGAAAATTTTCCATGAAAACTCACACTTATATTTATCAAATGAGTTGCAAAATGACTAGAAAATATAGTCAAGACATTGACAAGGTTAGAAATAATGATTTTTATTTGAAATAATAATTTTCTCCTTCAAACTTTGCTTTCGTCTTGGAATGCTCCATTTGCAGCAATTCCAGCATTGCAGACCTTTGGCATTCTAGCTGTTAATTTGCTGAGGTAATCGGGAGACATTTCCCCCCATGCTTCCAGAAGCCCCTCCCACAAGTTGGATTGGCTTGATGGGCACTTCTTGCGTACCATACGGTCAAGCTCCTCCCACAACAGCTCTATGGGGTTGAGATCTGGTGACTGCGCTGGCCACTCCATTACAGATAGAATACCAGCTGCCGGCTTCTTCCCCAAATAGTTCTTGCATCATTTGGAGGTGCTTTGGGTCATTGTCCTGTTGTAGGATGAAATTGGCTCCAATCAAGCGCTGTCCACAGGGTATGGCATGGCGTTGCAAAATGGAGTGATAGCCTTCCTTATTCAAAATCCCTTTTACCTTGTACAAATCTCCCACTTTACCAGCACCAAAGCAACCCCAGACCATCACATGACCTCCACCATGCTTGACAGATGGCGTCAGGCACTCTTCCAGCATCTTTTCAGTTGTTCTGCGTCTCACAAATGTTCTTCTGTGTGATCCAAACACCTCAAACTTCGATTCGTCTGTCCATAACACTTTTTTCCAATCTTCCTCTGTCCAATGTCTGTGTGCTTTTGCCCATATTAATCTTTTCCTTTTATTAGCCAGTCTCAGATATGGCTTTTTCTTTGCCACTCTGCCCTGAAGGCCAACATCCCGGAGTCGCCTCTTCCCTGTAGACGTTGACACTGGCGTTTTGCGGGTACTATTTAATGAAGCTGCCAGTTGAGGACCTGTGAGGCGTCTATTTCTCAAACTAGAGACTCTAATGTACTTGTCTTGTTGCTCAGTTGTGCAGCGGGGCCTCCCACTTCTCTTTCTACTCTGGTTAGAGCCTGATTGTGCTGTCCTCTGGAAGGAGTAGTACACACCGTTGTAGGAAATCTTCAGTTTCTTGGCAATTTCTCGCATGGAATAGCCTTCATTTCTAAGAACAAGAATAGACTGTCGAGTTTCACATGAAAGCTCTCTTTTTCTAGCTATTTTGAGAGTTTAATCGAACCCACAAATGTAATGCTCCAGATTCTCAACTAGCTCAAAGGAAGGTCAGTTTTATAGCTCCTCTAAACAGCAAAACAGTTTACAGCGGTGCTAACATAATTGCACAAGGGTTTTCAAGTGTTTTCTAATCATCCATTAGCCTTCTAACACAGTTAGCAAACACAATGTGCCATTAGAACACTGGAGTGATGGTTGCTGGAAATGGGCCTCTATACACCTATGTAGATATTGCATTAAACACCAGACGTTTGCAGCTAGAATAGTCATTTACCACATTAACAATGTATAGAGTGTATTTCTGATTAATTTAATGTTATCTTCATTGCAAAAAAACTGCTTTTCTTGCAAAAATAAGGAAATTTCTAAGTGACCCTAAACATTTGAACGGTAGTGTGTGTGTGTATGTGTGTGTGTGTGTGTGTGTGTGTGTGTGTGTGTATGTATGTATATATATATATATGTATGTATGTATGTGTATATATATATATATATATATATATAACAAAACAGTGTATCAATGTGTTTGGTCAACTTTGTAATTACTTTTTGTGAAAAATAATTTTTACTTTTTGAGATACAGCGGCTTTATATCCTGTATACAGAGCAGCTGTGTCTGTGCTGAGACCTGAATCCGTCAGGTCAGCGGGACTGATGGGTTCAGTGTCAGCGGGTCCTCTGTGTCTCTGACAACCAGGATTCGCCTGTTCTCGATCACATCTAAGTTATGAACTTCGGTTTAGTGACATCGGGTCCTGATCAAGCTGCTAACGATCACATCTGTCAGTCCCGCTGACGTGACAGATTCAGGTCTTGGCGCAAGATATGGAATACAAAGCAGCAGTATCTGAAAGTCGAAATATTTTTTTTTAAAAAGTAATTAGAAAGTTGCACCAATCACACTGATACACGGTTTTATTTAAAAAAAAAAAAAAAAAATGTTTTCATGAGGTGAAGATATCCTTTTAAGGCTGTGTTCACACGGAGTTTTTTGCAGGAGGGAAATTCTGCCTCAAAATTCCGTTTGAGATTTTGAGGCAGATTTTGTCCTTCCTGCACGGCGCTTGGCGCGATTTTCGCTGCTTTTTTCGCTAGCGCCCATTGAGTTCTACGGGCAAAAAACTCAGCGAAATACGCTTTATCTGCCTCCCATTCTTGTCCCTTCTTACTCCCGCGAGGCGGTTTTACCGCTCGCGGGAGAAAACCACCCCCGCCTCCCATTGAAATCAATGGGAGGCATTTTCAGACGGTTTTTGACGAGTTTTGCGGAGCGGTTTCCACGCCAAAATACTCTGTGTGAACAGGGCCTAAGACTACTATGGTGACTGTCTTTTCTCCTCCGCTGGGAAGTCTTATGTTATCTTATTTGAGGACCTGGATCTCAGGACTGTGTAATAATTAATAGATCTGACAGTCCGACTTCTTGACTAGATTAAACTGAAGGGAGTTTTCTGTAAAGTGTTCTGCAACTTTCTAATATACTTTCTGTTTCAATTCCTCACCATTTACCAGTTCTCTTGCTGTTCATGGGAATGGGGAAATTCTTGTTTAGATCCTGAGGCTGAAAAACTGTAGGGAGTTTGCTACAATTGTATCAAGTCTGGGCTAAATACAGCTCTCTCCTGTCCTGATAGTTTGCTACAATGTATCAGTGCAGGTTAATGTATCAGCCTGGAGCCCATATTTTCTAGCTCACCCAGATTGTCTAATTTCACTGTATAGTTAGATAGAAATCTAATTGTGCTCCCACAATATAAAGAAATTTAATTATAAGGTTCACTGAAATGACAACTGAGTAAAAAGATATCTTTAATAGTAACTAGTTTAAAAACAGGGGTAACACACCACTGTGACATAAGCCCCACCGTGAAAATTTAAAAAATGTATTAAACAAAAAAACACTGAGTTATTATGATACCTATATCTCTGTGTTTAAACGATATTTGTAGGAATCAGCATATACCCAGGGCACAACAGTAGTACAAACCCTAATTGAAGCATAGGTATCCAACAGAATCGGATCTCCTAGTGCTGGGTGTAACACAATATAATTGTCCCCAATGCACACATTCCATAAACATTAAACGACCCTACGCGTTTCAGATACTCATCCTCAGGGGTCCGTATCTTGGTAACTCTGGCCTCATCACCAGCGATATTATTATTCAACAGCGGATATTCCGCTGTGCGTCACGGGAAGATGCACGTATCGATGTCAACGGCATACTTCATTGCAGGCGCTAGGTTACTATAAACGCTAAACTCCACCCATCGTATTCGGCGGCAACACATGAATTGACCAATCACAACACCCTCTCGATTCGTGACACCTGCCCATGTGACCCCCCGCCGTCAGCTGACAGCCAGGGGTCATCATCGGCCGCATCATGCCGAAGGCGCAGTGGAAGCCAAGGACATATCGCCCGAACTGCCAGACACGAGGAGGTAAGCGCTAAAAGATGATGTATTATAAGTATATCTTACGGGACAGTATAACACCGCAAGTGGGCAACCTCGCAAAGCAACTCAAGAGTAAATAAACACATATAAGGTGGACGAAGTTACAGAAGTCCCTATTCCTTAGAAAAACTGACAAAACGATCTCTTTATGTGTTGGCTGATCAGTGTAGCCATCTCAAATAGGTAATGCAAAATGCAGATAAACACTCACCCACCCCAAGATAAGTCACCTATAGGGGGATGGTATCACACATTTAGATAAAACATGTATAATTAGTCTGTTCATTTAAACCTGCTGGTTGTATACATTCCAGTCTATGGATCCATTGCGCTTCCTTCCGTAAAATCAGGTTGTCCCAGTCCCCTCCTCTTTTGGGGGGTCTGACAAGTTCAATTGCTTGAAACTTTAACACTGCTGCCTGGCCTTGGTGTTTAGCATGCACGTGCTTAGATATTGGGGTGTCCCTACCATGGATAATATCTCCAACATGCTCCCTAATACGACGACGAAATTGTCGTGCTGTTTTACCCACATAATTTAGGGGGCATGGGCATGAAATTAGGTAAACTACTCCTGCTGTCTTGCAATTGACATAATCCCGAATATTGTATTTTTTCTGTGTGACAACACTGGTAAAACTATTCCCTTTAAGAATGAAATCACAGGCTTTACAACTACCACATCTGAAAGTGCCTGGTATTTGTCTATCCAGCCATGTACCCCTAGGTGAAATGGGGTCGAAACAGCTGTGCATGACTCTGTCCCTTATATTTTTCCCTCTCCGATACGTGACAGATGGCCTTTGTGTGATCTGGTCTACTAAATCTATATCAGAACTGAGAATACGCCAATACCTATTCAGTATCTGCATAATGTCATTTTGTTTTGAGTCATAGGTGCCTATGAGTCTGGTAACTTGTTCTTCTTTCCGTTTTTTAGGGACCAGGAGACATTGCCTATCTGCATCCCTTGCTCCCTCATAGGCCTTCCTAATGACACTCTCGGGGAAGCCTCTATCCTTCAATCTTGTTTTGAGTTCCTGGGCCTGGAACTCAAAATCACCCATAGAGCTACAATTCCTGCGTACTCTCATGAATTGGCCTTTCGGAATGCCACGTTTGAGGGAATAAGGATGACAGCTATTCCATTGCAAAAAACTATTAGTTGCTGTTTCTTTCCGATGTACCTTTGTGCGGATTGTACCTCCTTCCGTTTTTGTGATTTTCAAATCTAAAAAAGACAGTTCGTTCTCACTGATCTCACATGTAAACCTAAGTCCTACATCATTTTTGAGGCTGAAAAACTGTAGGGAGTTTGCTACAATTGTATCAAGTCTGGGCTAAATACAGCTCTCTCCTGTCCTGATAGTTTGCTACAATGTATCAGTGCAGGTTAATGTATCAGCCTGGAGCCCATATTTTCTAGCTCACCCAGATTGTCTAGACTGTATACAATTGCAGCAGTCCCCCAGCTGTGAAAATTATTAAGGTCTATATAAAGTTTCAGCCTCTCAATGGAATTAAGAATATTCCCATTCAATGACAGCAAGCAAAGTTCTCGAAAATGATCAGGAATTGAAATACACACTATATGAGAAAGTTGTTATATAAGTCAAGCTTTAAGGGAATGTGTCGCTATAATTTTATTTTTTTAGTTAAACAATTATTATTTAAATAATTACACATTGTTTTAATTTTTTCACAAGTCAGGAAATATTATAAATTAGATTCTAATTTATAACATTTCCATGTGCTGGTCATTAGAGGGAGCAATTCCCAAAATTGCAGCATTGCATGTGGTAAAGCAACCTCATTGCTTTATGCTGCAAATTTGGGGTAGACACACTCTCTAGTTTCCTCACACAATCCCCCCTCCCTTATTCTGGCTAGTGCCAGGAGAAGGAGGGGTTTGAATCTTCAAACCTCCTACACTGTGTGCCGCCATTTTCTGAGCGACTGCACAGTGTAGGAGGATTAGATACAGTGCTAAGCAGACTGTATAACACGAACATAATTTACCTGCTGCCGCTGCCACCTCCGCTCCTATTCCTTGCGTCTTCGCTTCCTTGAACATATGGGCGGAAGCCGCGACTGGAAGTAGTCATCTTATGGCAGCGGCTTCCGGTCCATAAGAAAATGGCGCCGGATTTCGCTCTGCTAACGAGCTTAGTTTTGGTCTGTGTGGGAGCGGCGCATGTGCCGTTCCCACACAGACGGCGTACGATGCAGAGAATGGAACGGCTCCCATTCGCATTCTCTATGGGGTTGTATGTGCCGTATTCCATTGTTAATCGACACATACAGAGATGAAAAAAAAATGGCAGCCCCCATAGAGAAGTAAAAGAAAGAAAAATGTAAAAAGTAGAACATGAGAACACAAATAAATACAATTTATTTTAATATCATACTAAAAGCAATATAATAATAATAATAAAAATAAATTAATGACACTTTCCCTTTAATCATTGTATAATACTGGACAATCTCTTAAAGCTCTTTTGCCCAGCATAATGAGATAACCGAGGCCCCCCACCCCGATCGTACTCGATCCCCCACACCCCAAAGTGTCAATTTAACGACTTGACGGCTAAAGGGTCAGATAAGGATGGGGCAGAAAATGTAAGAGACACCGAGCATCATGTGCTACCTCTACCCCCACCCTAGACTGGTACATTAAGGTGTCATTAGCTGATGTAAATGGACACTTTACTAGGGCACCTTCCAGCAGGAGAATGTTGGGGTTTGGGAGGCCCCATTGTATATAACGTTTAGTGTAATTGCTCGGCTTGTTAATTATAAAGAATTGTGACTTGTCTTAATTGGCATAAGATTCGACATAACGAGTCATTAAAGAGGCTCTGTCACCACATTATAAGTGCCCTGTCTCCTACATAAGGAGATCGGCGCTGTAATGTAGGTGACAGTAATGCTTTTTTTTTAAAAAAAAAACGATCTCTTTTCACAACGTTAGGAGCGATTTTGGTTTATGCTAATGAGCTTTCTTAATGCCCAAGTGGATGTACTTTTACTTTCGACCAAGTGGGCGTTGTACAGAGGAGTGTATGACGCTGACCAATCGGCATCATGCACTCCTCTCCATTCATTTACACTGCACTAGCGATATAGATATACCACTATGTGCAGCCTCATACACAAGCCCTAACATTACTACAGTGTCCTGATAATGAATACACATGACCATCCAACCACAAATTACACAACAATTCGTTTGTCCTTAAGGTCGTGATTACACACACGGTTTTCGGTGCAGTTTTTTAACTCAAACACAGAAGTGATAATTTTCCTTCCTTTTGGATCCACTTCTGGCTTTGACTCGATGGTGTGTACCCCGACACTAACCTGGGTGTCACCCACAAAACCTCTCTTCAGATGTCGCAACTTAAAAAGTTGACCTGTGTGGCACAATATTCCCTGCAGAAGAAATGACTCATAATGATAGTAGAGAGAAGGAATCAAGTTGGTCTACATTGAAATGATAACAACAATTATCCAGTCTACTGTTCACTGCAGATCTCCCCATCCAGGCAGCACCTATAGGTCTGTCCATCCTGGTTCATGAATAAAATGTCAACACGTAGGCAGATATAAGATCGGAATTCCAGGACTACAGGGACGGTTATATTCTTATACATAGGGGGCAGTATTATAGTAGTTATATTCTTGTATATAGGGGGCAGTATTATAGTAGTTATATTCTTGTATATAGGGGCAGTATTATAGTAGTTATATTCTTGTATATAGGAGGCAGTATTATAGTAGTTCTATTCTTGTATATAGGAGGCAGTATTATAGTAGTTATATTCTTGTATATAGGAGGCAGTATTCTAGTAGTTCTATTCTTATACACAGCGGCAGTATTATAGTAGTTATATTCTTGTATATAGGAGCAGTATTATAGTAGTTATATTCTTGTATATAGGAGGCAGTATTATAGTAGTTCTATTCTTGTATATAGGAGGCAGTATTCTAGTAGTTCTATTCTTATACACAGCGGCAGTATTATAGTAGTTATATTCTTGTATATAGGAGCAGTATTATAGTAGTTATATTCTTGTATATAGGGGCAGTATTATAGTAGTTATATTCTTGTATATAGGAGCAGTATTATAGTAGTTATATTCTTGTATATAGGAGCAGTATTATAGTAGTTATATTCTTGTACATAGGGGGCAGTATTATAGTAGTTATATTCTTGTATATAGGAGTAGTATTATAGTAGTTCTATTCTTATACACAGCGGCAGTATTATAGTAGTTATATTCTTGTATATAGGAGCAGTAGTATAGTAGTTATATTCTTGTACATAGGGGGCAGTATTATAGTAGTTATATTCTTGTATATAGGGGCAGTATTATAGTAGTTATATTCTTGTATATAGGAGCAGTATTATAGTAGTTATATTCTTGTATATAGGGGCAGTATTATAGTAGTTATATTCTTGTATATAGGGGCAGTATTATAGTAGTTATATTCTTGTATATAGGGGGCAGTATTATAGTAGTTATATTCTTGTATATAGGAGCAGTATTATAGTAGTTATATTCTTGTATATAGGGGCAGTATTATAGTAGTTATATTCTTGTATATAGGGGCAGTATTATAGTAGTTATATTCTTGTATATAGGAGCAGTATTATAGTAGTTATATTCTTGTATATAGGGGCAGTATTATAGTAGTTATATTCTTGTATATAGGGGCAGTATTATAGTAGTTATATTCTTGTATATAGGGGGCAGTATTATAGTAGTTATATTCTTGTATATAGGAGCAGTATTATAGTAGTTATATTCTTGTATATAGGGGGCAGTATTATAGTAGTTATATTCTTGTATATTGGGGCAGTATTATAGTAGTTATATTCTTGTAAATATTCCCATTTTTTGTATCTCTCCCTAATTATAGTGGTTATGGGATTTACATCGTTGCCTTTTATCTATGCTTTGGTCACATCGTTATATCATTGACCTAAATTCTATGGATTTGGTTTCCTAGGTTATCATAATTAACGGCTGTAGGCTTATGACTTTATAGTTCTATATACAATGCGATATATCGCATTCTTTGGTCATATTATTAATACACTAACGAATTTTTATCTATCGCTCATGCCCTATAAAACACAACCAACATTCTTTGGTAGACTAAATTTTTTGGGTTTTTATTTGCTCCGAAACCTATCAATTGATATACATTCAGGGTCTCTGTTTGTTCTGTTTGTTTATGCGATATGTGACATGCTACATCTGACCATTAGTCCATTATAGACCTACTGATATATACATCAATGTTTGTCACTTTTAATCTATTTTAAATTCTCTCTTTTGTACCTGATTCACACCATCTTTTCACTCCAACATAATACGGATGACAAGTTGGGGCGTTTTTATTCAAGCAGGACTTATCTCCGGTTCTAATTCAATTCAACATTATCGTTCTAGATCAACTATATACATTTTTTCTTCTGTAAATTATAAATCTGACACTTGAATATTCATATTATAAATCACGCTGATAAAACATCATCTTATCAAGCGTAGATTATGATGTTACTTGCCTCGACTATAGTGCGTCTTAAACGAATGACGACATGACAAGGGGCTTATACATATTGTTATTCCTTCCCTTCTTTGTCAGTATTTCATCTATGGCATATAATTCATACCGAGTTGTTCACTACGATATGCGAGAGTTGAGAAACATATATACTGTTCACATACCAATTGTACTGTTGCGTTTCATATGTTCACTCCTTTGAACCGCAATTAAATTCACCTGCATAGAACCGGATATAGCTCCAACCCCGACTGTCAAACTTTTCATTCTTTCAGCCATGACTAAGGACGAGGACTCCGTCTGAAACGCGTAGGCTACACACCTATTTCTTCTTCAATACATCCATCTTACCCGCTGTGGGAAGTTTGTCTCCCGGTTTTTACTTTCATTCAAATAAAATTGGAACCAGATTCCATTTTAAACCCACCATTGGATCATTTTTGCATACATTGTGCGCTGGATCTCATCCACTACTTTCTACACTTCTATCAACGTGTGCCGACACGAAGATCCGTGCGCAGGAGGCATTGGAAGTCCATTTGCCCTAAGGTGAGCTGGAGGTTTCCTCCTATACATTTTCTATGCAGTATTATAGTAGTTATATTCTTGTATATAGGGGGCAGTATTATAGTAGTTATATTCTTGTATATAGGGGCAGTATTATAGTAGTTATATTCTTGTATATAGGGGCAGTATTATAGTAGTTATATTCTTGTATATAGGGGCAGTATTATAGTAGTTATATTCTTGTATATAGGGGCAGTATTATAGTAGTTATATTCTTGTATATAGGGGCAGTATTATAGTAGTTATATTCTTGTATATAGGAGCAGTATTATAGTAGTTATATTCTTGTATATATGGGCAGTATTATAGTAGTTATATTCTTGTATAGAAGGGGCAGTATTATAGTAGTTATATTCTTGTATATAGGGGCAGTATTATAGTCGTTATATTCTTGTATATAGGGGCAGTATTATAGTCGTTATATTCTTGTATATAGGGGCAGTATTATAGTAGTTATATTCTTGTATATAGGAGCAGTATTATAGTAGTTATATTCTTGTATATAGGGGCAGTATTATAGTAGTTATATTCTTGTATATAGGGGCAGTATTATAGTAGTTATATTCTTGTATATAGGGGGCAGTATTATAGTAGTTATATTCTTGTATATAGGGGCAGTATTATAGTAGTTATATTCTTGTATATAGGGGCAGTATTATAGTAGTTATATTCTTGTATATAGGAGCAGTATTATAGTAGTTATATTCTTGTATAGAAGGGGCAGTATTATAGTAGTTATATTCTTGTATATAGGGGCAGTATTATAGTAGTTATATTCTTGTATATAGGAGCAGTATTATAGTAGTTATATTCTTGTATAGAAGGGGCAGTATTATAGTAGTTATATTCTTGTATATAGGGGCAGTATTATAGTAGTTATATTCTTGTATATAGGGGCAGTATTATAGTAGTTATATTCTTGTATATAGGGGCAGTATTATAGTAGTTATATTCTTGTATATAGGAGCAGTATTATAGTAGTTATATTCTTGTATATATGGGCAGTATTATAGTAGTTATATTCTTGTATAGAAGGGGCAGTATTATAGTCGTTATATTCTTGTATATAGGGGCAGTATTATAGTCGTTATATTCTTGTATATAGGGGCAGTATTATAGTAGTTATATTCTTGTATATAGGGGCAGTATTATAGTAGTTATATTCTTGTATAGAAGGGGCAGTATTATAGTCGTTATATTCTTGTATATAGGGGCAGTATTATAGTCGTTATATTCTTGTATATAGGGGCAGTATTATAGTCGTTATATTCTTGTATATAGGGGCAGTATTATAGTAGTTATATTCTTGTATATAGGGGCAGTATTATAGTAGTTATATTCTTGTATATAGGGGCAGTATTAGGGTATGTTCACACGAGGGCGTCCGTTACGGCTGAAATTACGGGGATGTTTCAGCCTGAAAACATCCCCGTAATTTCAGCCGTACCGGCATGTGCAGGCGCTTGAACGCCGCATCAATTACGGCCGTAATTAGCGCTGCTATTCATTGGAGTCAATGAATAACGGCTCCAATTACGGCCAAAGAAGTGACAGGTCACTTCTTTGACGCGGGCGTCTATTTACGCGCCGTCATTTGACAGCGGCGCGTAAATATACGCCTCGTGTGAACAGACAAACGTCTGCCCATTGCTTTCAATGGGCAGATGTTTGTCAGCGCTATTGAGGCGCTATTTTCAGACGTAATTCGGGGCAAAAACGCCCGAATTACGTCCGTAAATAGGCCGTGTGAACATACCCTTATAGTAGTTATATTCTTGTATATAGGGGTAGTATTATAGTAGTTATATTCTTCTATATAGGAGGTAGTATTATAGTAGTTATATTCTTGTATATAAGGGGCAGTATTATAGTAGTTATATTCGTGTATATAGGGGGCAGTATTATAGTAGTTATATTCTTGTATAAAAGGGCAGTGTTATAGTAGTTATATTCGTGTATATAGGGGGCAGTATTATAGTAGTTATATTCTTGTATATAGGGGGCAGTATTATAGTAGTTATATTCTTGTATAAAGGGGGCAGTATTATAGTAGTTATATTCTTGTATATAGGAGCAGTATTATAGTAGTTATATTCTTGTATATAATAGCAGTATTATAGTAGTTATATTCTTGTATATAGGGGCAGTATTATAGTAGTTATATTCTTGTATAAAGGGGGCAGTATTATAGTAGTTATATTCTTGTATAAAGGGGGCAGTATTATAGTAGTTATATTCTTGTATAAAGGGGCAGTGTTATAGTAGTTATATTCGTGTATATAGGGGGCAGTATTATAGTAGTTATATTCGTGTATATAGGGGGCAGTATTATAGTAGTTATATTCTTGTATATAGGGGGCAGTATTATAGTAGTTATATTCTTGTATAAAGGGGCAGTGTCAGGGGCGGACATACCGCATGTGCAGCCGGTGCAGCTGCACAAGGGCCCCGCGTGGGAAGGGGGCCCGTTCCTCTGCTGGCCGACTCAGTTCTCAGCTGCGCGATGCTGAGGACTGAGACAGAGGCCCGTGGACCACTGGCGTAGCTATAGGGGTCGCAGCGGTCGCAATTGCGACCGGGCCCCGAAGCCAGGGGGGCCCACGGCCCCCCGCACCACATCAATAAAAAGTTACTATAGTAACTCGGGCCGCGGGCCCCTGTTACTATAGTAACATACTTTACTTACCTTCCTGGTTCCGGATCGCAGCGGAGGTCCTGACGTCAGGCGCTGTGCGCAGCACATGACGTCACAGCGCTATGCGCCGCGCACAGCATCGAGACGACAGAACTCCCGCCGCGGCCGAAGAGGAAGGTAAGATAGCCCTGACTGGCGGGGTCCGACTCCTGGGACCCGCCAATCAGCTGTTTTGAAGGGGCCGCAGCACTCGTACGAGAGCTGCTCCCCTTCATTCCTGTCACTTCATTCCGGTCACACTGTGAATCGGTTTCGGCGATTCACAGTGTGGGCGAGTAGTGAAATGAAGGGGAAGCAGCTCTCGTACGAGTGCTGCGGCCCCTTCAAAACAGCTGATTTGCGGGTCCCGGGCGACACATCAGCTATTGATGGCCTATCCTGAGGATAGGCCATCAATGTTTAGGGACTGCACAACCCCTAAGCCTACGATGTAGCAGGCTTAGGGGGCCCATGAGACAGGATCACAGATTGTGTGATGCTGTCTGCTGGGCCCTGTATCTAAGCCAATCACATGGTAGGCTTAGATACATGGCCCATGCGTGATCCTGTCTGCTGGGCCCTGTATCTAAGCCTACCACACTGTAGGTTTAGATACAGGGCCCCAGCACACAGTAATCTTATACTGTATAAGATTACTGTCTGCTGGACCCTGTATCTAAGCCTACCTTGTGGTAGGCTTAGATACAGGGTCCCACAGACAGTATCACACATGGGCCCTGTATCTAAGCCTTAGGGTATGTGCACAGACACTAATTACGTCCGTAAGTGACGGATGTATTTCGGCCGCAAGTACCGGACCGAACACACTGCAGGGAGCCGGGCTCCTAGCGTCGTACTTATGTACGACGCTAGGAGTCCCTGCCTCGCTGTGGGACAACTGTCCTGTACTGTAATCATGTTTTCAGTACCGGACAGTTGTCCGGCAGCGAGGCAGGGACTCCTAGCGTCGTACATAACTATGATGCTAGGAGCCCGGCTCCCTGCAGTGTGTTCGGTCCGGTACTTGCGGCCGAAATACGTCCGTCAATTCCGGACGTAATTAGTGTGTGTGCACATACCCTAACACATGTGTTACTAATCATTTTTTGTGTGTTTTCTTACAGGTTCGGTCGTTGGACTACGGCGGATTCCAGGACTACTTCGATGACAGCTTTTTTTTTTATTAATAAAATGGTTAATGAGGGTTGTGTTTTTTTTTTTTATTTCAATAAAATATTTTTTCTATGTCTTTGTGGTTTTTTTTAAACTATATTACTACCGCCTTAGTAATGGCCGCCGGCTGATTGACAGCATCCATTGCTAAGGCAGGGCTTAGTGTTAGCCGGTGCAGAGGCTAACACTAACCCCCTTTATTACCCCGGTACCCACCGCCACCAGGGGTGCTGGGAAGAGCCGGGTACGATCCAGTACCTGACCATCTGTAGTGATGGTCGGCCACTGGGGTGGCCGCAGGCTGGTATTATCAGGAGGGGAAAGGCCAGATACAGTGGCCCTTCCTACCCTGGTGATGCTAGGCTGCTGCTGCTTTATTGTATCTGGCTGGTTATGAAAATGGGGGGGACGCCACGTCATTTAAAAAATAATTGGAAAGAACGATGTCGGGTCCCCCCCAATTTTCATAACCAGCCAGATACAACACAGCAGCAGCAGGCAGCATTACAAGGGTGGGAAGGGCCACTGTTTTTGGCCTTCCCCAGCCTAATACTACCAGCCTGCGGCCACCCCGGTGCCTGCCCGTCACTACAGCTGGTCGGGTACTGGTTTGTACCCGGCTCTTCCCAGTACCCCTGGTGGCGGTGGGTACCGGGGTAATAATGGGGGTTAGTGTAGACTCTGCACCGGCTAACATTAAGCCTCGCCTTAGTAATGGAGGTTGTCAATCAGCCAGCGGCCATTACTAAGGCGGTGATAATAAAGTTTAAAAAGATACAAGCACATAGAAATTTTTTTTATTGAAATAAAAACACAACCCTCATTAACCATTTTATTGAGAATAAAAAAAACGCCGTCATTGAAGTCCTCGTATCCGAAGTCCAACAACCGAACCTGTAAAAAAAACACAAACACACAAAAATAATCAGTAACACATAAAGAAGCAAAATTATTATTCTTACCTTTCCTGGGTCCAGCGCTGGAGCCGCAATGTCAGCGAGCTGGGCCCTGTATCTAATCCTATCATGTGTGATACAGTCTGCTGAGCTGTGTATCTAATCCAATCATGTATGATACTGTGCTGGGCCCTATATCTAATCCGATCATGTGTGATACTGTCTGCTGAGCCACTGTATCTAATCCTATCATGTGTGATACTGTCTGCTGAGCCACTGTATCTAATCCTATAATGTGTGGTACTGTCTGCTGAGCCACTGTATCTAATCCTATCATGTGTGATACTGTCTGCTGAGCCACTGTATCTAATCCTATCATGTGTGGTACTGTCTGCTGAGCCACTGTATCTAATCCTATCATGTGTGGTACTGTCTGCTGAGCCACTGTATCTAATCCTATCATGTGTGATACTGTCTGCTGAGCTGTGTATCTAATCCTATCATGTGTGATACTGCCTTCTGAGCCACTGTATCTAATCCTATCATGTGTGATACTGTCTGCTCAGCCACTGTATCTAATCCTATCCATAGTTTATAGGGTCGTAGTGCTATAGATATGCTATGCTGTCTCCTATACACACACTTTTTTTTGGGGCGGACACATATGTATTGGGGCTATTTCCCGGACATTTTAAGCCCTGAGGGTATGTTCACACGGCAGCGTCTGTTACGGCTGAAATTACTGTGCTGTTTTCAGGAGAAAACAGCACCGTAATTTCAGCCGTAATGGCATGTGCAGGCGTCTTTTGCTGCGTCCACTACGGAAGTAATTGAAGCTGGTTTTCCATGGAGTCCATGGAAAACGGCTCCATTTACATCTGAAGAAGTGACAGGCAGTTTTTTACGCGCCGCCTTTCGACAGCGGCGCGTAAAAAAAAATGACCATCGGCACAGAACATCGTAAGACCCATTCAAATGAATGGGCAGATGTTTTCCGACGCTTTTGAGCCGCATTTTCGGATGTAATTCAATGCTAAAACGCCCAAATTACGTCCGTAAATAGTGTGTGTGTGAACCCAGCCTTAGTGACGCCCCGGCTGCTAGTGCTGCATTGTTGGGTCACTTAGGAGACCCAGCGATGCAGCTGAAAGCGGACCGTCGGCCATGAGAAGTTTGCGGGGTGGGGGGGGGGGGGGGCCCTGGCACATTATCTGCACAGGGGCCTTTTGCAGTCTGTGTCCGCCACTGGGCAGTGTTATAGTAGTTATATTCTTTGCATAGGGTCTGCGTATCATGTATGTGATAAATGAATAATGATTATTAATGATAATAAATAACAAGGGGGATGGTCATGCCGGCGCTTTTATGGTTACACTCTATTATGTAAGTATCCATATGATCGCGATGTAACATGCAGTAATTCCTGGCAGTGCTGGTGTTTTGTACATTTGCCCCCTGCCGTCTTCCTCCTCCTCCCCCTATCACTATCACACATGCTATCACTCAGGCACAGAAAACTTTCTTGGAAACTTTTCAAACTCTGACGTCAAGTTTCCAGAAGGGGGGTTCAGCACAGCCAATGACAGCGGAGCCGTGTGACTCTCCAGCCAATCAGCGCAGACTGGACAGTTCCGCGGTGCTGACGACCTTCAGGACTCTGGGATAAAAATGCCCGGAGCAGACAACAAGTGTTTGCTGGAGACAGGCCCCGGGCGGCGGATAGACGGTGCAGGAGAGCCCGGGACTGGCCGTGTGCAGCGGAGACACAGAGCGGAGCTACGAGCAGGGGAGACGCTCAGAAGTGACCGATCAATGAGCTGCGAGACTCTGCAATGACCGGACAAGGAGCTTGAGAGGTGAGAGCCGAGATCCTGCCCCGGTGCCCCCCATTATTCATGTCCATGCCAGTGATAGCCCTGCAGATGGGGGAGGGGCTGCCTAGATTTCACTGTGCAGAGCTGCTGCCAGTCCTGGGACGTTGTTCTGCTGCCTGGCATCTCATGGCTGCGGGCAATGTTTTTGTGCTGGTTCTACATTATATATTCTGCACTATATACAGATCTGTAGGTGTACTGCTATATATATATATCTCCAGAGCTGCCCCCCCCCCCCCCCGTATAATAAACCGTGATCTCTCCTGTAATATATGCTGGTAATACCCCCCCCTCTAATATATGCTGGTAATACCCCCCCCCCCCGTATAATAAACATTGATCACCACTGTAATATATGGTGGTAATGCAATGCCGCTCCCCCCCCCCGTATAATAAACATTGATCCCCCCCCTCTAATATATGGTGGTAATACCCCCTACCCACCCGTATAATAAACAGTGATTCCCCCCCCTCTAATATATGCTGGTAATACCCCCCCCCCCCCCCCCCCCGTATAATAAACCGCGATCTCCCCTGTAATATATGCTGGTAATGCGCGCCCCCCCCCCGTATAATAAACCCCGGCTTCCCTTGTAATATATGCTGGTAATGCGCCCCCCCCCCCCATATAATAAACCGTGGTCTCCCCTGTAATATATGCTGGTAATGCCCCCCCGTATAATAAACCGTGGTCTCCCCTGTAATATGTGCTGGCAATCCCCCCCCCCCCCTTACATTGGAGATGTGCGGCTGAAGACCCTGTACACTGTGTATGCGGAGGACCTATATACCTGGCTGGTCACCTCCAGTATATTTGCAGTTTTCCTCCTTTATCTTGCAGGTGATCAGTATATATAACAGTACGGGGGCCGCTGTATTGTCTATGAGGTGGGGGTTGTGAGAACACTGTGTATTGATATGGAGGTTTAGTGGCATTCATGTTAGGAAAATGCAATAATGTAATCTCCTCCCTATAGGGAATGTAGGGGTGCAGAAATTCCCTCTTATGCACATATTGATGTAATAACCCCTCCCCCATAGTATCTAGTCTAGTGTTCTGATCCCTGGAGAATATATATTTATGTAATGACCCCCCCCCCCCCCATAGTGTTCATGCTGGTGTGCTGGGCATATATTGCTGCACACGTTGTATATATAGGGATCAGTCCTCTCTGGTGTGTACAGGCGGCAGTACGGTGAGGTAGTTATTGTAGGGAGCCCTCATGTAGTGCAGAGGTGAAGGCCCCCCCGTCAGTGGTGAATTATTACTTACATATATGTGTCCATTTTAGGGTGGACCCGTTCATGCTGAGATGCCTGGCACCATTCAATGGGCACCCCGCCCTCCAGAGTACCAGTCACAGAAGCAATGCAAGAAGACGTCATTTGCGTTCTACCAGGCAGTGCGGGACCTTCTGCCGGTGTGGTTACTGGAGGACATGCGGCTCATGGAGGTTCTACACTGGGAGGAAGGCGGCATTGTGAGCTCGTATTCACCCTCTGAGGCTCTGCTCTACGCCCTGGTACACGATCACCAGCCTTATGCCCGCTACCTGCTCAGCCACTTCCCAAACGATGCCCTAGCTGTGCCAAGCAAGAGTTTCAGCTGCTGCCAGTCTGGATCTCCTCACCTCACCATGGCGGTGCGCTATAACCGGCTGCAGATCCTGCAGGAAATCCTGCGCACCCTCCGGACATTCCCTTCTGAAAGCCGGACAGTCTACATTAACCAAAGGGGATGCCAGCAGGTGGAAGGTGGCAAGACCCCCATACACCTGGCTTGTGAGCTGCTGCGAATTGAATGTCTAACCCTTCTGCTGGGGCATGGAGCTTGCCCGTACATAATGGACTGCAGTGGCAAAACCCCCCTGGACTGTCTCCTGCAACTTATACGGAACAGTCCACAGGATCTGCGCCTCAACAGACTGTGCCTGGACTACGTGCTCCTGTACATGCCAGGGGGAGTGCCCCTCTCTACCCGGCAGCGGCTCCAGGAAGAGGGCACAGCCTGGCAGGAGGTGCTGGGGCAGGACTTGTACAGATGGCTGACTGGCACCACTCCCCCTACCCTGTTAACTGTGTCTATGCAGAGTCTGCTCAGGGCCATCCCTGCTGACAGATTTCCGGAGGCCCTGGAAGAGATTTCCGTACCAAACTTCTTAAGACCCTCGGCCCTACAAAAACAAGTCCCAAAATAGAACTTCTTACATTTTTTTGGGGGTCTTGTGCCTGAGGGTCTGAACGTAGGAAAGTTTTACAAGGACGATCATCCACGGCTGCCGTACAAGACTCAGATCCAGTGTATAGTTCACATCAGGCATCGTCTATGGGGCGACATACAGAACGCAGGCACTTGGCACACCACCTGTCACTAGGTTCCCATGTTTGGGCTGTCAGTTTATAATGTATTACTAACAGATGCTGAGCGATGGTGGTTTACGATGTACACAGTGATGGGTGGTATCATATGCCAAATGGCAGAGACCCAATTCTAAAAGATTGGCATTAGAAGGTGCCCCCCCACCTTTGCTGCTATTTATTATCTTCAGCGTTGGCTCTCATGCTTTAGGGCATAGTTATGACTACTGACTCCAGATTAGCTGCATTGTCTACAGGAGTCTGCGGTAGTCTGAAATCCAATTTCTGTCCGATCAGATATTTTGTTTCTGCTGTCACCCCCATACTTTACACTGCAATTCTACTTGTTCAGAATGGCTGATGTGTATCTGGATTCCAGTTGTAGCAAGTGATGGTATAATCGCTAGTGATCCATTTCTGCTGTACGCCTTAAGGCAGATATTGCGTATGATGGACCAGTGATCAGGCGAATACAAAAAATACGGAGGCTGAACACCTCCCAACATCTGTCCATTGCTTTCAAATGGGAAAAACAGCATTTAGTTGGGGCGGTTTTTTTACACGGCCGTTTGAAGAATCGGCATGTAAAAAAACGCCCCCGTAAAAAGAAGCGCATGTCACTTCTTGGGCCGTTTTTCATTGGGTCAATAAAAAAACAGCTCCCAAAAATGCTTGAAAATCAGGGGCTGTTCTCCCTTGAAGCGCTCCGTATTTTACAGCCGTGTTTTGTTTTGCGTGTGAACATTCTTGACTGTAAAATAATCCGGACTATGATAATCCAGCACCTGTTTTATTGAATTTTATTGTATAATTCTATTTTTGGGGAAATGTTAAAGCGATACATCAGATTATTTTCTTAACGGGACTTTTAGCTTTTTGTTATTCTATGTCTTGCAGAATTTGCACTTCACTTTTATTATTATATTTGATGTTTATTTCATGTAATCGCAGCGGCTCAAGCGTCCCGCACATGACCGCCAAAAAAAGGGAGGCTACAAATGATGTCCCAACCCCTTGGAAAGGTCACCTGCTTGTTGGGTTGGTATTGAGCAGTGATCTCCAACCTGTGGCATTCCAGTGTTGCCCTGGAAATGTTGGGCGTTGTAGTTTTGCAACTGGTGGAGATCACTGATTGATTGCTGCATTTTTGGACAGGCGCAGCTCCCCCCTTACTGAAAAGCACTTTATAGAATATATACAAGTCATTGTACAGTTATGTATAGCGCTCGGAGACTCCCCTCCGGGTACCGACCTTCTGTATTTATTGGTTAGAAATAAAATTACAGAACTTGTGGCATTATTACAGGAGGTGCAACCGTTCTCTTGGGGTAACTGACGCCGTAGTTCAGCTGCTTAAATAGCAATTCCCAAATATAACAATACGATCAATTCCTTCTGTTCTAAGCAGAAAATCCATCAGGAATCCAGATTTCCCCATCGCTGCACAACCGCACCGTTACCCAGCAGCCTGTATTCTACCAGCAGATTTGATGGGCAACAACTTGCGTTTAAAGGGGTCGTTCAATCTCCTGTAAATAAGGCCTAATTCACACGAGCGTGTCCGTTTTGCGCGTGGTAAAAAAACGCAGCGTTTTTCCTGCGTTGCAGTTCCGTGTGGCATCCGTGTACGGTGCACGTCTGCGTTTTTTCCCCATCATTTCTTTAGCAACTTGTGCGTGAAAAACACGGATAATATCCGTGTGCTGTCCGATTTTTTTTTTTCATGCGCCCATTGACTACAATGGGTGCGTGAAAGACACAATGTCTGAATGGCCCCATTGAATTGCATAGGTCCGTGTGACGTCCGTTGTTTTAACACGCTCGTGTGAATAAGGCCTAAAAGGTGCAACTTGCGAATATATTTTGCCTTTTAATTCTTCACCACTTTCAGTGTTTGTTTCAATAGATCCAGTCTAGAGCCATAGCACAGACCCCTCTCCTGTCCAGGACACTAGGCTGATCGCTACAATAACCCATTGCAACAGCGGTGAATTTCAAGGGGTTAATCATTCCATAATGAGAAAATTCTAAAACTTTATGTACTTTTAGTTTTGCCATTTTTAATATCTCTGCTTGCTCTCAGTGAATGGAATTCCAGAAGACCGGAATCCTTGTTTACATCCTGATCCATTGTATCAAACCCTCTGTGGAGTGAGCAATATTAACAGCAAGCAGAGATCTGGAAAATGGTAATTGAAAAAGTATATTGGAAAGTTGCAAGTTTGCTTTTTTTTTTAATTGTAGGACAACGCTTCATTCACACAAGACTCCACGCAGCCTCTCTCAGAATAATTAAAAAAAAAAAAAGTTACAAAACTTGACTTTGCAGCGCACCAGTAAATATATCGTCCAGAACTCCCATTGGAAGACCCTTCAATCTGTACTACTGGCAATGGCCAAATGAGAGGTTGGGGAGGGAGGGGGTGTTAGAAAAAAAAAAAAAAAAATGATGCTAGAAGAGGGACAGTGACACATGTGAGGTCACAGCAATTGTGTATTGTTTCACCAGCAGAACAAAGTATTTCAGGAGAGGAGTGTGCTAAACGTATTTGGGGGAAGTTTAAATAATGAAATAATGCTAGAAGGAGAATGGAATCAAACTATTTCACAATCTTTGTGACCTTTAAACTTACCAGCAGCACAAAGTATTTCAGGACAGGGCATTGATGGAAAACGGCAAAAAGACCAAAAGCAATAGGGACATGTATGCAGCCTGTTCTAATACTGTGCACTTTTAGCCTAATTTTGTGTCGTTTTTAGCGAATATCACCCCCCCCCCCCTTCTCCGCACCATAAAATACAAACACATTTACGTGAAGGCGTTGTGTTTTGGGAAGCTGCTGTAGATAGATAAGGTTCTGGGTGGGACGGGAGGAGAGGTAAACAAGTATGTCAATGGACAATACCCATCATCAATACAACTACATCATACATGAGACCTAGCGTTCGTTTAATGGGGGAGGGGAGATAATCCGGTGTAAAGTCAATGTTCACACTTGAGCACCAGTTCGTTTATCTCCAAAATTCCTAATATCTAGATAGCGTTAGGAGCGCCACTTTCTTAAGAGGTCTACAAATTCTGCAATGCCTGCTGCCATCACCAGAGGGAGCTTACTGTTTATACATGGAACTGAATAATAAAGCTCCTCATCTCCCTCTAGTGGTGGCTGCAGGCAGACAGAATATTACCATTTAACTCTCCAAGGGATTTGGAGCTCTGTATTAGAAGAACAAAGCTCTGACCGCTATATATGTATAACGGAAAATTAATAAGCAGAAAAGTAAAAATCTTGGACATTTACTTCAAGGATATTTTCAACTAGAATATAAAATTATTCCCTTAATCCTGTTTGAGCTTCTTAGAACGTTCTAAAACTTTCCAAATGTGACGACAATAGCTGCGTTTACAGCCTGAAAAACCTCTGAAAATAAGTGTGAACATACCCTAAGGGCGTATTCAGACGAACGTATAATACGTCCGATGCATTATATGGCTGGCTAGTAGATGAGCGACCGATTTGGGACAAATCTAATTCAGGTCTAAATTTCCCAAAAGTTTGATTTGCCAGAACTTTTTGGGTTGGCGGCGGTCGTATTGGCAGAATGCCGGCCGCATTTTACAGATTACAAGAAAAAAAACCAGAAGAGGAGATTGCGAAAATATATATCATACTCACCACCTCCCCTTGTTTTCCATAGTGACGCGTCCCTGCCGGCCTCTTCAGATGATGTCATATTGTACCATGTGATGACTGCAGCCAATCACAGGAAATTTTGGCTCTTGCGATGGGAACAAATTTCGGGACATTCACTCCTCTTTTATTGGCCGCTATGTAATACATTTCCGCTGCAGTTGAACGGACTTCTATACCCCAGGCGCGTGTTACAGATACTGCAGCATATTTCACGGTTTGCTTTAAAACGAGTGTGGACTGCAAAATAAAAAATCACGCTACGGACTGCGCGATCCCCTCAAACTTGCAGCGAGTGTGAACGCGTCCTATAGAATACAATCCACTCGTCCCTCTTGAGCAGAAAAACAAAATTCAGCAGACGATACAAAATAAGTTTTATAGTTTTATTTAACCAACGATAATAAAGGACGGTTAAAGGAGGTCGTAGAAATGAGTAAAGCCGGACACGTGGTGAAGAATAAATTAGCGCGGTTTGTCTCCACTATAACCCCACATATAATATAGAACGATATACATCGCAAGAATTAAAAAAATCATTGAGGTCAATGTAACAAAATGCGCATAAAGCCGGCGAATTACGTGCAGATACATTCATTCGGGGTGATTAACCCTTCCTACACCCATGGATGTGCAATGTTTTTAGCTACAGGACTTAGAACAGCGCCAAACTCAAGAGCTTGTGACCCGTGACCGACAGTTTGGAGGAATCGAATGGGATGCAAGAAATTGTGACTGGACAGCGGTCGAGCCTGAAAGAGCAGAAATCCCCAGGGAGTAAATCTGAGCCATCCCAGTCTTTCCTAGTTCCAAACATCCCTATATTAGCTATATATCTGATCCTGGGAAAGCTGGGTGACTACTTACGACCCCCACCCTAACAGCAGCTACAGTGGTTGTCCGTTATGTAGGGATCTGGAGGCGAGAAACCACCAACGTGGCTGCGCTTACAACTCCCACAGGCGTTAATGCTCTAACTTTTCAATGTGGAGTCTTAAGCCTTGTTCACACAGAGCAGATTTTGCGTGCGTTTAAGCCAAATCCAGCATTGGATCCAGGAGAGCAGGACATTTATATCTCTTTCGATATTTCTTTTGTTTAGGATTTGCCTTAAAAAAAACAAAAAAAAAAAAACACATGCAAAGTCTGCGACAAGTCTGCACTGTGTGAACAAGTCCTTACATTGAATTGTCCTGATCAGGTTTCAGGGACTTTACTGTATATTTTTGTGGGTGTTCTTTAAGCTACGCGGAGTCAAGAGGGGGGATTTAGATTCTAGTTTAATTTTGCTAACCTGCTTTCTGTTTGTTTTTAATTCATTTAGTCAAGCAGTTAAAACTTTTGATGAAAAAAAACCCATCAACTTAAAGGGGTCTCCCCACTACGGTAAGTGATTGCCGGGACCCCCATGGATCCTTACAGCAAAGGGTTCCTTCCCAGCACCATCTCATTTGCTTTTACAGTATCATGGGGTTCCCAGGGTCAGATTCGCAGACACGTGATTACACTTTCAAACTTTTGACTTGTCATCGAGACAGATCAGAAGTTTGGATCGTGGGGGTCCGGGGACTGAGACAAAGACGTAGAAGCGCTCAGCTGAGCAATGTGCACCTTCGGCTGTGATCGGCGCTCAATGTTAGGCTGAAGACTGAAGCACCTATCACAGCCAAAGCTGCAGGTTGCTCAGCTGAGCGCTTCTACGTCTTCGTCTCAGCCCCCGGACCCCCACGATCCAAACTTCTATGTCTCGATGACAAATCAAAAGTTTGATGAAAGTGTAACTAAACTTTCAAAAAAACTTCTGCCATGTCATTGTCATTGTAGAAGTTTTGATTGGTGGGGGGGTCTGAGCATCGAGACCCCCACTGATCGCTAAAATAAAAAGAGGCAGAAGCGCTTGGGTGGGCGATGAGTCGCTTCGTCTCTGGCTTTTCTCGGAAACCCAATGTAGCGGTGTAAGGACCCATAGACTTTCTAGGAGTCAGTACCCTGATTGCTCGGCTTTCCGAGAAAAGCCAGAGCCGAAGCAGCTCAGCGGGGGGGGGTCTCAGTGGTTGGACCCCCCCCACCGATCAAAACTGAGAAGTTTTTTGAAAGTTTAGTTACCCCTTTGAACAACAGTAGGTTCATTTATGTGGGGGAGAGATGGACTTCTGAGAACCGGTCGACGGACCCAACAACCTGTCGCATTTCAAGTGCATTTTAGAATATTAAATCAGATGCGGAAACTCAAAGCAGTAGCCGGTGACAGACGTCCCATAGAAGAGAACCCATATCCGATACCGGACTCAACCCGCACAAATAGAATTCTGCTAAGGAAGTGGTTAATATCACAATTGATATGTTCAGCCCCATTCAAGCCGTTGTGTATCTAAATCTATATGACAACTTGTGATCCTGTGACGAGGGCACGGACAGAGTAATGTGGAAATGCTCCGGACCAGGCAAAGTGCTGAGTGTTAATAAGGACAGCACAGGCTTCGTATAGCAGCATCGGCACTATATATAACGGAGGTCAGCAGCCGCTTCCCGTAGCAGCGCCAGGTCAGATGACCTCCCATTCGTCTTCGAAGTCAGAGTGCGCCAGGATGTTGTCGGACTTTGGAACGTTGCGGTGATGGCTATAGGTTTTCGTGAGACGCTGGAGGAGGGACCCCGTGCTGCTCACACCCCACAGCTCGTCCTGGGGCGTCACTGAAAACACAAGTAACGGTAGGTGGATCATTTTTCCCACAAAGGTTAAGAAACATTAGACATCTTGGCTAAATATCTTCTTCCAACTTCTCTTTAGTGCTGCGACAGAGCAGGTTGCGTCACGATCGCCTGAGAAACACTAAATTCTCTGCTGTACTACAGACTGCCTCCTCGCGCTGCACAGACTTGTTTTAGGCTCCTCCCACTTGAACAGGAGGCGGAGTTATGAAGCTTCAGGATGTAAAAGACAACCAAGACAGTGCACAGATAACTCTTAACGTACCATCTTTCGTCTGTACATTCCCCTTTGAGGCAAAGGCTTGGAGGAGACAAGCTCGTGAATGTTTTCTTTCCAACACCGTGTCGTCCTGGGGTCCAAAATTCTGTGCCGATTAATTTCTTACTATATCTTTATAGCAGTCGGAGCTCCAAATCCCCTGCATAGACAGATGATAGTTCTGGTCCGTTTTAGCCACCACTAGGGGGAGCTGACTGCATACACATTAGGAGCTCCCTCTAGTGGTGGCTGCAAGCAGAACTGTATCATGTAACTGTCTATCTGATAGAGCTATAAATCCCCTGTATAGACAGTTACATTTCTGCTTGCAGCCACCACTAGAGGGAGCTCCTAATGTGTATGCAGTCAGCTCCCCCTAGTGGTGGCTAAAACGGACCAGAACCATCATCTGTCTATGCAGGGGATTTGGAGCTCCGACTGCTATAAAGATATATTAAGAAATTTAATCGGCACAGAAATTTGAACCGGTTTAGATTTAAAAGAATGTATTTTTAGGGTGACAATTCAGTGTATAGAGCAACGCCATCTAACTGTATATAAACTTCTTCCAGCCTACTACCTATATGTCCACGCCGCTACCGATCACTATATGAAGGGAACTTGCCTTTATTAACCCTTACCTGTAAACCAAGATATATTTCCCGGGATTTTTTTCCAGTAGTCCCCGGCCGCGTTCTTTTCTGTAATTCCATAGCGTCTGGCTATATCTCCATTTGGACACAGGGCCCAGACTGTTCTTACACTCACTGCCAGCTGACACGCCTGCAAACCTGAGGAGACAGACGAAAAAAGCTGAAAGGGTATGAACACCTTTGCAACCAATTTTGTATTGCTCCAATACATCTTAAATAAGGATAAAAAATTTTTTGGGGCAAATCCGAATTAAAAAAAATCTCCTACCGTTTTATGTAGCTACAATGCAGTCATTTGTTACTACACTACCGGTAGTAGAAGAGTGGGTAGAGGAAAGAGCGTACCACATGACTGCAGGATCAGACCACACAGGGTTTGTTTGTAGTCTGTAACCATGGAGACACATAGGTCTTCATAGGAGCTGTATACAGCAAACGATAGAAGATTTTTAATGAAGACTATTTGCAAACTCGCTTCATTTTTTTTTCTTGCGTGCATTGGAGCAATATTAGGTGTGTCAGTTTATGTATGAGGTTATGTAATACTAGCTGTAATAAGGTTATGGTTGTAAAGGTGGACGGACCCAGAGACCGGCCAGAATGTGGGTCTGCACTAACGGCAGACAACACGCTATTTCAGGAATACGTTCGGATAGATAAGTGACCACAGTGCATTATATAAGTCATACGTGTACGGTTCTTACCAGGTACGTGTTCCCAGTCTACTCCAACGGGCATCTCCTCGGTAATGCCAATCCTTACGTAAACATTGCATTTGTTATCCAGCGTCCACAGCATATTGTCATTCGGAGCGGAGTAAACATTTATCAGGTTGATCCCCACAGGCTGCAACAAGAAAGTCAGTTTGTCAAAAGAATGATTTACGTCTGTATATTGACCGTATTTTATCAATTTCTGCTTTCTGTCAATGAATGGAATCCTGGCTTAGTTCAAACTCACAGCAGCACAATTCGCTCTCAAGTCCTGGACTCTAGACTAAGGCACGACAGGGAAACACAGCGTCGTGATGGTCGTCCCACAGCCGATTTCAGAACTATGCATTTCTATGGCTGTATTCACGTCAGTTTTCTTTCTTTTTTTAAATGGCCTGTAATTACTGGCCTTCCAAAAAAATAGGACATCCTATTTTTGGCCGTTTTCACGGCCCCCGTAGAAGTCAATGGATCAATTTTTAACGACCGTTTTTCAGGAATCGATCCTTGTAACGGCCATTAAAAACTGATCCTGGCAAAGAGGACTCCCAGGGCACAGCGCTACTTTAAGCACGGAGCTCATGGTAGCCATTGACGTCAGGGCTTTCATCTAAAGAGTTCCCGGCCAGAGCATCACAAGTGCCCTGGATGGTGACTCCGGTCTTGGGAAAGCCCTTGACATCGGGGGCCGGAGACCCCGGCCAGAGCGTCTGCAATGCTCTGGCTGGGGATTCCACGCCTAGAGGGAGCATCAATGGCACTACCTACAGGGGAGGGGGTTTGGACAAAAAAAAAAAACCCTGACAAATTAAATCTTTATTTTTTAACGGCCATTAGAAACGGACAGACAACTGGAAAAAGATAAAAATTTGGAGACACTGCTGCAAAACGGCCATGAAAAACTGATCAGCTGTCAATGGCCATTTTTTTCCACTGTCGTGTGAATGTAGACGAAGGGCGCCCATACACAGATAAAAGTCGGCAGAACGCAGGACCGGACGACTGTAATGGGTATGGGGGTGCCCTGACCCTCCTCCGATGGCAGATAGAGGTAAATAAAGATTGGGCATGTTAAACATCTTGCCCTGTAAGAAAGATTCGGGTAGGTTGAGAAGTCACTACTAGACACCTTTCCTAATTGGATAACGTTGCTCAGCTGACAGCTATCTAAAGCGTATGTGCACCTAACAGTTCTTGTCTACACGGATACATTGTTCTAAACACTCAGCTGTGTAAGTACAACCAAGTCAAGAGGGATTTTGAGCCCGTGGATATGTTTTAAAATGTTCCCATTCAATGACAGCAAGCAGAGATCTTGAAAACGATTAGAAGTCATATTTTTCATTAATTTTGGTGCCTGCTTTCCTTTAACAGCTCAGAGGGACAGTAAGCGGAGAGGATAGCTCGCAGGCCGCTCTGGTCTTTCCTACCATTTGAGGTTAGGGTTATATTTAGCAGCCGCGGCTGGATGGAGCGTTGTTTATCCGCAGTTCTGTCTATACTCCAGGAGATCTCGGCATTACATCAGGTATGATGCTAGAGGTCATGTGGAAAGTATGCGGCAGCCGTGTGCGGATTCCCTGAATATTTCAGTGGACTCACGAACGCCGCAGCGGCTCATTGTTCCAACTTCCGAAATGCAAAGAAAATTCCTTCTGCATCCGTCCATTATCTACACAACCAATTTCCTTTTCAGAGTCAAAGGGGCGAGAAATATTTTAGAGAGTCTAAATCACTTTCCTGCAACTTTGTTATATACCGTGTTTCAATTTCTCTCCATTTTTTTTTATTTATTTCTGCTTGCTGTCAGTGAATGGTAACATTTGTTTGCATGCAGTTGCTGAAACCAGTACAGATTTAATATTTATCACAGCTGAGGGGTTGTTACACTTGTATCCAGTGAAGGAAAACCTCTGAAGAAAAAAAGCCAGTATGTCAACTTTTTCCATCAAGATGATAGTCAGGACCTTGAGCTGCTATCAAAGTGGCCTTTGGAGATGCAGCGCTTACGTGTTAGACATCTGCTGGCAGATCCCTCCATTTACGAGGGGACAGCCCACCATCATTCATCATGGAAAACAAATACTTGCCAATAATTAGCCTATGAGATAAGCGGCGCCTGGTCAGCCGCTGATCTCAACCCACATTAAAATAACATGCACGTCCGATTGATCCGAACATGGATGTTAATAGCGAAGTTGGGGTAAGCTATTTTGTGTATCAATAACCACTGATTGTATTACTACCTGTATCGGGGGCTCGATCATGATCCACGCAGGCAGCATCATACTTGGGTTGAGTGGCTGTGTCCCCACTCGGAAGTAAATGACTCCGCTGGTGTCACAGGCCCAGATGTGCTGGTCGCCGCAGGACAGACTACACAGCCTGATCGGACCTGGTGGAACAGGACAGAGCGCAGAATGACAACATTTACACATCGGAAATACATACGTCGTGGTGTCCGCCATTTTACCGGGTAAAAAAAACTAATTGTTATTTTGTGGTGACTAAGATAATGTTTAATTAAAACCTGACGAGTATCCAAAGTATTTGCTGTAATTGTCTGTGTAAATAGATCGAAGGCGGCGCCAGGAATTTCCACAACAGAGAGACAGCGTTTTTAAAATAACCCGTCCTACCGCAAACGCAACTATTATTATGGTCTCCAAGCAACGCAAACACTTAACAGAAGAACACAATACGCAAATCTCAATAGAAATACATCAAAACCTTCCGGCTTCATTCACACTGACTGGTTACCTACAGAGACCGCACCCCAAACAAGCGTCCCGCACAACAGCGAGATCACGCGCCAATCACACGTCACAGGGATCGGCCCTACACAACGGAACGAGAAGTGCTAGAGGCAAAAGTGAAAACGGTCGGATGACAAGTACAGGTCAATCTGTGGCCGCACTGCCCCTCCCCCGGCTACCGGGGTTCAGTAAGGCCCTGTTCACACGGCGTGTATTTGTCGTATTATTCGGTGCGTTTTCCTTCACTGAAAAACTCATCAAAAACGCTTGGTTCACGCGTCCCACTGACATCATTGGGAGAGCGCGCAATTAGAAAATACGACGCTTTTTTTTTTTTTCCGAGAGTTTAAAAATCACGTGGTTTTTTTGAGCGCCGTGTGAACAAAGGCCTTACGAGGATGGACTGGCTGCGGACGGGAATGTCTACCCTGCGGACACCGCGAGATCCTGTTTCCCGGGACCAGACCCATCAGATCTGCTGTCGAGCAACAGGAACTTGTCCTGCCCGCAAAACGTCCTACCGAGGAGCGACCCTGATCTACGGCCAAATCTGAAAGCCGAGCGGAAGATCAGAGGCGTCTCGCAGAGGATAAACGGCGGCTTTTTTTTTTTTTTTTATAAACATGAACTTGCAAAAATGGAGATCTAATATCACGTGCAATTATTTATTCATTCACTCATTGCAACAGGCGCAATTTTGGGAGTGATTAATAGAATTCCGTATTGCCTGGGAGAAAAGAAAAAATCATGATTTGTATTCGGTTTGGATTTTCTGAGGTTGCAGGCGGAACTGTGGTGAATAGATAGAAGATCTTTTGCAAAAACTCAGTTGAAAGCAAGCAGAGGTTTGGCTTAGTTCACATCGGCGTTGTGGCCTCCGTTCTAGCGGATCCGTTGAAATTTAAAAATCAAAAACGGACTGACTGACGCAACGGAAAGTAAAAATGTGTTTGTTTTTGACGAATCAGTTTACCGGATCCATCAAAAAAAAAACCTTTCCGTTTGGGGCCTGTTCAGCGTTGGCTTTCCGTTGACTGTTTCCGTCAGGTTAACCCTTCAACGGAAAGGCAAATTGAAACCTTAGCTTCCGTTTGCATCACCATTGATATACAAGTCTCATCCACACGCTGCGTAAAATTTCAGACACTAAATTGACCTGCGATGCGTATTTTTCGGACCGCGGCACGTCAATTCCAGAAATTTTCTGCAGCAATTCCGTTTTCCTGAACTGTTTACTTCAAGTTAGTTTAAAAAAAAACAAAGCAAAACAAAAACACGGCGACCGCTTTCTCGGACACGAATCATTTTGCCCATTCCGACGTTTGACATGAAGCTGTAAAGCCGTCCGGCGTACGGGGCCTCGGAGATCTGCGTGACTGGTCTAAGATATCGCTGTCACATGAGTCTCCAGCTGCTGAAACATATCAGACGGACGTCACTGCCCGACCGGGCGGCATCGAATATCACTTATAAAGCCGTGTGGCTGTCCTGTGCCCCACCGGCGGGTACATTCTGTGACACGCATCCAGAATCTCTTCTGTCGGAGACTCCTATGTACGACTATCCGGACTGACAACAACATTGACACCTGCCGTCACTCTGGTGTGAAAACGGAGCAGGCGCTCTAAGTATAGACGTCCCCACACAGATACTGTAACCCAATGTCAGCCCGATATAGAGACGCGTGAAGGCGATGGGCAAATATTGTGTTTACAGAGAATGAAAAACATCTAAAGTCAGATCTGTACGTTATATTATCAGCCCAAATATAGGACAATTTGCCCGCAATCCGATATATTCCACTACAGGACCGGAGCGCCGGCGTCCTCCAAGCAAATGACTAACAACCTCTTCACTAGACAGGGATCAGCTGTGACCCCTGCAGGAGAAGGATGGTATTACATGGCACCCAACTTTTTTTTATTTTAGGGCCTTGTTTTTTTGTAGAGTTGTCGATTTTGTAAAAATTGGTTTCACGTACATATAAGTTAATGTTTGGTTTTTTTAAATAAAAAACGCAATACTGGCAGTTTTGTGTATTTTTTCACGCTATTTGTCATAATGGACTATAAAACTTTAATTGAATTTTTTTTTATTACTGTTACATTTTCATTAAAAAAAAAAAAAAAAAAATAGTGTTTAATGTATTGATTTCTTTTGCGGTGTAATTTTATTAAATCTTTAAAGTGTAACGAAACTTTCATAAAACTTTCTGACTTGTCATAGTGTCACGTCGGATGTTTTGATCATTGGGGGTCTGCCGCTAATATGAAGCGCACTTCCCGAGCACTGTGCCGCTTTGTTTTCTGCGGAAAGCCGAGCGAGTGAGACTTTCTATTGAGCCCCTTCACCACTCGCTCAGCTTTCCGCGGAGAGCAGAGCACAGCCGATCAGAAATGAAGCAGCACAGCGATCACTTGAGCGCTTCGGTCACTTTTTTTTAGCGATCGGTGGGGGTCTCAGGGCTCAGACCACCACCATGTAAAACTTCAGTTTACACTTTTTTTTTTTTAATTAATGAAAGTTAAAGTCCCATTAGTGGACTTAATAAAAAATTAAACTACAATGTAATGTCCCGTCTATAGGACATTACAGTCTGTGCATATAAAAAGTACAGGTATCTGTTAGGGGAACAACAAGAACTTCTATTGGACGGTCCCGGGGACACTTTTTAGGGCACAAGCTGATAGTATAAAACTATCCGCTCCAGCAATCGCAATGCCGGGGCTGGTGAGGAGCGGACAAAGAAAGCCCCCTTCCTATGTCAGCACCGCAATCAGTATTGATAAATGCAGAAGGGGTTAAATGGCCAGGATAGTTCCCTCAATCACCGCCGTGGTCACCATCACGTACGTGAGGATGCAGGAAGAGGTTAACATGTAATTAGACGGACACAGACTTTCTTCGTAGACTTACCCAGCTGGGATAGATCCAGCTTTGTCCAATGCATTCCAGTTGGGCAATTCTTGGAGAGCGTGCGGATAAGCACCCCACCCTGATTATCCAGCGCCCATACGGCATCCGCACAGGCCGACACATGGATCATCTCAGTGTCTGGTGGGAGCTGGACTGTGGACGGTCTATATGGAGCCGTCAGGTCACTCAAGCAAAACAGGTCTTTCCTGCTCTGGGACATCCATAGGACATTCCCTACAAATGTACAAGTACCAAAATTGAAAGAGAACATTATATACGGGTGCAGAGCAAGTCAAGGGCCCTCGTTCACCAGCAGACATGAGCCGGCACACCAGCAGACATGAGCCGGCACACCAGCAGACATGAGCCGGCACACCAGCAGACATGAGCCGGCACACCAGCAGACATGAGCCGGCACACCAGCAGACATGAGCCGGCACACCAGCAGACATGAGCCGGCACACCAGCAGACATGAGCCGGCACACCAGCAGACATGAGCCGGCACACCAGCAGACATGAGCCGGCACACCAGCAGACATGAGCCGGCACACCAGCAGACATGAGCCGGCACACCAGCAGACATGAGCCGGCACACCAGCAGACATGAGCCGGCACACCAGCAGACATGAGCCGGCACACCAGCAGACATGAGCCGGCACACCAGCAGACATGAGCCGGTACACCAGCGCCGATCGGTGCTTGTTTAGCTCCGCTTACATGGAGCAATGCTTGTACTGTCTTGTCCCTATACAGTTTCCATCAGCGTCGGCAGCGCATCCCCGGTTTACATGGGGAGATGTGCCGCCATGTTCGCTCGTTTGTCGGCTGATCGCTAGGCCCTCGTATGTGGGCCGATGCTCGGGAATGAGAGTTTTGTTCCCCCGATCATCGGCCCGTGTAAAAGGGCCCTAACCCTGAATCAATTATCAGTTTCTCCATTCGCCCAGCCTTATGCAAATTCAACAAACGTCCCTAAAATTTGGCATAAATGCAGAAACATAGCTGCCAGATATCACATTTTATGTCACATATCCCCACTAATTAAAGCCTTGGTAACTGAATAATGTAATGGAAATCTCGACATCTTTCGAATACACGGTGTTTCAATTCCTCACCATATTTCAATATCACGGCTTGCTTTCAATGAATGGAAACATTCTGGCTTCCATTCAGAGACTGTGGACCTGTCCTGGTAATGTCTAACTGGCTCTGATACAATGTGCCGAGTCCTGCAGCTGTACCAGTTAGAGCTCAAAATTGTGACTACGTACCTTCTCCAGCAGGGGAAGCAGAAGAGAAAACATTGATCCATTTGGTGGTGGATGCCGTACCTCGTGGTACTATCTGATGCCAGTAAGTGCCTGCAAAACAGATCAACAAAAATATTTTAATTAGGGGATACATGTCTGACCACTGGGACCGCCAGCTCTGAGAATGGGAATCGAAAGTCTCCCAAAGTGCTACACGAGAATGGAGCGGTCCCGGAAGTCCCATAGAAATGAATGCAACGCTGGCCGAGCAAGCGCACCAGCGCTCCATCTCATGCAAAGTCCCCCATTCTCATCGCTGGGGGTCCCTAACCTGTGAATAGGGGATACATTTGTCTTGTGTGAAAACCCCTTTTCCTATCGAAGACATTTATGACATATCCTATAGACGTCCGATAGATGTGGGTCTCAGCTCCGGGACCCGCACCTATTACCAGAACGAGATCGCCCGGATCCAGGTGCAGAACCAATGAATAGGTGGCCGCGTGTGCACCTCCCTCGTCACTGATTCCTATGGAAGGTACGGAAAATATAATACTCCGATCATGAAAAATGTCTATGTAAATTCTATCCACGATAAGCTCTGATCAAATCATGTTTCAGTCTTACGTTTGGCGTATGCGATGGGAAAACTCCTGACGTATGCGCCAAATGTATCCTCATTCACACAGTCCTTTTGGTATCTGCAGGGCCGGTGTTGTTATATCTGTGTGTATATATACTTTTTTTATACCACTAGGTGGCTATACAATGGCGTGCACTGCAGCCTTCCGAGAGAAATGTACGTGGGAAGCGCCTCCTGATGTATACCTCCAGTGTAGGGCTGCAATAGAAGGTGAACAGAGCCCGAGTTGCAATCTCAGATTTGTCACCGAAATCAAATTTGCGATGGCCAAGTAGCCTATTCTTAATAGAACAAAAGAACTTTATGTGCAGGGTCCAGAGGAGATTGTCGGAGTGCGATAGTGGTCACAATGCTTCAATAACCCCCTCCATACATTGAACACTCACCGATAAGGTTCCCCTTTGCCACGTGAAACTCATTTTTGCCCGAGGTGATCCACACGCCGCTGCCGTTAACCCCCAGTAGACTGGGCTGGCACTGGGACTGCTGTGACCAGAATGTCATCCGAAGCTTGTCAGCCACTTTTTCCACAGGTGCCTGGGCTACGGTGGCCACGGTCTGTGTGGCCTGGATGAGGGTCTGAAACAAGGTGTAATGATCGAAGACGACGTAGTCTGTGATACTGACCTGTCAAATACAAGGAGGGGGGGGGGGGGGGTTACAAAATCAGAAAACAAAATAAAAAAAAATTAAAAAAACCGGAGACACTGTTTGTTTTGCGGCTGCTGAATCCTATAAATCAGATTTATCCTGTTATGGAGCTTTGTCTTATTAGTTTCAGGAATCCTTGACTGCCGCCTCCAGCAATCTAACGTCTATGGGATCAGCTGGATTAGATTTTTACTGGTCTGATCCATCTCCCCAGAACATGGATGGTAATGGGGGAGCGAGGTCCATCATCTGAACCAGTCTATAAGGCCCCATGCACACGTCCGTAGTGTTCATCCTTAAAATACTGACACTCATTTCTATCGGCCACGGAGACCTTTCCTTATATTTCCGGGTGTGTCTGGGCCATAGAAATGAGCCGCAAAGAATAGGACATTTCCTATTTTTCGCATTTACGGACCGCGCTCCTATACTTATTACTGTGAGCACTTCCCGCAAATGCGGATGACACTCCGCGGCCCGTACGTGCAGTATTTACCGACCATAAATAGAGACTGTACAGAACATTAGAGGGTTCCTGGGTGATAATCACTTTAAAACATTTTCATAAAGAAAAAAAAGTGTCTCTGTAATGCAAGTAAGTGACGATACTGAGAAGAGAAGGAAAAATTTGTAACAAATTCTCAGTAATACCTGTTGATTAGGAAGTCTAAACTTTTCCCCTACACTTTCTCCCAAATACCCCATAAACATGAGCGCTCGGCTGAACATACGTGTGAATCTTCTAGCAGTGGTTTATCTCTCGCTGGAACAAAAGGATTGGCATGCTGAAATAGAACGTGGCCGATCCTTCTATCCCCCCCCCCCAACATCTGCCATCAGTGGAGAGTCAGGAGACCCCCATACATATTAGATGGTGGGCCGGTACCACTGAAACCATCGGGTTCGCCCGCCTGTCATCTAAGGTGTAGGGGCTTTAGTATGTAGAGCTGGGCTAACAATGGAAACGGTTGTACCCAGAATACATTGAATGTTACTAAACAATACTCAGAAATAAGAAAATACAAAGTGCCTACTTGCCACCAATGGTCATCGTCTCCTTGAGGCTTTTTAGAGGTGACTCCAGTCCTGAACCACAAGTTGCCGTTGGCGTCCAAACTCCAGACCGTCTCGTGATCCCCCAGCGTCACGCAGACCGGTGCTAGCGCTTGTCTCTCACTGCAATAGTAAAATGAGAGTTCTCATTACATATAGGCCGTAAATACTAAGGAAATCTGAATTGTGAATGGAGGCGGCCACCTTTGTCTCGTCCGCAGAAGAAATACTAAAATATTTAAGAACAAGTTATGACCGATGTAATTCAATTGGTGACCTGTAGAGGTCAGAACGGCCCTTAGAGCAATTACCTGATGAGGTCGCACTCCCAGACTTCACCCTCCGGAGAGAAGCTGCTAACTCCTTCCCTGTACAAGAGGCCCCGCTGTTCGGTGAGGGCCCAGACCACGTTATTCCTGGTTGTGATCTGGGATAATGGGCACGGGCAGTCAACTTTAATGGCTCTGGCACATGGGCGATCCACACTGAGACCTAGCATAAAAATACATAAAGCAATTATTGGGGTGTTGGTTTGGAGATCCAGCTCGGTCATTACAGGTAATACTGCAGGAGGTGCCTCTGTACCCGTCTGCAAGTATAAATCTCCATTGGTTCTGATAATCCAGGCGGTGTCGTCACTCAGGGCTACGAACGAGGCCTGAGGAAGAGCTTCGTACCAATGTCTCTTCCCTTTAATCGTGACTTTCCCACAAGCAAAGGCCTTGTCAGTCTTCTGCTCGATCTTCCACAGCAGGTTTCCTGAAGACGGAAACAATTGCACAATTTTATTATTGGTTATTAAAACAGTCCACGTCTGCGGACATAGTAAAGCCGTACACCTTAGATACGCGCGTTCTGCCGACCGCTTTTCCTGTTGACCCCCCCCCCCATACACATGCACGCTCGGGCAAGAGCGTGCACGTCAACATGTACATTCGGCCGAGCGTACATTTGCTCTCAATGAGGAGAGGGGAGTAATCTGCTGGCCAGGCACCTCTGGCGGCAGCTTATCCTCCATAGAAACGGTTCAGGCATCTTGAAACCCAACATGGCCGAAAGTCGTCCCCCCCCCCCCCGACACTTGTCATCGAGGGATAGCCAGGACACCCCCATAAACATTAGATTGTCTACGGGTCTTGCCAAAATCGGCAGATGTTCATCTAATGTGTATGGCTACTTTAAAGTGTAGCTAAACGTTGGACAAACTTCTGACATGTCATAGTGACGTGTCAGAAGTTTGGATTGGTGGGGGTCCGAGCGCTGAGACCCCCACCAATCACTAGAACGCAGCAGCTAAAGGTCTCGTGTGAGCGCTCAGCCGCTTCGTGTCTGTTCGGCTTTTTCCGGAAAGCCGATGTATCGGAGTACGGGCTCATAGACTTTCTATTGAGTCCGTACACCGATACATTTATTTCCGGAAAAAGCCGAACAGACACGAAGCGGCTGAGCGCTCACACGAGACCTTCAGCTGCTTCGTTCTAGAGATTGGTGGGGGTCACTGTGCTCGGACCCCCACCAATCCAAACTTCTGATATGTCAGAAGTTTGTCAAATGTTTAGCTACACTTTAAGAAATCCAATCCCCCACAGCGGAGAATGGAATGGATTCCTATAATATCTGGTATAGATTGGTGAATTCTTATTTATGTAGATGGAGTGAAAACTGAACTTGGATTAGATCGGTTTTAATTATCATAGATATAAATGTAATACATTGTCCAGTGCCTGCGCTTCAATGACATGAGATACGCCGGGTGTTGACAAACCTGAAGGAGATACTGCCACCTGCTGGACGGCATCTTCAAACCTCTGCCATCGCAGGCCGGCGCCGGGCAGAGGACTGCAGTACAGGGACCCCTTGTAGTCCAAGCACCAGACATACTTCTCAGACACGACCAGGCTTAGAATACCATTGGCAGGTCCTGAGTAAACCATCCAACTCTCTGCCAGCTGAAGGGACCGCAGAAAGAAGCGCAAGGTTATTAAAAGAGAGACCGAGGACAGAAAGTGATATAACACTTAGTGAGGCAATGACAAAGAATAAAATCACTATATTTTATCTGGTCCAAGACTCTACATCCAGGTGCAATGACTGGGTGATCATGCCAGAAAACAGAAAGAAGAATCTTAGAAGTAGGCTGAAGGATCGGCAGGAAGAAGTTCTGTCTCTATATGGAATCAGAGGAATGTGGAGGGGTCGGAATGTGGAAGCTTCGGAGGTCGTATGAAGCCGTAATACGGCCATGTGCACGAGAACTTAAAAGTGTAACTAAACTCTTAAAAAAACTTTTTGTTGGTCAGTGACAGGTCAGAAGTTTTTAATCGGTGGGGGTCCGAGCATTGCGACTCCCACTGATCGCTGAAAGAAGCGGCAGACGTGCTCAGGTGAGCGCTGTGCTGCTTAGTTTCTGATCGGTTTTCCTCGGGGCATTGTACGAGCTCAATAGAAAGTCTATGAGTCTGTACACCACTCGCTCGACTTTCTGAGGAAAGCCAATCAGAAGCCAAGTGGCACGGCGCTGATCCGAACACTTTTGCTGCATTGTTTTATTGATCGTGGGGGTCTCAGTGCTCGGACCCCACAGATCAAAACTTCCGACATGTCAAAGGTTTTTTAAAAATGGAGTTACCCTTTAAAAGGGGTATTCCCATCCTAAACAATTATGGCATATGGAGAGGCATTCACACGTGTGCAGTCCGGTCTATTGAGGTCTAGGAAAGGTATTTATGGCACATCCTATGGATATGCCATAAAGGTTTAAGATGGGCGTGGCCATGTGTCGTTCAGATTCATCCCAAAATAAAGGGGTATTCCCGTCATAAACATTTAAGGCATAGGTGCAACGCCCATAATGAATGGAGTGGGCCGCATATGAACGTGTCCACCTCTCCATTGATGCGATGTATCGCGGTGGTATAAACGTTTAAGATGGGACTACCCTTCTTATCTTGGGATAAACCTGAAGTCTAACCTTGGTCTAGACATATCCGAAAAAATTGCGATTGCCTAAACCCCCGTTCTAAGCTGCCCATCAATGACCAACCCAGTAATACCTGTTCGGCTTTCAGTAAGGAGCTTTCTTCTTGCACGGAATGAGCCCGTTCTTGGGATACAGCCATTTCTGCCACACTGGCATCGGAGGAAGAGTGCGGTATCCTATGGCCATAGATATCCTCATCATCGCTGGACGCCAACGAACGGTCGTGCTCACTGCGTTCAGGTCTATAATTTTTAACGGGGTCTACAGAGTCTTTAAGTAAAGTGTATGCATTTAGACAGACGTTACCCCCAATAGAACTTGAGGGCACCCGGCGCTGGACATTTGGCACGTCTTGCAGTTCCTCATATATTTCATCCGTGCGGCTGTCCCAGGATTTGGTCTGTATGGAGTGTGAACCCTCCTCCAACGCCACATTATGTTGTCCAGAGTTATTCACATCCGGCTTTTCCTCTACGGGACGCTGCCGGGCGGAGTCGCTATGTTCCGCCGGCTCAGCGCAGCGATTTATAATCCGCGTTACGCTTTCTAGAACGGTCTGAGTGTCGGATGAAGAGACTGAGGCGGCGCCATCGATATTCCTGCTGCTACCCTCCGAGTCTTTGTCTTCTTCACCGGGGTATGAATTGCTCTCACTGTCCACATCAGGAGCCGGAGACTCGGACGTGTGGATGGTACTGGAGACGCCGGATGCGTTATCGTCGCCGTGATACTTCCCGCTGACCAGGCTCTCCTGGGAGCTTAAGTGGTCTGCACTGCAGCTGGTTAATACCGTGGTGGAAAAGTAAGAGGTTAATGAGATAGGACTGTCCACGCTGGGAGTGCTCTCAAGGGATCCGATGCGACTCCTGGAACCGTTTTCTGACGTCCGAGAACAAAATAAAAGAAAAAAATGGTAAATGTAAAAAAATAAAAATAAAATAAAAAAAAAACAAAAAAACATGAAAAACTGTATACAAGCCACTACTTTCTTCCTTTAGATTTTTCTTCTTTTTAGGGTCAACTCCAATGCACCGGCCCAATGAGTAATTACTTGACCTTGCCATTTGCTAAGCAGCGGTTCAGGGCGACTCCAGCCGCCGTCTACGGGTGATATGTGCAGATCTGATCCAGCGCAGGAGAGCGCGTGATCTGCTGCTCCGCAGTGCTGGTGTCAGGATAATCAAGTAAATATTAACCCCTTCCCTCCGCAGCCATTTTTCATTTTTTCTCCCCACTTTCCAAAAGCCATAACTTTATTTTTCCGTCGGTATGGGGCTTGATTTTTGCCGGGCAAGTTGTCGTTTTTTTATGGCATTATTTATTGTACCATATAATGTACTGGGAAACTGGAAGAAAAAGTTATTTATGGGGTGGAATGGCGAAAATAAAAAAAAAAAGTGATTCCTCCATTGTATTTTAGGTTTCGTGATTATGGCTTTCACCGTGCGGTAAAAAACGTGTAAACTTTATTCTGCGGGTCAATAAGATTATAGCGATATCAACTTTATATTGTTTTTTTTTTTATGTTTTACAAGGAAAAAAATCGAATTATTAAAAATAAAACGTATGTGCCGCCATATTCTTTTTAACTCCTTTAATTTGTCGTCGATTGAGCGATGCGAGGGATTGTTTTTATTTCTTTGCAGTGTTTACCGTGCGGGTAAAATAATGTTAGATTGTGATAGTTTGGACTTTTGCGAATACGATGATACCAGTTATGTAAAATTATTTTTTTTACATTGTTTTAGGGGAAAATGGTAGGTTTTTGGAACTTTTATTTTTTTTTTATATTAAAAAAAGAAAAAATTAATTTACTTTTTTTATTAGTACTCTAGGAGAGCTTAATAGGGGCACAAAGATGGCAGACCTGGGGGCCTTTATTAGGGGCAATGAAGCATTGTAGGAGGATAGTTGTACACTAACCCGTTCAATTCTGTGTTTGAGAGAGATAAGCGGTGCCAGAAGTGGCGGCAAACGCTTATCCCAGCAGAGCTAACCAGGCACATATGTGGGGGAGTCAGTCATCATATGACAGATACCGTATTCAGATATGCGATTACCTTGACGCTTCTTTTTCTTCTTCACCTTTATGGACTTCACCACCAGTTCCTGATCAAAGTCCTCATTACTGATGAGGCTAAATCTCTGCGAGGACGACCGCTGCTCCCGCACCGCGTGATCAGACGATTCCGGATCAGCGTCTTTCAGGCTATAACCGTTGTCTGTAGAGATGGGGCCTCGGTCTGTGAACTCCATAGAGAGAGAATTACTTCGGACCCTCGGCTCAAGTCCTTGCTCTTGATCCCCTTCTTCCAGCTCCAGTGGACATAGCTGGATCCTCTCCGTTTTCAGGGACTGGACAGACGGGACCTGGTTTTCTTGAACATCGGATGCCGAGTCGTTCTGCGGTTGGTTTTCCAGCGAGGCGTGTTTTGCTGGAACCCGGAAAGGGCTACGCAGTACGGCTGTTATAGAGAAACGCAGATTCAGCAAGTAATAGAAGGCAAAAAACCACGGAACATTATTCCTCCTCACAAGACAGAGCACTCTGGAGCCTCCGAGACGCCCCCCTAGGATAGACCCCATTCACAACGCGTTTTGCAGCGCCGGTCAGAGATATACATGGGGATTCCTCAACGTATACCCATGACACAAGCCACTGTATAGGCATAAAATAGCGTCAGTCACCCATAGGCTCTCCGTTTAAAAAGAAAAAAGTTTCCTGGCGAATATAGAAATGTACATTCCAAACGAAAGAGAAAAAGGCCAAAATCTAATCTGCGAGTGTCAGATCACCGGCGCTGAATGCAAATGATCACTTTGAGTCCTATCGGCCAATCAGCTAAGACTAGAAGGCTCGCGCGGTGGTAACTTTCACCTGCATAGCATACGTTTTCAGCCTCTGAAAGCAAATAATTAATGTTCCCACCCACTGACAGCAAGCAGAGATCTCGAAAATAGTGAGCCATTGAAACAGACTTATGGCCTCCGTCGCAGATTCCGCCGAAAATAACGGAAACAATAGTGCAGCAGGCAGATCTATTGTTTCTGGTAAAACCACGGGCACCCCAATGGGACCCATTAAAGTCAATGGGTTCAGTCGGCCGCCACTTCTGGTTATTCCCTTGTTCTGCCGGAGCAGATCAACGAACGCGGGTGTGAACAGGGCCGAATAGAAGTTTTCTGCATCAGATTTTAGTCCAGCTTCACGTTTGTAAACACGTAATTGCGCTGAGAATCGGAGGATATTCTGCACTCACCGGATACAGCTCCTTCTGGCATGTCCGAGACTCGAATAATTTCCCTGTCACCTTTCAGGAAAAATATTTCATTGTTGACACAGGAGACGGATACGATATCCCCAGCGCTTTCAAGACCTCCGATCACAGCCTGGAAAAAAATAATAATGAGAGAGAGATAACTGATCAGCCTTTCTAGGGACAGGAGGTGGATATATCGGGTGTCCATGCAGCGGGTCCCTGCTCCGGATATGAGAGGGGGGGGGGGGGGGGTTCTCAAGCTGGAGACAAAAGGGGTTGTATAAAACACAGAGACCCTGTAACTCATGATTTACCAGTATGGATGTGGGTGGACACGCATCTTTTTACCCCCATCGTTATAGGAACATGGATGGCGCGATGCCTGGATATGATATTCCCTTGAAACAAGTAATTTTCCCCAAAATTGCTCACATGGTGGTAAATAATTGTGTATGGCGCATTTCCAATAAGCGTTCAGATACGAATAGAATATAATAACGCTTGCTGGATCTGGGAGGTTTTTTCCCTTGTATAGCCAGCTTATGTTACTAAAAAACTTTCAGAAGTTTTGAATCGGTGGGGGTCCGAGAGCTGAGACCCGCACCGATCGCTAAATCGAAGTGGCAGAGTAAGCGGTGACCGGACTCAGACTTTGTATTGATCCCGTACACCGCTCCGAGGAAAGCTCATCAAAAACGAAGCAGCAAAGGCTCACCAGAGCAATTCTGCCACTTCGTTTTAGTGATCGGTGGGGGTCTCAGCGCTCGGACCTTCACCAACCAAAACTTCTGACATGTCCAAAAATAATAATTTAACGTTTAGTTACACTTTAAAGAGGTTTTCCCACCAACAGCATTTATCCCCTATCCCACTGGATAAGTGATAAAGGTTACTGGGACCCCACCAATAACTAGAACGAGCGCCCAAAGTCCCTTGTTCCTCCTCCCGGGACCACCGCGTTTGAATGAAGCAGTTTTTTTTATGGAGCAACAGTAGCGCATGGGTGCTGCCCGCTCCATTCAGTCTATGGCACTGAAGGAAACGGTGGTATGGAGACTCGGGACACCTGTTCTAGTGATCTTTGGGGGTCCCAGCGATTATACATTTATCGGGTAAATAGGTAATAAATGGTCTTAGTGGGAAAACCCCTTTAAGCGTCCGTTAGTCTGAGGTCACATACCTGATTGATCGTGTCTATGAGATAGATGCTGTACTCGTCCCAGCTCAGGACCCATCCTTCATGCAGAAAACAGGTCACCAGGCCCAGGTGTTTCTCACACATTGTATAATTTGCTTGGTCTGTTGTCTCCACCCGGGGATACAGCTCGAAAGAGTCCAGTCCACCGGCCAATACATCCTTTAAAATGAAAGTGGACTGAACAGACCCGTGAGCGTCGGCCTTCCAGAGGCGCAGTCCAGGCCGCGATGCCAACAACGTGAGGTCACTTTGCTTGCAGAGGCTGGGGATAAAGCAAGCTCCGTATTTGCCATTGCTGAAAGATGAAGGGGACGTTACTGTAGATGTGACAAGAGCGACGTGCGGCGGCAAAGCATCATGTCGCAATGTCAAATTTAATTTAAAATCTGAAGCGGAATACAGTAAAAGTCTGGAATGCCTGATAATCCGGAACGCCTGATAATCTGGAACGTGACTAAAATGGTTACATTCTCGAACAACAGGAATTTTCTTGGTAGTCTGGCACATCAGGTCCTTGCACGAAAACCCAGACACGACGGCGTCAATAATATCGCACCACATATTCAGGGACGGCAATGCTACAATCTGAATTCTGATAGTGTCTTCTCATGCTGCCGCTTTGCACAAGGCTGGTGAGGGTCCCAGAAGTCAAACCCCCAACGTACAGACATAAGAAAAACTATTCCTATCTTATAAAGTGATGGCAGATCGCTGGGATAGGCCATCACTTTACGATTGACGGAGATCTGACATCTACGACCTTCACCGATCCTGAGAACGAAGGGGCCGCAGCGCTGATTTAGCTCTGCAACTTCTACGTTTTTCCTTGGCCAATCACTGTGCAGGTAACAGCAGCATGGTCCCATTTACATGATCCCATGTAAATATACTATTTTAAAACTTTAGATCGGTGGGGGTCCGAGCACTGAAACCCCCACCGATCGCTAAAACGAAGCAGCAGTGAGCGAGGTGCCGCTAAAGGTCTGATCGGTTTTCCTCGGAAAGCCGAGCGAGCAGCGTACAGACTCAGACTTTCCTTTTGATCCCGTACACCGCTCCGAGGAACGCGGATTAGAAACGAAGCGGCACAGCACACACCAGAGCAATCGGTGGGGGTCTCAGTGCTCGGACACCCACAGATCAAACATGTCAGCAGTCTTTTAAACGTTTAGTTACGCTTACAATGGGGTCGTGCCGCAGCTTTGCAGGGAAGGGACGCAGCACTAAATCAGCATTGCGGCCCCTTTATGCTCCGGTTCGGCGGGGGTCCCATCAATTCATAAGATGGAAATACCGCTTTAACGATAGGTCACATGTCTGTCGTTAACGTAGGAATGACTTACGATTTCCTCGGCTGATTGCCAACTTGCTTGACAGACTTTTCTTCCGTGTAGAAGAGCAGACATCTCTGCGTGGTGGATATAAGCAGGACTTTATGGCTGTAATCCAGCTGGACTATAGGGGACAATTCCTCCAGTATAAGGCCGGAGTTACACGAACCCTTAAAAGACAAAACGCACGGGAAGAGTCAGCGGTAGAAACAACACCAACGTGTACGGAATAAGGAGGGGGGGGGGTCAGCCTTCACCTGATCAAAATCCAAATCAGACTGAATAATCTTTCCTCTCTCGTCACCAGAAAATAACTTCATCCCGTTGGGGCTCCAGGCCAGCGCCGTGATGCTGCTCTTGTGACTGCCGAGCACATCAAACCTCCGTAACTGCAGCAAGAAGACGAGATTGTTATACGCTGCGCCCACATCCGGCGGTTTTATACTCAATCATTCCTGACAGACGTCTGTAGCTCTTCTATTGTCCAGGTGAACCCAATATCACTACGGCCGGATCTACAGGGGCCCGATGATTCATTTCCGAGCCGGAGCATGTAACGTTATCCTGCTGGGATGGAAATAGCTTAATAAAGTCCTGCTATATACCCATAATGGGGCGCTCCTTCCCTTCACCAGCTACTGCTGTAGTCATCATGGTGATCTGATGGGGGAGATGGTTATGTGGGTCAGATAATGATCGGACCGGATGCGTCTGATCATTACTACCCCATTTATAATTCCGCCTCGGTTGTACATACAGACCTGTTTGTTTCGTCCGGGAAGAGGCGACACAAGTTGAAAAACGACGACCCTGCCAGAAACCGTGCCCACCGCTACCAGGTCATCGAAGCAGCTCAGCAACTTAATGACAGATATAGACTCCGTCTTCCCCTGGAATGAAAGAGAACAAAAAGGCATGAACCATAATCCAAAGACTTAACTACAACCAGCACAGAAAACGACTGCAGCCGCACGACAGACGAAGACCACGTTCCGGATTTCATGAAGATATAGGCGCAGATTCCCCACCTAAACCCTCACGCATTCCGCATCCAATGCGAGTAAATGGCGTTTTTGTAACCACGTTGACAAGCAACAGAAAAAAAAAAAAGTCCACCGCACGTTCATTATTTGCGCGGATTCCCCACAGAGAAGCTTCGGATTAGCCCCATTGAAATACAAAGGGGCTAATCCACGAGCAGATCCACGACAGAATCCCCATTTCAGCCTCAGATTTCTGCTGTTAATTCTTTAAAAATCCACATCGGATTTATCCATGATAAATCCGACAGTGTGAACGAACCCTAAAATCAAAAATGAACGGAAACCGTAAAGGCCCTTTTTACAGGGGCCAGTGATCGGGCAAATGCTCGTTCATCGGCTGATTGTTTGCACGGGGCAATGATCGGGAAGGAGCGCTCATATGAATGTTCGTATAGCTGCTAGTTGGCCCGTGTAATAGGGCATTTAGTTCGTACTTTTTGCTTCTTCGGTGTATTTGAGTTGTCATGTGATAATTCTCATCAGAGTTACAGAACAATCCTAACAAGCAGAGGAGGAAACAGCTTTAAGTCTTTACACGCCAGTATGTACATCATGCTCAGTGACCGAGTGACCACAGACAGCTCTCCATGGCCTCCATAATGGCTGACTGTGGTTGCAACTTCCTGTCCCGTTACAGAACCGCTCTGAAGGACGGCTGTGGGCAACTACTCCACTTTTCATTTGCACCTTTGATAAATCTCCCCCATGAACTTTTATTATTTGGGAGGAAATGCTTTTTAGTGGACAGTGGAAGCTACTTAGCAAAAGTTTGTAATTAAAAGGGTTATCCCACCATGATGGAATATGTCTGTCTAGGACACTGCCTGGGTCTCCCCAATCCTTGGAATGAAGGGGCTGCAGCCCTAGCCAAGCACAGCCACGCTCACAGTCATCGGATGTGGTGACAAACCAATACGATATCGCTCGGAATATAATATCCCTTTAATTATCTGTTCTGTAACTGGGGATCCAAGATATAAATATGTCCGCATGACTATTGCAGGGCTGGGATTCATTCCCGGAGAGTTTACTGCTGTTGATGGTGGAAAATAAGTCGTTATCAGCTGCGACTGATCCATTAGTGGACGATCTTATGGTTATACTTCCTTCCAAGCTGCTCGCACACCGTACGAGAACAGAGCGCTAATAAATGCGGCTAATGGGAAGACGTAAGTGCTGGGTTTTAATAATGCAGCAAGTCGTCTGTGTCTCGAAGAGTCGAGATATCACGAGACGGTCAGGGAAATGTGAAATCATACAACACTAACCTTTTCGGCCTTCTGTGTCTATCCAGTGCTCCCTGGAGAGTCCGCAGCAAATACTAAAATGTATTATGGATGATAATCCCCACTATGCGACTTCACCTATCCCAAAACTACAACTCCCATAATCCCATATGACAAGCGTGCTCCTGAGGCCATAGACATTCACTGATTGGCTGATCATGGCACACAGAGGGCGCCGTCTACGATCGCTAAAAACATTTAATTTTTTATTTTTAGAAAACATCAAATGTAGTGCTTGACGGGTCACGGAAACCCCGTTCTCCCAGTAGATGGGACCCCCACCTACCAGTCATTTATGACGCATTGCACGGATACACCATATAGGTCCACGGTCTGAATACTTTAATAATGGAATAGAAAAGTCAATACTTTTTTCCGCAGAGTGTGGATGAAATTTATTCAAATCTCTTCCACTTTGCTGCTACTGTAACACTCTGTGGATTTTACACAATGAAATCCGTTGCAGAAAGTCCGCCCCGTGTGAACACACCCTTAATCTGACGGGATCTGCTCTCATTTAGACAATTATAAGAAGCGGACAGCGCAGTGTGAACGCTCCCTACTCCTGATCTGGCTGCGGCTCCCATCCTCTACAGACGCTGCTCGTGGTTGGAGCACTTACTTCTAAGTTATACTTCTTCATCTGATTGGTGTGCCGGCAGTACAGATACAACATCCCGATGCTGCTGCCAATAGAAACGTAATCGCCATTGACGTCAATCGCTGTGAGATAAACAATGAGGGACCGGAAACCCTTTTGGACTTTAGCCGGGATGGCGTTGAGAATGGAGTACAAGGGGCAGAACTCCTTAAAGGTTACAGTTCCCGGCAGAGCGGCCATGGCTTTCGGTCTCATGTGTGAGCGTGCGGGTAAATCAATCCATCACCGGAGGAAAGAACCTGGAAACAAAGAGGAAAAGCAGAAGAAATAAAGCTGATAAAAAGACCTACAAATTATAGTCCACTATTATAGCGAATCAACCACAGGTGACCCCCTGTAACGTTCCAACGACCACCCCCCGCGGTGAGATATGGGGTGGGTTGGTTGGCATGGCTAGGTGGAGGGCTTCATAGGAGACGGTCAGAATCACGATATCCTGCACTACATTATTGTTCAAGCGATCGCTGGTTCAAGTCCCCTAGGGTGACATTTAAAAAAAAAACAAAAAAAAAAAAAAAAAACCTGTAAAATAAAAAAAGTTTAAGAAAAAAGAACAAAATTAAAAGCTAAAAAATTAAAAAATTAACATAACTGGTATCGCTGCGTCCGTAAAAGTCTGAACTGTTACAATATATCATTTCGTCCGCACGGTGAACGGCGTAAAAAAAATGAACCGCGTGAATGGCTGCAGCAGGAAGGGGTTAAAGGAGTTTTCCCGCTGAGATAATACTCGCCACATTTGCTTCGGTTGAATGTAGGTTTTTTATTTTGCGCTTTCATATCCTGTATTTGATATTTTCGCACCTCCTATTTTGTCATGGGGTTTCAAACCCCCCAGAGTAATGGTTTTTCCTACTGGGGAGTTTTTTTGCAAACCACAAAAAAAAAAAAAGCAACAACATTTCACTAAACGCACGTCATCCTTTATCTTATATTCTCCAATATCCTACACATGTGTAAGGCCTAACGTATACGATCGTGGCGAAACAAACATCCGTGGTCTGTGGTCCATTTGTCCACAACAACAAAAAACTCCCATTGTAGTGCATCCGAGGGTCATCAGTATTCACGGATCCGCACGAGGGGTGAGTCCGTGGCGCAAATATGGACCGTAAAATGGCATGTCCTGAGATTTTGGGGCCCCCACATGGATCGTGTGCATGGAGCCATATAAATTAATAAGTCCGTGTGCTGTCCGTGAAAAACAGTCGTATGCATTAGGCCTTATATCGGCAAAATCAGAGCGCTAAAAATAAAAAAACGATCGTAGACAATAATAGAAATCGGACGCCAGATGTGAAACCTGTCGCTCATAGGACTGCAGCTATAGGCTCCATATTATATACGTAAGAAGATGGTGTCTTGATATACAGCGGCTCAATAGGGACTCCGTGTGCCACCATAAAGGGTCCGGGCACACAGCACCGTCACATACATACACCCTAAAAGTTAGAGGACAACTGGATTTCTAAAAAAAAATAAAAAAAAAAAATGAATGAAACCTATAAAAGTTGTGACTATTAGACCGGATCAATATACAGAACCCAACACAATGGACGATTGTACTAAGAAAAGAATATAAGACCAGTCATTGTATAGGAAACCATCCATTACCCCAGAAAACGGTCCTCCAATTACAGACCCCGGGACAATGGACAGAACCCCCTCCCCGTCTCCCTGTGAAGTCTCATCAGACATTGGTCCATTGTTGTAGAATACGATAAACGTCGCACAGCTGCCCGCAACAAAGCCGCTATTCTCCCACAGATCACAGAGCTGCAGCCACGACACGGCAGGAAGGGGCGGACGAAGGGCACAAAAAATAAATAAAGAAAATCTGATTGACATGGACTCAACTTTGCTCTAGAAGTACCAATAGTCATATAAACGATATATTCTGTATCAACGGGGCCACATTTTTGCTTTCTATCTTCTACGCATGTGTCGTAATATTGTGACTGCGTAGCTGCGTCACTGACCAATCTGGACAAGCAGTGCTGCAGTGTAAAGCATGGGTTAGGATAGAGAAAACAGGGAAGCAGATTTTAGACCCCGATAGACAATGCAGCTTAACTGGAGTCACGGATCATCGGCTCGATTCATACCGGTGCCGTGCCTTCCACTTATAACGGAAGTCATGACGCAGATACCAACGCCGCCGGAAGGAAGGAATCACTGACTAAGAAAGGGGTCGGTCAGAGATCGGTCATTTTGACAGATGTTCCTCCTGTCAAATCTGATTGAATTTGTGACCGCGGCTTCAGGTGGTCTCAAGATACCAATCCGATATGGAAACGCGTAGCCATTATTAATTTGTCTGTTAATAAACGTATGTCAAATCGCCCATCGTACGGTCAGCGGCGCCTCCATCCACACTTCTGGTTGAGATACACAACCAGATTATTAAGCGTTACTGACTGCGTCTTCTATAAGGGTATGTTCACACGAGGGCGTCCGTAACGGCTGAAATTACGGGGATGTTTCAGCCTGAAAACATCCCCGTAATTTCAGCCGTAACGGCATGTGCAGGCGCTTGAAAGCCGCGTCAATTACGGACGTAATTAGCGCTGCTATTCATTGGAGTCAATGAATAACGGCTCCAATTACGCCCAAAGTGACAGGTCACTTCATTGACGCGGGCGTCTATTTACGCGCCGTCATTTGACAGCGGCGCGTAACTTACGCCTCGTATGAACAGACAACGTCTGCCCATTGCTTTCAATGGGCAGGTGTTTGTCAGCGCTATTGAGGCGCTATTTTCGGACGTAATTCGGGGCAAAAACGCCCGAATTACGTCCGTAATTAGTGCGTGTGAACATACCCTAAATCTGTCACTTACCGAGAGACTCCATTACACTAATGAAAATCTCAATGGCTGCAGTAAACGCTCAACGGGCGGAGAAGACGAGAGATCACAGACTGAGCTGATACACAATGTCCAAATCCACGATGGTAACGGGTGCAGACGGGTTATCCTGATCTAAGGATTGTAGATAAATATAGAAGAAATCACGCAGCACTCCGATGTCGTTTATTCAGTCACCGCAGCCGCAACTTTTCCGTCCTACTATGGGACGTTTTCAAGCATTGTGATACTTTATATTCTGCACATGTTGTTGTGTCATTACCTGAACGAGTGGTCATTAAAAATGTGCAATCAGATCTAGTACACAAATACAAAACAAAAACCATCCAGTACAATAATATATTTACGTGCCAGTCTCTTTGGTGTTAAATCCACGTCTAACAAAATGACCTCCAGAGCAGATTTACTGGAAAGTTGTTGGTACTTTGAACGAAATTCATCACGGTGCATATACATCGCTGGTCCTGCCCGGGACCTCCTCCCACGTGGGATCGTATGATTTTTGTCATATTGGCCCAAGGTCAGAAGGTGCAATTCCACATTGAAAGGAAAACCGCGACCTACCGGCGGCTCAACATTTTCCTGATTTGGGACACACAGAGGGATCTGATTCTTGAACATCTCCCTGCACGAGAGGCGATCGGCAGAAGTTACTGCACAAGTGGGAACTTAAAGGGATTTTTTTATTGGACTCTCTAAGACGGAAGGGTCTTAATGTTGAGTTTAATGTGGCGAGACCCCTGATCTGACCGTTCTTTACCTATAGGTTCCCCTCTGTTCTTGTCCTCTTCGTTGCACTTCTATATACACATGGTTATATTTGCGTGTGTATGTGATACATGACTTACATTTGTTATCTTTCCCTCGTTGCAGAAAACTCGGACCACCCACCATGATTGGGTTTACTATATACACCGGACCTGTGGAATAAGGGCATTGAGTTGTGTCTGTTGGATTGTACTCGGTGTTTTCTATTTATACCCCACCTTTAAAGGGTTAAACTGCAAATAATACAATAATTGTTCTCTTATTCTTCTCCGTGTGCGGCGGGGGCTATACTGCCTTCAGGCTTATGTCCCGCCATTGTTTTGGTCCCATACACTATTTGAAGGTTTCTCGTGGAGCAATCCCTGTTCACGAAAGGTGTAAGAGGGGCGCACGGACCTTGACCCGAGACCCCAATGTTCACGGAAGGGCGAATCTGGGTCCTAGAGCCTGTGTGTGGAGCAATTAGAAACATTCTGCTAATATATATTGATAGTCATGTCGTAACTCTGATCTATTGCGTGTCTTCTCCCTTTTTGATACGGGGTCATATTAATATATTAGGACGATTGTCCTCCCGTATACAGCGTGTTATCAAACGGACATTACAGACACTATGAACGTGACCCCGTATAGATCTTCTCTGCGCTGTCCTCTTGGATTGGTTCACACATCGTATGGTATAATGAGGCTCTATAAAGCCTCCGGGTGCGCCAGTGATACTTTCGCTTCGCTTGGTTGCAACGGTCAACTTCCGGCTTGAGCGGGCGGTTTCACGTGGAGGACGCCGGGTTACTTGACACCACGTGGATACCGGACGTATGTTTCTAATCACAGATTTACATTCATGTCTCCGGATTGGTCGTTGCTCCCGTATTCCCGGCCCCGCACACATTGTAGCATCTTTGATTGAGTGCGAATCAAGCTTTATATACGCTGGTTATTATGTTTATTTATATGGTCGACATTGTATAATTACCACTGGCACGTAAATATATTATTACACTGGATGGTTTTTGTTATGTATTTGTGTACTAGATCTGATTGCACATTTTTAATGATCACTCGTTCTGGTAATGACACAACAACAACATGTGCAGAATAAAGTATCACAATGCTTGAAAAACGTCCCATAGCAGGACGGAAACGTTGCGGCTGCGGTGACTGAATAAACTACATCGGAGTGCTGCGGGATAGATAGATAGATATATATAGATCCTGCGCTTCTGGCTTCCTTGTTTCCTACCTGACGTTGACACGTTGTTTATAATGATGTCGCAATTACGTACAAATTACTCCCACAGAACGTCACTATGGATGAAACATTATTGCACCAGGAAGAAAACTCCAGAACTGAAGGGACTGAAGAAAAATCACTGGTAATGCGGTTATAAATATACATTTTTTAATTAAAGGGGTGCGCTCGGTTGTCTCAATCAGACCCTCAGCGATCAGTAGTGATCTGTTGGGATATCTGGCAGTAAGTGTTCAGTTTCTCTGCAGTGACACCACAGGGGAAATTAAGTATTACACAGTGTCCATTCATATCAATGTGTTGTCTGTGTAATACAGGAAGGGCAGGTCCTCCAGAGACGCTCTATGTAACCGCTCTCCATTCGAAGAGATGAGGGTCCTGAAAAGAGGACCTCCCTCTATTATCTCAGAATTTCCTAATAGAATGTATGGAAATGGGTTCTCTATACTGGACAATCCCAATGGCCACCGACGCAATGATAAGAGTGAACAACCTGACCAGCAACTCCTAACAGGAGGAAATCATCCTCATCATTGCAGATATCTCATCGTGTGGCCCTTTAACAACCAACGTCCCCATTGTGACATTTGAATACATAAAATGTGATGACCTGACGTCCAGACTGACATCACGTGACTGTGGCGGACAAATGCTGCTGTACAGATGAACGGTCACCATAGAGGGCAGCAAGCGGTCGCCACTGTGACATTGTACATTACTTCATCACTAAACAAAGAGCAAGGACTGGCCAAGATCAGCGGCGCCAGGACAGGTCAGTTAGCCAGTAGAATGCGATTCTTAAAATATGGAAAATTCCTTTAAAAAAAATTAATATATATATATATATATATATATACACACACACACACACTTAGATGGAGAGAGACCATACCATACATAGCCACTGCCTCATACTCTCTCTATAGACACATAATGGATGGGTCAGCAACCTGCGGCACTCCAGCTGTTGTAAAACTACAATTCCCAGCACGCCCCGGCAGCCCTTGGTTGGAATAATAAGGGATTTGGCTGCCAGGGCATGCTGGGAGTTGTAGTTGACTGTATACACTCACATAACAGACATACACCAGCACCATGTCTATGTGATGCCCCCTCTCACCTGCTTCAGGTGGCGGCTCTCGGTGTCTCCTCCCGGGGCTCCCCCGCCACCTGTCTCCCCCGCCACCTGTCTCCCCTCACACAGCTCCGCCGCCCCTGACGCAGCTAAAATACAGCCCCCTGCCAGACAACCAAAACACCGAATACAGCCGACCAATCACAGGCCTCTCCATCGCCGTCACGGCACTTCCGCTTCTAAACGGAAATAGGAAGTAAATGTGTCCGTGGAGGGTCACGTGTTCTGTCACGGACTACTGAAATGCCGGCAGGATGGAAAGTGAGTGATTCCAGGTCTCGAGGCATGCTGGGACTTGTAGTAGTACTTCTTTACTTGTAAATAGTTTTTTTTTTAAGACGTGCTTGTTTGTTGTTGTGGTTCTGCTCAATATCCAGTGACTGCGCGTGATCATCTGTAGTTTTTATTTATTTATTTCGATGCGGCTGGGGAGAGTGATTTAAATTGGTGCAAAGGAAAAGGGGGAGCAGTTGCCTATAGCAACCAATCAGGTTAGTGCTTTCATTTTTTCCAGTAAGAAACGAAAGCTGGAATCTGATTGGTTGCTATAGGCAAGTGCTTCATTGAACCAATTTTTAGAAACACACGATTTGTAGAGCTGGTCCCTTGTTTTCACCTATTTGTGTTACTGATGTAGTTCCAACGTATTCCGCGACCCTGTACACAAGTTGTCACTATTCACTCCTATAACGGGAAAAAAACAACGCAATATTCTGTGTGGCAGTTATGTGGAGACCCCTAAATACAGACACCCTAAACTAATAAAGACCCCAGACCAGACCCCTAAACTAATAGACTCCAGACCAGACCCTCTAAACTAATAGAGACCCCAGACCAGACCTCTAAACGAATACAGACCCGTGCTCCTAAACTAATAGACCCCAGACCAGACCCCCTAAACTAATACAGACCCCAGACCAGACCCCCTAAACTAATACTGACCCCAGACCAGTCCCCCTAACTAATACTGACCCCAGACCAGTCCCCCTAACTAATACATACCCCAGACCTGTCCCCCTAAACTAATAGACCCCAGACCTGTCCCCCTAAACTAATGCAGACCCCAGACCCGACCCCCTAAACTAATACAGACCCCAGACCAAACCCCTAAACTAATACAGACACCTGACCCCTAAACTAATACAGACCCCAGACCAGACCCCCAAACTAATATAGACCCCAGACCCAACCCCCTAAACTAATACAGACCCCAGTCCAAACCCCTAAACTAATACAGACACCAGACCCCTAAACTAATACAGACCCCAGACCAGACCCCTAAACTAATACAGACCCCAGACCAGACCCCTAAACTAATATAGACCCCAGACCAGACCCCCTAAACTAATACAGACCCCAGACCAGACACTAAACTAATAGTCACCAGACCCCTAAACTAATATAGACCCCAGACCAGACCCCCAACTAATACAGACCCCAGACCTCTAAACTAATACAGACCCCGGATCAGACCCCTAAACTAATACAAACCTCAGACCAGACCCCTAAACTAAGAGACCCCAGACCAGACACTTAAACTAATATAGACCCCAGACCAGACCCTAAACTAATAGACCCCAGACCAGACCCCTAAACTAATACAGACCCCAGACCAGACACTTAAACTAATATAGACCCCAGACTAGACCTCCTAAACTAATACAGACCCCAGACCTCTAAACTAATACAGACCCCTGACCCCTAAACTAATACAGACCCCAGACCCCCTAAACTAATACAGACCCCGGATCAGACCTCTAAACTAATACAGACCCCAGATCAGACCCCTAAACCAATGCAGACCCCAGACCAGACCCCTAAACTAATAGAGACCCCAGACCAGACACTTAAACTAATATAGACCCCAGACCAGATCCTAAACTAATAGACCCCAGACCAGACCCCTAAACTAATATAGACCCCAGACCAGACCCCCTAAACTAATATAGACCCCAGACCAGACCCTAAACTAATAGACCCCAGACCAGACCTCCTAAACTAATACAGACCCCTGACCCCTAAACTAATACAGACCCCTAAACTAATAGAAACCCCGGATCAGACCTCTAAACTAATACAGACCCCGGACCAGACCTCTAAACTAATACAGACCCCAGATCAGACCCCTAAACCAATGCAGACCCCAGACCAGACCCCTAAACTAATACAGACCCCAGACCAGACCCCTAAACTAATACAGACCCCAGACCAGACCCCTAAACTAATACAGACCCCAGACCAGACCCCTAAACTAATACAGACCCCAGACCAGACCCCTAAACTAATACAGACCCCAGACCAGACCCCTAAACTAATAGAGATCTAGAGTTGTTAGATAGAGATAATATAAAACACCAGCGTTCCTTTAGATTCCGTCACGTGAGTCGCAGTAAGATTGTGGGGTTACCTCTCTGTGACCTTGGGGTCTCCCTTATGAGCACTGCAAACAAAAATAGAGAACTCCTAGGGATGCAGCAATAACGTGACAATATGTGGAGTATTATATGTCATTATTATTATCATGCCTTTTGCTGTGCAGGTAAATCCACCGGCTCTGTTACCCCTAAAAAGTCGGGGTTGACGGGCAGTGCGAGGAAGATCAAAGACAACGCTGCGGATTGGCACAACCTGATGCTGAAGTGGGAGGGCTGCAACGACACCGCGTTCAGTGCGGCCGGCAAGATCGTCAACCTTAAAATACGTGTCCTGTAAGTGTTGTGCGCGCTGCTACAAATGTTATAATATGTGGATTGTCGTGACGGGGGTCCAGCTGATGGAGCCCCCACTTTTCCAGCGAATGGGCCGGTATTATTGACAACCTCCGGTGGAGAGCAGGACTCCCATACACGGTTCCTATATTAAATGATTGATAGTTAGAGAAGGCAGATTACCTGTCATGAGTATGTGGAAAGAAGATAAATGACAGCAGCCATTTTTAGCAGCTGTTTAGTCACAAAGTCACCCAGGCTCCATAGAAATGTGTCTGCCTGTTTACACCACTAGGGGGAAAACATATTGTTCAAGGTGCACTCAGGGTGCGTGTCATCATGAGCAACTCCTTTCAGAAAGGAGCGGATCGCCATGGGTCCGGCTCCAAGCAAATAGCTGGTTTTGCTGGGGGAAGCCACGCATTTCGCCTACAGCAGCCATTGCACGGGAAATGTTGTATCACATGGCGGCCATATCAGCTCTTCTTTCTGGATCATATGGGGGTCCTGAGGGGCGGGGGCTTATGGACAGGCATGGTCTTAATGAGACAACCCCTGTAATATCTATGATACTCGCCAATAGAACTAATGGTGGTGTTCCCCTTTAAAGTACAATTCACAACTTGGACAACTTTTTCCTTTCCCAGATCACATGAGAAGATGTTATTAGATGACGCGGCGTCCGCTCAGGAGAATACAGACGAGGATAAAGAAGAACTGGAAAGATTGTGCTCCGAGCTACTGGACCTGATGGAGAAAATGGTTGGTGACTTCTCGCAAACGCTCTTTCCCTTCGGTTTTGCCCGCTGTGATCGTGATTTGTTGTTTGCTTTTTGTCATCCCACAAAGGAACAAATCCAGCTGAAAATGGAGAAGTTGACATCGACGTTCAAAGGCGTGTGCGATCTGGAAGCTTATCAGCGCAGTGGCGAAAATTCCAGACCGATACACTTCCATACGTGGCCTACAACGCTATTCTGTGAGTCATTATTTTTATTGAGGATTCATATCATTACAGCTCAGTCCCCCTCCCCCTTTGAACACTTTTTTCCCCCCCCCCAAGGAAGCATTCAATTAAGGTTTTTTTTCCAGCCCTCTTAGGCCTCATGCACACGAGCGTGTTTTTTGCGGCCGCAATTCACGCACAAATCTGCGGGTGAATTGCGGTCCCATTCATTTCGATAGGCCCATGCACACGACCTCCACGGTTTGTGCATTGCCAGGTAGCCTGGCTCACAGAATTGAATGTAAACGGCCCGTAATTTGCGGGTGACATTCCGCAGCCATCCGAGCCGCAAATCACGGGCTGTGCACACCACTACGGTCGTGTGCATGAGCCCTTACTCATATCTCTAGGATATGCCATCACTTACAGGTCTCAGACATCCGTGACCCCCACCGATACTCACAATGGAGAAGCTGCTGCGCTGGCAAAGCGTGGTCGTGCCTTTAAAATATTACGGAGGCGCTCCCAAGTGGACGGCACTGTGTTGTAGGTCCCTGGGTGGCCGGGAGCGTTGGTGTGGAGGGAACTACAACACAGCGCTGTCCGCGTGGGTAGTGCCGCCATGCAGGGAATGAACTGAAGGGACCTTGGTGATTGGCAGGAGTGCCAGCAATCAGACCCTCACTGCTGATAATGTTATGGCATATTCCCTGCCGCCGTGTCACATACTGACACACAATATATCCAACGTCGGTCTGCTTATTCATTTCAATACATTTTCCTCATACAAATTTGCAAATCCTCTGCTTCCCTTCAGACACACCACTTTATTATTAAGGTCAATAGGAGCTGCAGTAGTCTATACGTAGTGAGCTCCCCCTAGTGGTGACTGCAGGCAAGCAGAACTTTTTTCTTTAGCTCTATGGCTGTGAGCTGCACCGCCAGCCTGCAGCCAGCTCTCGTAGGCAGTCTATGAGTTGGTCTTCAGCGTAACGAGAAGCGCCGATCACAGCCAAAGGTTTTCTGCACCTTTCAGACCGCACCGATCAATACTTCTAAAACAACTTTTACTGGCTTGTTATTTTGCAGACGAAACCTCCTTAAAGATGTCAGAAATGTATAAAAAAGAAATCTTCCTCAAAAAGACGATTGTTGGAGAAGTAGCGCACACCTCAGACCAGGACTTGTTAATGGTCTATCTGTCCTGCTGGTTATATCAGCCCTACATCGATGCCGGTATTAAAGTGTTATTGGAGAGCATGCTGCTGGAGACTGGGCACCGGACCCTTTAAGCCGCAATGGTGGTGGTGAACTTTTTGCATCACATTTTACCCCACTAAAGTCACCAGGTAAAAAACTTTAAGGGTGTGTAAACTTTTGCAACATTTTTTTTTGTTGTTGTTGTTGTCATTCATATATAAAAACGTTGCAAATAGTCTTCGTAAAACATCTACCGTTTTTTTGTGTACAGCTCCTTTGCAGACCTGTGTGTCTCCATGGTTGCAGGCTATAGACTAATTCTGTGGAGTACGATTCTAGTCTGTGGGTGATCAAGAAGAGACTACTGCAGGCTCAGGCTACAGAGGATTTGTTTTGTAGTCTGTAACCATGAAGACACATAGGTCTGCATAGGAGCTGTATACGCAAAATTGCTTCATTCTAGAAGCGTGAAAATAATGGTTGCAGAAGTATACACACCCTATAAATTCCATAAATGCCAACCTCACACCTAGCAAAATCGATTCACCTAATCTATCATAATTGCCGGCGAAGCACCAACGCCAGATCGGAAGAAAACGTCCTCACCTCAAGTCCCTACCGTATGGAGTACAGAATGCATGGTCCAGACTGCGCGGTTAACCCTTAAATGACTTGTTTGAGACCGGGATCACGTACTGTATAATAATATCACGCGGTATATAGGACACAGGCTTCATTAAGGAAAAGCTTTTATTATGCAGCAAATGGAAGTTACATTTTGTTAACCTACAAATATCACAAGCTGGCACCTTCTTCCTTACAGTGACGTGTGTAATATTTCTACAAAGGCTATAGAAGCCATTTCTTTAATAAAATGTATGTATTTTGTGATGCTAAGCAATATACATTTAAAAAAAATATTTTTGTTTCAGCACTGCAGCTTCTATGTATCCACTGTACATAGAAGCTGCAGAACGACGCCGTAAGGCTATGTTCACACGGGCTATTTTCAGCTGTAAACGTCACGAAAAAAGGCTGAAAAATCGGAAGCAGAACGCCTACAATCATCTGCTCATTGATTTCAATGGTAAATACGGCGTTTTTTTTACAACTCATTTTCAAAAACAGCACGTAAAAACACCCCGTAAAAAGAAGTGCATGTCACTTCTTGAGCCGTTTATCATTGACTCTATGGAAAAACAGCTCCAAGAACGGCCGTAAAAAACGCGAGTTGCTTAAAAAACGGCTGAAAATCAGAAGCGGTTTTCCCTTGAATACAGCTCCGTGTTTTCAGCCGTTTTTTGTTAAGCGTGTGAACAAAGCCCAATGACCGTGGCTCCTGACGCTTCAGCTAACCCGAATACCAATCAAATCTGAATTGAGCAAGAGATTTTCAGGATCAGGGTTAGATGTCAGACCAACTCACTGATGGATTCGGCCTAGTGTCGTTCTGCAGCTTCCATGTACGGTGGAAAACAGAAGCTGCGGCGCTGAAATTTAAAAATATATATACTAGAAAAGCGCTTAGTATCAGAAAATCTACAATTTACAATATTTCTGTTGAAAGCTACATAAAATGCTGATTTACTTCGCAAAAACAGGTAAATTATTGGAAGGCGGCAGCAATGGGAAGAGATAGGCGCCGGATTATCAGCCTTTCTGGATTAACCAGTTATATTATTCTTTGCTTTAATTACTCTTGTACAGATTAAAAAGTGTCCCTTTTTTTCCTACATCCCCTATTAGGGTGGATAAGTCCCCCCTCCCCGCTATTAGACAGGACAGAGATGCGCTTTAAATAATGGCTTTCACTCGGGTGGGGGCGCACTGGAGTCGTTCCCTAAAAAAATTCATCATGGAGCGGGGAGGGCCAGGATAAGGGTACATTCACATGCGGCAGATTTGTTGCAGAAGCTTCTATTCCATTTTTTTTCTGCCCATGTGCATGAATTCCTGTTCAGATGAATGAACGTCGCAGAACATTCTGCAACAAATCTGCCCTGGGGGGGGGGGGGGGGGGGGGAGGAGGAGGAGAGCCGCTCAACTACAATAACATCCAAAGCAAATATTCTTCTGATTGTTATTCGGAATTAGTCTGCAGGAAACCGGCACTCAGCAGAGAATTGTATGACCCAACAACAGCTTTAGGTGTGTAACAGTCACAATGCACTGCCCTGGAGAACAGGAGACCAGCGGAATTCAGAATGCAGCCTTAGATGTGACTAGAGTATAACATTTGTGACTCCAGATATTTCCAAAATAAAAAACCGACAATACAGAAGTCAGATTTGAACGTTCAATATTTTAAAGTGGAGTCCCCGTTTAATAAACTTATTACCCAATTTGTCAGTGAAGGAAGGAAGAAGCCAAAGAAACGCAGTGTCCTGTGCTACAAAAAGACTCCCCATCTCACTACAAAGTATCACTCCCATCATCCCGGACCTCAGGAGCTCACAATCTAGTCTCTTTATCGCACACACAATATATCACGTCACCTTTGTCCCCAGGCGCTGACAATTGCGTTTTGCTACTTTCATGCGATTCGATCTCTCACTTTGAGCTGCACCCCGATAAAAGTGAATGGGGAACATTTGCACGGCCGCCATTCACTACGGACATAAGACATGTGACAATGGATTCCTATGGAGGAGCCCAAAAGACGAAACTTGGCAACCCCATATTATCAATAGCGACACCCGTTCCCTGCCAAGGCACCCGCATGATAATCCTGCTGATTGTCTAATGCAACATAACACGTTATTTCCCGGTCCTGCTGATGGTCATTTTTTATTATATATTTTAGCAAAAACTTTTTGACCAACTATCCCTTGGTCTTAAAAGCAGCAGGAGGAGGAGGAGGAGGAGGTTACAGAAACTATAAAGTGCAGAAATCCGTCACAATTGCAGATCGCTTCTACACGTGGCACTAAATATGGAGGATTCGGCTTGTGGCCCTTATGGCAGATGCATGATGATCCTAAGCGGCCCATATACTAATAGTCCTCCCGACTTCCCCCATACCCCCCTCCTGAACTGTCACCATAGCAGCCGCAGTAACTGCCCTTTAAGATTCCCACCTGCAAATAAACGCCTATGTGCGATATTGCTCCACGGTTCAGAAGGGTTTTAATTTAGGCCTTTGCCCAAGAAGGATCCTAAAAAAAAAAAAGTATAGGAAAATAAAAAAAGATCTTATTTGGGTCGGGCACTTTTTTATTTGCCCTCGGTGCAATAGTCGGATGTGTAGGGTCAGCCGAGGTTTATCTAATGTCCGGCTTTACTATTTGGATATAATCTGGTCATACAAATGTTATCATCAGGTTTTATAAACAAAGTTGTACAACTTTCACATTTTTTGCATTTCAGTTTGGCACAATTTCAAGATCACTGCTTACTGTCAGTGAATAGGGGCATTTTTATTAATACTACTGTATAGACCTAATACTTTTCACAGCTGCAAGTTTGGTATAAATGCATCAATCCTTTGTGAGCAAAGTCTAAGGCCCTGTTCACACGGAGATTTGATGCGTTTTTTGCCGCGGAAAAAAAACCAGATGAAATTGTATCCCATTCATTTTAAATGGGAGGTGGAGGCGTTTTTTCCCACGAGAGGAAGAAAACGCTCGTGGGAAAGAGAAGTGTTATGCCCTATCTTAAGGCGTTTTCCGCCTCAAAAAGCCCAATGAAATCAGTGGCAGACTGAACAAAACGGGCCACGCGTTTTTTTGGCAAAAAACACTCACGATTTTTTTATTTTCCTGTTGAAGAAACCACTTAAAAAAAAAACGGAGCTGATTTTTACAGCCATTTTCCGCCTGCAAAAAACTCCATGTGAACAGGCCCTTAAAAAAAATCCCTCCAGGTTGAAACATTTTACCTGCACTGATACATTGTAGCAAACCATCAAAGACCGCCAACAGAGGATTATCTGGACTGGATTTAACTAATCAACACTGAACCGTGAGAAATATTCGGTCTGGATGGGTTTTCAGCCTATGGATGTAAACTAGAATGTTCCCAGTCACTGACAGCAAGCCAAGATTGTGAAAATGGTGCAGAATTTAAATGCAAAGTATATTAGAAAGTTGCAGAACTTTTCATTATACAATTACCAAGCTCAGGATTGACAGAGTATCCGGTAGACCCCGCTGTGGTCTCATTAATGACCGTCTCGTCCGATCCGTTCACTGAACTGATGCAGTCATAGGACAATAGTGCAAATCCTACTTTTCAGAAAATCGTCGCTTAGTAAAGAAAAAAAAAGAAAGAAAAACTCAAACAAACGCTTAAACAAATAAGTTATAAAATTTCAAATTTAGAAGAATATATATAGGAATTATCCTACATTTATTTAAAAAAAAAAAAAAAAAAATCCACGCATACAAAGCAGAAAAGTATCAGTCGCCTCAGTGTGAGATGAATGGATTTACTTCATTTCCACAAGTGGCACCACCGTGTCCAGCGGCACGTCGGCAGGAGACGCCGTACTGTCATATATTACCACCGCTTCGCCCGTCGAGGTTTCCTCCGAACTGTGAACGAAGACCAGGTCATGTCCGTGGTGGAAGCCAAAAGCGTGTGTGCACTGGTCACCGGCAACGGCGTCTGGAGGGATTAAGGGGTCTACTCCTTGGAAGCTTTCACTGCATGTCTCTCCAGCCATGGTGGTGGGAGGAGCATCAGAAGGAAGGGCGGAGTCAGCGAGAGAAGCCGCTGCACAGGGAAGCTGCTCAGTAGCGCTGTCTGGTGAAACCTCCGCGTCTGTCCCCTCTTGTATTACTGCAATCTGAATTGTATCACTTGAATTTTCCTCTGGATGTTCACAGATCTGCGTGGAGTCACCGGAGGCTGCAGAACCTGCGCTGCGTCCGACCTCACATGAGAGAGACTCCGGATCAGGACTTGTGTGTAGCTGAACCGCCGCCGCCTCTTCTTCCATTACATTCGGGTGTGAGGTTTCAATGACTTGTTCAGTACAATTATTAATTGTAACATCGGAGCTGGTGTCATTACCACAAGATAACTGATCACCCGTGGACATACGACCTGTGCAAAATAAAGAACGGTTAAATTCTACATTCAGACAGAAACGCAAACCTAGCGGCTTTAGTTATTAAACCTATAAAGTCTGTAATTTACTATAATACTGCCCCTATATACAAGAATATAACTACTATAATACTGCGCCTATATACAAGAATATAACTACTATAATACTGCTCCTATATACAAGAATATAACTACTATAATACTGCTCCTATATACAAGAATATAACTACTATAATACTGCCCCCTATATACAAGAATATAACTACTATACTACTGCGCCTATATACAAGAATATACTATACTACTGCGCCTATATACAAGAATATAACTACTATAATACTGCTCCCTATATACAAGAATATAACTACTATACTACTGCGCCTATATACAAGAATATAACTACTATACTACTGCTCCTATATACAAGAATATAACTACTATACTACTGCGCCTATATACAAGAATATAACTACTATAATACTGCTCCCTATATACAAGAATATATCTACTATAATACTGCCCCTATATACAAGAATATAACTACTATAATACTGCTCCCTATATACAAGAATATAACTACTATAATACTGCTCCCTATATACAAGAATATATCTACTATAATACTGCCTCCTATATACAAGAATATATCTACTATAATACTGCCCCCTATATACAAGAATATATCTACTATAATACTGCCCCCTATATACAAGAATATATCTACTATAATACTGCCCCCTATATACAAGAATATAACTACTATACTACTGCGCCTATATACAAGAATATAACTACTATAATACTGCTCCCTATATACAAGAATATAACTACTATACTACTGCGCCTATATACAAGAATATAACTACTATACTACTGCTCCTATATACAAGAATATAACTACTATACTACTGCGCCTATATACAAGAATATAACTACTATAATACTGCTCCCTATATACAAGAATATATCTACTATAATACTGCCCCTATATACAAGAATATAACTACTATAATACTGCTCCCTATATACAAGAATATAACTACTATAATACTGCTCCATATATACAAGAATATATCTACTATAATACTGCCCCTATATACAAGAATATAACTACTATAATACTGCCCCTATATACAAGAATATAACTACTATAATACTGCCTCCTATATACAAGAATATAACTACTATAATACTGCCCCTATATACAAGAATATAACTACTATAATACTGCCCCTATATACAAGAATATAACTACTATAATACTACCCCCTATATACAAGAATATAACTACTATAATACTGCTCCTATATACAAGAATATAACTACTATAATATTGCCCCCATATACAAGAATATATCTACTATAATACTGCTCCATATATACAAGAATATAACTACTATAATACTGCCCCTATATACAAGAATATAACTACTATAATACTGCTCCCTATATACTAGAATATAACTACTATAATACTACCCCCATATACAAGAATATAACTACTATAATACTGCTCCTATATACAAGAATATAACTACTATAATACTGCCCCCATATACAAGAATATAACTACTATAATACTGCTCCTATATACAAGAATATAACTACTATAATACTGCTCCTATATACAAGAATATAACTACTATAATACTGCCCCTATATACAAGAATATAACTACTATAATACTGCTCCTATATACAAGAATATAACTACTATAATACTGCCCCTATATACAAGAATATAACTACTATAATACTGCCCCTATATACAAGAATATAACTACTATAATACTGCTCCTATATACAAGAATATAACTACTATAATACGGCCTCCTATATACAAGAATATAACTACTATAATACTGCTCCTATATACAAGAATATAACTACTATAATACTGCTCCTATATACAAGAATATAACTACTATAATATTGCCCCCATATACAAGAATATATCTACTATAATACTGCCCCTATATACAAGAATATAACTACTATAATACTGCCCCTATATACAAGAATATAACTACTATAATACTGCTCCTATATACAAGAATATAACTACTATAATACTGCCCCTATATACAAGAATATAACTACTATAATACTGCTCCTATATACAAGAATATAACTACTATAATACTGCTCCTATATACAAGAATATAACTACTATAATACTGCCCCCTATATACAAGACTAACTACTATAATACTGCTCCTATATACAAGAATATAACTACTATAATACTCCATCTATATACAAGAATATAACTACTAGAATACTGCTCCTATATACAAGAATATAACTACTATAATACTGCCCCTATATACAAGAATATAACTACTATAATACTGCCCCCTATATACAAGAATATAACTACTATAATACTGCCCCTATATACAAGAATATAACTACTATAATACTTCCCCTATATACAAGAATATAACTACTATAATACTGCTCCTATATACAAGAATATAACTACTATAATACTGCCCCCATATACAAGAATATAACTACTATAATACTGCCCCCATATACAAGAATATAACTACTATAATACTGCCGCCTATATACAAGAATATAACTACTATAATACTGCCCCTATATACAAGAATATAACTACTATAATACTGCCCCTACATACAAGAATATAACTACTAGAATACTGCTCATATGTACAAGAATATAACTACTATAATACTGCCCCTATATACAAGAATATAACTACTATAATACTGCTCCTATATACAAGAATATAACTACTATAATACTGCCCCCTATATACAAGAATATAACTACTATAATACTGCCCCTATATACAAGAATATCACTACTATAATACTGCTCCTATATGCAAGAATATAACTACTATAATACTGCCCCTATATACAAGAATATAACTACTATAATACTGCCCCTATATACAAGAATATAACTACTATAATACTGCCCCATATACAAGAATATAACTACTATAATACTGCCCCCTATATACAAGAATATAACTACTATAATACTGCTCCTATATACAAGAATATAACTACTATAATACTGCCCCCTATATACAAGAATATAACTACTATAATACTGCCCCCTATATACAAGAATATAACTACTATAATACTGCTCCTATATACAAGAATATAACTACTATAATACTGCCCCATATACAAGAATATAACTACTATAATACTGTCCCCTATATACAAGAATATAACTACTATAATACTCTCCTATATACAAGAATATAACTACTATAACACTGCCCCCTATATACAAGAATATAACTACTATAATACTGCCCCTATATACAAGAATATAACTACTATAATACTGCCCCTATATACAAGAATATAACTACTATAATACTGCTCCTATATACAAGAATATAACTACTATAATACTGCTCCTATATACAAGAATATAACTACTATAATACTGCCCCTATATACAAGAATATAACTACTATAATACTGCCTCCTATATACAAGAATATAACTACTATAATACTGCCCCTATATACAAGAATATAACTACAATAATACTGCCCCTATATACAAGAATATAACTACTATAATACTGCCCCCTATATACAAGAATATAACTACTATAATACTGCCCGCTATATACAAGAATATAACTACTATAATACTGCCCCTATATACAAGAATATAACTACTATAATACTGCCCCTATATACAAGAATATAACTACTATAATACTGTCTCCTATATACAAGAATATAACTACTATAATACTGCCCCTATATACAAGAATATAACTACTATAATACTGCTCCTATATACAAGAATATAACTACTATAATACTGCCCCTATATACAAGAATATAACTACTATAATACTGCCTCCTATATACAAGAATATAACTACTATAATACTGTCCCCTATATACAAGAATATAACTACTATAATACTGCCCCCTATGTACCAGCAGATGATACAACAATTCATACAACTTTTTCTGCCAACCTACCTGCCCTCTGTTCTGCTTCGTGGCTGCCTGGAGCGTTTTCTGTGGTCACACATTTTGGATCATCCAGTCTTAGGCGTTTAGATGGGGGCATCAGCTCTTCTACTGAACACTATTACATTGGACATTAAACTGGTCAGTAACCGAAAATCATAACAAGAACAATTAACTATTAGGGACGCCGCAAGCTCTTACTTCATTCTCTTCCTCTGACTGTAATTTCTGCTCCTCGGTCGCAGGAGATGTAGTAGGAGGAGAGGCTTTTACAATCATCTCTTCAGAAACGCCCAGTGATGCTGCCACCTAGAGGACACAAAACACACTGCACAAATTTGCAAAGTGATTCCCATACATACATTAGTTTGTACGAAACCTCCGATCTAAGCAAAAATACCAAGCAGTAATAAAAAAAAGTAGGACTCCTGCACTACCTCCTCCCAAAAGTTTGCCACCCATTTGGAGATTTCAGGTTGCCCTACAGTAGATCTTGGGTAAAGATTGCAAAACAGCTCGGTGGTCTGTATAGGAAAACCCACTGTGCGGGTTGGGGGAGTTACTGCGGGGAATATGTGAAATTTTGGGTAAAAGCTGAAAGAGTTCCACCTTATGCTGGAGACAGGCATGAGACGTAAACCAGTCAGGACATAGAACAGTCCTTGTAAAGTGGAGGCTTATCCCATAACTCACCTTACAATCCGCTACTTCAAGGGTCTTTCCTGCAGCTCCATTACTGAAATATTCTTGAGCCAAGATTCGGAGCATGGAGTGCAGCTTCTCCAGCTCTTTATACAGATGCGGAAACAAAGGATCGTCGGGGTTTTCTTGTTTGACCTTTACAACACATAATCCACAGATGAGAAATATCACCAGATCACCATCCAAGTAACTGATCCCATAACGTGTGGGGAATTAGAGGGTTAAGCGAAAATGTCACAAAGAGATTAGTTATACATACATAAGGGGTTAATATAAAGAATTACCGAAAGAACCGTACAATGGACTAACGGGACATCATTAATATAGGAAAAGGGTTCTTTACAGTAAGAGGAGTGCCCGACCACAGGTAGAACTGATGGCAAAAAGGTCAAGACTATTATCTCATGACTGATGGTAGAGTTATAATTAACAAGGAGGGGGGGAAGGGTGATGTTATTTTGTTCAACTGCCCTTGTAGGGTCAGGACGTTTTTCCCCTTTACATCATGGGACATACAATATTCTTCTCCAGAAAAGAAAAAAGCTGCAGTTTAATATTACGCCAAATATAGTGAACCTACCTTTAAAAGTAAGAAGTCATAGACTGAAAGACGTTCGGAAAGACATGGTGCAACGTGATCCTTCAAATCTGCAACTTCACATTTCTGAATAAGCTGCAAAAAAAAATAAAAATGAAGCTGAAAATACCAGGATGTTTACACCAAACAGAACGAAGCCTGCAGAATAGTGAGTGCAGCTCTGGAGTATAATACAGGATGTAACTCAGGATCAGTACAGGATAAGTAATGTAATGTATGTACACAGTGACTCCACCAGCAGAATAGTGAGTGCAGCTCTGGAGTATAATACAGGATGTAACTCAGGATCAGTACAGGATAAGTAATGTAATGTATGTACACAGTGACTCCACCAGCAGAATAGTGAGTGCAGCTCTGGAGTATAACATAGGATGTAACTCAGGATCAGTACAGGATAAGTAATGTAATGTATGTACACAGTGACTCCACCAGCAGAATAGTGAGTGCAGCTCTGGAGTATAATACAGAATATAACTCAGGATCAGTACAGGATAAGTAATGTATGTACACAGTGACTCCACCAGCAGAATAGTGAGTGCAGCTCTGGAGTATAATACAGGATGTAACTCAGGATCAGTACAGGATAAGTAATGTAATGTATGTACACAGTGACTCCACCAGCAGAATAGTGAGTGCAGCTCTGGAGTATAATACAGGATATAACTCAGGATCAGTACAGGATAAGTAATGTAATGTATGTACACAGTGACTCCACCAGCAGAATAGTGAGTGCAGCTCTGGAGTATAATACAGGATGTAACTCAGGATCAGTACAGGATAAGTAATGTAATGTATGTATACAGTGACTCCACCAGCAGAATAGTGAGTGCAGCTCTGGAGTATAATACAGGATAAGTAATATACGTGCAGTGGCTCCACCTTTTCGGGGACAGGCAGTCTGTAGGGAGCTCAGTACATGTTTTATTTGTGAAAGAGCCTGGATATACACTATTTACATACTTCTTTTGCTGTCAGTGCATTCTGTTCAGAGGAAGCAATTGCCAGTATTTTCCGGGGTCGTCCGAATCTCCTGCCCGTCATCTGCTGCTGACCACGACACGCGGCTGTTACTGGTACAAACTCAAGACCATCTCTAACCATGGTTGGCAGACTGGGTTGGGAAGGGTTCAGGGGGTCCTCTAACAGCCTCTTCCTGGGTCTCGGGGTAGGTTTCTGAAACACAAAAAAATAACGTATTAGTATTAAGAAGTAGGACGACCCGATTCTGGGGCGTTCGCCGCTCATTGTCCGGGGTCCCAACAGTCAGACCCTCACCGACCAAACATGTCAAAAGTGACAGCAGAAAATTTAGCCATATTGATGGTCACCTTGGTATAACCTTCTCAGGGCAGGTCGCCATCCTTACCTTTGGTTCACTGGGTAACGAGTGCCCCCCAGCACCCGCTTCTCCATGTTTCTTGGCATCACAAACAGACGGAGGCTCCATCTGCCCGTGAGTCGGGTACAGTCGGTAGTGGCGGGATAAGCCTCCTTTGCCCATATAGGACTTTTCACATGTCTGACACTGGAACAGCGTGTTTTTCACGGTTTGCGGCCGCAGGTCACATGGTGGGTTCTCTTTTGCGCCCTTTTCGTCCTCATCCGTACTCAGCTCCGAGAAGTCTCCTGAATCTGAAGTACTGCCTTGGATCAAGTCGCCCACTTTAAGAAACTTGTAGTCTTTTGCTTTGTGTTTGGGAGGGCGAGATATGCGTCCGGAGCGGGTCTTAATCTTTACGGGCTTTTTACGTTTTTGGCCCTTTTTTTGTGCGTGGTCAGCCGTACATGATGCATGAGCGCCGTTCTGTGGGTGAGCGACGCAGGATCGGTGTTCCTCCAGGGGTTCCCCGGCGTTCTTGTTGACGTCTTGAGTCCTGGGCTTTGCCGCGGAGAGCTGAGCCTGCCGAACCAGAATTTGGATGGGAGACGAAGCGTTGACCACCAGCGGCTGACCGGATTCGCTCAGAGACTTGATCTGCACGACCTGAGCGCCGAGAAGACTGGGACCGGTGGATTTCATATGGACTGCGCTTAGGTTCAGCACCCCTGGATCTGCGCTCTTCTTGGTCTGGGGGACGGGTGCTTGAACGTGGATGGATTTTACCTGCTGCAAAACATTTATAAGAGAAACTGCAAGTCATCAATCCGTATAATGTCAGTGACAAAATATATATATGACAGCTATGCTCATATAATACTTCTCATAGCTGACTATTTGTTACAATGTATCAGTGCAGGTAAAATGTATCAATCAGGAGTCCAGCGGAATGCCTACACTGGATACAATTGTAGCAAACCACCTTCTGTTAGAAGTATTAGGCCTTGTTCACACAGAGGAAAATTCAATGGCCTTTTATCACCGGAATTTGCGTGAATTCCACATATAAAAGGCCTTTCGCGTGGAATCGGCTGTGGAACCCGTGTCAGGACGTGATATGTTTCTGAAATACTAGGCGGCGTTTTTCACAAACATGTCACTTCTGGACGCTTGTTTCCATGGCGTATTCCACGTGAAAAACAGCGTCGATTCGTCACATGCAGATTAGCCCTATCGAACGTGGCGTGCAGAACCGCGCCAGTTTTTACCGCTGGAGAAATCCGAGGGTCAGCTTTTGATTTCTTCCGTGAAATCTCGGCCATATCCACATCGAGTTTTTACACACGACAAAACCGGTGTGTGAACGTGGCCTTACAGGGTTTAAAACCACTGCATGTGACTGAGAATGTTTTTTTTCATTGACAGCAAGTAGAGATCTTGAAAACTGCAAGGAAATTAAAAGCAAAGTATACTAGAAATGACAAAACGGCTACTCGGACTCACTAAAAGATCACGCTGCAGCGAATTTCACCCTATTAACCTCTGTAGCGGTCTATACCGGCGGAAGACGCCGGTGCTGCATACAATTGGCGCTCAGCCACCAGCTTATATCTTACATCAGTGGCCCCTGACCTGTGGCTCTCCAGCTGTTACAAAACTACAACCCACAACATGGGGCCGAATGCTGAAGGTTGGAGAAATCTGTATATAAAACATTTAGGTGCCCCCTAAAAACAAAACTTCACCCAAAAAATGTGAAAAAAAATATTCAGTTTTGATTGGTAACCCTCTTACACACCACTAAAGTTGTACTGACTGGTGATCCCCAATTACAACGACTGGTGGAGTAGATGGGCCGACCTGACAGGCAGAGTTTCTGAGGGTGACTACCCAGTTCCTGCCACGTCCGGATGCTCTGAGGAAGATGTACCCTGCCAGTCTTCACACGGGACGCCACCAAGGGGAACAACCCAAAGACTCCAACCAGAAATGACATTGTAAAGTTCCGGGGGGAGTTCCCCTTTAAATCTTACATTGATACATTGTATCCTAGGAGTTACCTTATGGTTGAGGATTCTGCTGACCGTGTCCCCATCACTTAGGGCCACATGTTGATCTCCTGTCCTCACCTGCTGGGCCCCATCTTTCAGGTTAGGGCCCGTAGAGTTAGCTGGCAATGGTTGGCTTTGCATGACGTCATGTGTTGCCATCTCTGGAGCCCGGGCGGGCACGAGGCTGGCCTCGGGTGTTGCGGTCTCAGCCCGGGCGGGCACGAGGCTGGCCTCGGGTGTTGCGGTCTCAGCCCGGGCGGCCTCCTTCGTGAGGTTTAATGCGGTCATCATGTCCGGGTAGGCAGCCTCCTCATCCAGATCAGAAACGACATCCATGCCGGAGTGGACAGCCTCCTCCTCCAGCACCGGGCATCCATTTAATAACCTCATCCCATACTGGACAGCCTCCACCATCTGCCCTCCGCTGACCAGGCTCACCCCAGGGTGGGTGGTCTCTTGTATTTGGGCTCCAGGTACCAGCATGACCCCGGGGTGAGCATCCTCCACCCCCTGGCCTCTGGTTACTAGGTTCACCGCGGACTGGACCTCCATTACATGGCCGCCAGTTTTGACAGTCTCTTCAAGTCTCACCCCGTGGTGGGCAGCCTCTGCCATGTGCCCTCCAGTCACCAGCCTCACCCCAGACTGGACCTCCTCCAGGCTCCCCCCGGGCACCAGGCTGCCGTCAGCCTGAACGTAGAAAACGGTGTCAGTCTGCGAGATGCTCTGCAGAATCTCCGGGGTCAGCTCCTGCACCGATCTGAGCAGCTCGCCGCCTCCCCCCTGCATCACCACCACCTGGCTGGGGTCACCGTCCTCCCCGACCACCACCTGTACGTACTCCCCCATCGGCTCCACTGCGCTCGCTACCGCCGCCATGTTGCCGGGGCAGCCCAGCGCCGCCATCTTGTTGGAGGTTTTGTCGACGTACCGGTCACCGTTAGCCAAATTCTTCCGAACGGTTTTGTCGCCGTGTCCCGGTCGCACGCTGCTGCTCCAGTTGAGGAAGGAGTCACGTTTTTAGTGACAGGACCTCCCCCCGACCGCGGAAGGTCAGGATTAGGGGGCGGTGTGAGGAGGGAGCAGTACGGGAGCCGTTGGGAGACAATTCTCACAGCGCATTTTCTATTTACCGAGTTATGTAAGGGTTTGATGAGAGACGTGACGAGTTTACGGTGACGCTAAAGTGTTCAAATGAACACTGGGGGAAAGAAAACAGTGATAATTAAATGAAAAACAAACAAAAGTGTAAAATAAAATAAAAAAAAATAAATTGCTGGCCAGTACGGGGATCGAACCCGCGACCTTGGCGTTATTAGCACCACGCTCTAACCAACTGAGCTAACCGGCCAGATATTGTGCACGAAGACGAAAATGTATTATTAGAAGACAAAGAAAACACATTTAAAGATACAGTGTAATTCAATTTTGAAAAAAGCTTACAAGTCAGACGTTTTGATTGGTGGAAGTCCGAGCACTTAGACCCGTGGGGGTCACAGTGCTCAGACCCCCACTAATCAAAGCTTCTGATGTCACTATGACATGTCAAACCTTTAGTTACCCTTTAACCCCTTCGGGATACCACCAATTTTGGCCTTGAGGACAGAACAATTTTTTTATATTTGACTCTTTGCATCCCGACGATCATAAGTTTTTTATTTTTTGTACGACGTAGTTGTAGGGGACTTTGTTTTTTGTGGAACGAGTTGTACTTTATGGGACTTGTTTTTTAAAAAGTTTATTTATTGTAAAAAATTTGTATTTCTGTGTATTTTTTTTACTATTTTTTTTATTTAACATTATTTTATTTATTTTTTTTAATTGATTTAACTTTTTTTTTTTTTGAAATCCCATAGAGGGATTTTTCATTTTTATTTTTTTAACTGTAATGAACTGGCATATCTATATACTGATTGTATACAGGCAGTAGTTAGGAAATATAATCAGACAGTCCTGGGGTCCTTCAATGGACCATGGGCGGTCTGGCCATGCACGTTATGGGCTTTGATCACGTCACAGGGCTTTTCTGTGATGCGATCAAAGGGCAGTCCCCCCTCCTCTTATTTACTTTCAATCCCGCGATCAGCTTTGATCGCTGCCTTTAAGGGGTTAACGGCAGAGAGAAGAGGTTTCTGATCGCGCGCGGACACGGCTGTAACACAGGACGTGCATGCTTGTCCTAATGTGCAAAGTACCCGCCGCTCAGGACGAGTATTCTCGTCCTGTGTTTGCAAGTGGTTAATCAATAAACTATATCCACCCCAAAATGGTGGCATTAAAAAATACAATTTGTCCCCCCAAAAAATAAGCCCTCACTTGTACCGTGACATCACTGTGTGTATTATCCCTGTACTGTGACATCACTGTGTGTATAATCCCTGTACTGTGACATCACTGTGTGTATTATCCCTGTACTGTGACATCACTGTGTGTATTATCCCTGTACTGTGACATCACTGTGTGTGTTATCCCTGTACTGTGACATCACTGTGTTTATTATCCTTGTAATATGACATTGCTGTGTGCATTATCCCTGTACTGTGACATTACTGTGTGTATTATCACTTGTGTGTATTATCCCTGTACTGTGACATCACTGTGTGCATTATCCCTGTACTGTGACTTCACTGTGTGTATATGTAGGGGGTGCGGTTATTGCGCTGTGACTGGCGCTATTATGGGGGCACTCTGGCTGGCACTATTATTTAGTCCCATTGCTGCCACGGTCATGTGACACCACGGGTATTACTGTGTTATAAGACACTGTGGTTGGCAAATGTGGGTCATAGATTGCTGGCTGCTGCTTTAAAAACATCTCAAATTTCTTCACAATCAGTGTGGAAAATCAAATATTGGGCCTGTACACACAGGACTTTCTGCACTACTAAAACGTGATTGGTCTCCAGTTTTTCCAGTTGCCCGGCTAGCTCAGTCGGTAGAGCATGAGACTCTTAATCTCAGGGTCGTGGGTTCGAGCCCCACGTTGGGCGGAACGTCTTTTTTTTTTTCTAAATGATTTTTTCCATACATGTATTTATTATATCAGCCCAGAAGAAGAATAAAATGGAAAATAAACTTTATTTGTATTTTTTATCCCTCACAACTAACAACGTCGTACCGAACAGAGGGGGAACACAGGTGGGCGGGGTGTCGACGTGATGACGTTGCTCGCAGCGACGCGCTGACGTTTCCTTGGAGCCTTAGTGACAGGCGGAGGCAGAGGCCGTGGTGTCAGGGTGCGGAGCAGGTGCGGTTGCCTAGGAGACGGCAGTACAACATGGCGCCCTGACGGCAGCGCGCTGCTCTCCTGGAGACCCAATGCCCTGAGTGAGAGAAGCGGGGGAGCGATGCCAGAGCCGGCCCCCGGCGGTCATTCATGTGTGAGAGACCGCTCTTTGTGACCGCAGCACCATGAATAGTAAGTGTCACATCCCGCAGGACACTGGGTCTGATAATATTATTATATAAATGTTATAAAATGTAAATTCTATATTTTATATTCACATAGTAGTTATCACTTTCCAATATATGTAATTACAAATTAAACAATGCGCCCGCACGCCATTGATGTGTTGTCCATAGCAACCTGATCACATGACCGATTCAGCCAATAGCTATCTAGCAAGTGCAAATAGAAACTGTGCCGTGTGACCAATCATACGGCAGTGACCAATCATACTGCAGTGACCAATCATACGCGTGACCAATCATACGCGTGACCAATCCTACAAATACGGCTGTGACCAATCATACTGCGGTGACCAATCGTACTGCGGTGACCAATCATACTGCAGTGACCAATCATACGTGTGACCAATCATACTGCAGTGACCAATCATACGTGTGACCAATCATACGTGTGACCAATCATACTGCAGTGACTAATCATACTGCAGTGACCAATCATACGTGTGACCAATCATACGTGTGACCAATCATACTGCAGTGACCAATCATACTGCAGTGACCAATCATAGGCGTGACCAATCATACTGCAGTGACCAATCATACGCGTGACCAATCATACTGCAGTGACCAATCATACGCGTGACCAATCATACGGCTGTGACCAATCATACGGCAGTGACCAATCATACGGCAGTGACCAATCATACTGCGGTGACCAATCATACTGCGGTGACGAATTATACGCGTGACCAATCATACTGCAGTGACCAATCATACTGCAGTGACCAATCATACGCGTGACCAATCCTACAAATACGGCTGTGACCAATCATACTGCGGTGACCAATCGTACTGCGGTGACCAATCATACTGCAGTGACCAATCATACGTGTGACCAATCATACTGCAGTGACCAATCATACGTGTGACCAATCATACGTGTGACCAATCATACGTGTGACCAATCATACTGCAGTGACTAATCATACTGCAGTGACTAATCATACTGCAGTGACCAATCATACTGCAGTGACCAATCATACGTGTGACCAATCATACGTGTGACCAATCATACTGCAGTGACCAATCATACTGCAGTGACCAATCATAGGCGTGACCAATCATACTGCAGTGACCAATCATACGCGTGACCAATCATACTGCAGTGACCAATCATACGCGTGACCAATCATACGGCAGTGACCAATCATACGGCTGTGACCAATCATACGGCAGTGACCAATCATACTGCGGTGACCAATCATACTGCGGTGACGAATTATACGCGTGACCAATCATACTGCAGTGACCAATCATACTGCAGTGACCAATCATACGTGTGACCAATCATACTGCAGTGACCAATCATAGGCGTGTCCAATCAAACTGCAGTGACCAATCATACGTGTGACCAATCATAGGCGTGTCCAATCATACTGCAGTGTCCAATCATACGCGTGACCAATCATACTGCAGTGACCAATCATACGTGTGACCAATCATACGTGTGACCAATCATACTGCAGTGACCAATCATACGCGTGTCCAATCATACGCGTGACCAATCATACGTGTGACCAATCATACTGCAGTGACCAATCATAGGTGTGACCAATCATACGTGTGACCAATCATACTGCAGTGACCAATAATAGGCGTGACCAATCATAGGTGTGACCAATCATACGCGTGACCAATCATACTGCACTGACCAATCATAGGCGTGTCCAATAAAACTGCAGTGACGAATCATACGTGTGACCAATCATACTGCAGTGACCAATCATACTGCAGTGTCCAATCATACTACAGTGACCAATCATACTGCGGTGACCAATCATACGTGTGACCAATCATACTGCAGTGACCAATCATACTACAGTGACCAATCATACTGCAGTGACCAATCATACTACAGTGACCAATCATACTGCGGTGACCAATCATACGTGTGACCAATCATACTGCAGTGACCAATCATACGTGTGACCAATCATACTGCAGTGACCAATCATACGTGTGACCAATCATACTACATACTGTATGATT